>NC_031799.1:43675304-43678502 GCF_001522545.3 Parus major
CTTTCACCGCCAGGAAACAAAGAGAACTCAGAGAGCTCTGGTTTTACACTTTAAGGTAGGGTTCACAAGTTGATCCCACTTTTCAATGGCCTAAACTGCTGTCGATTCTCAGCAATGGCCGATAATTGGTCAGGAGAAAAGACTCTAGGCAGTTCCCAGCAACTTCAACTTTCTTAAAGGTAAAGTAACTCCATGACAACCGTGGAAGCTGAATCAAGGGCAGGCGCTGTGAAAGGTGAAGATAGACCAAGGTAGACAGTTCTTCTCTGGCATGACTTGCCCCTTGGTCACATCTGTTGTTTTCACCATTAACAAGCTGTGTCCCCACAGTTACTGAACCAGTACCCCTTCTCACAAGAGGGGGCCCAGCAGCATTTTTATCCGATACTAGTTGTTTTAACTGTAATTACTAAAAACTCTGTCCTCAACACGAGGTCACATGCTGGGGGAGGCTACTCTACAGCATTGATAATCTTCCCTACCTTAATTTGCACAAAATGGAGAGGAAAGACCCTTTTTCCCTAGCTCTTGCAACTTTTTCATTAAAAACATACCTTGAAGACATAATTGCACTTCTAAGAGTTTTTCAAGTGAAACTGCACTTAGAAAAAGGATACAAAAAGGCCTGAATCATGGTGAAATGTATTGTATAGTTTCTTCTTCAGCTGAGGGAGCTAAGTTACATTCTGGTTACCATGCAATTGGAAGAAAAATAAAAGTCACTTCTGGAAGAGGAAAATAGCCTAAGCAAGGTAAAAGTCAAGAAGGTTAATTATTTTTTTTTATATATATATTTATTTTTTTTTTAGTCAAACTGTGCATTGAAGTGCAGCCCCTTAGAAAGTCATTTTCTGGATGTGTAGACAGTGTTGCTGTAGGCAACGAAAGTAATCCAGAAATTTGATCAGATTGCTGGTCTCGCTTTAATGCTGATCTATCCTATCCAGTACTATTCATGCATTTAAAAACTCTGTGAGAGGGCAGGCAAAGTCAATTTCAGATTAAGTGTGCTGAAGGCTAAATGAATACAGTAGGAAATGGTTTCCAGAAGTTATGGGCGAAATAAAAGTAAAACAGGGTATCGTCTCTGTTGCAACCAAGTCCCTGTAGCTTCTTGATTCTGTCTTATGCAGGGAGGTGCCCAGTCTTTGAACACTGTCAAATGATTAATTTTGAAATTAACAAGGTCTTTAGAAAGGAATCTGTTACAAGTCTAGTATTTAACCTATTTACCAGCTACAGTGTATGTTTTCCTGGGTGTATTGCTCAAGCAGCACTGCAGAAATGCAGACTGCGCACATAAGGATTATGCAAATGATTTAGTACCCAGCCAGTAATGCAGCAGACAAAGGTCTGTTTACTGCAAAGTCTCATATAGAAAGGACATACTAAAAGGAGGCTGAGAGACTGAAAAAGTGTGTTTAGTCATGTCAGCTTTCTCAAGCTGTTTAATGGCAGGGAATAAAGAATTGTTTCAAGGACAATTGAAATAATTGACTCAGCTTCAGCCAAGGCATCTCCTCTAGGAGCCTTATTGAAGGATTGGATTCAGTTATCTTCTTAAAAGACACAATTTCTTTTTATACATCCCTCCAGTTCCTGGGAGGGATGGATCTGCTTTATCCAGCATGCACTGTGCTGCCTTGCATCTGCCCATAACCGGACTATCACCGAGGGACTTCAGGATGAGGCACTTCAAGTGGATGGGAGTATTCCTTGAGCAGATCCAGTCTATTCAAAGCAGAGTATCTATAGGCAGCTACACAGCCCTCCCTTTTGGGACTGGGCCGCCAGTTTATAGGTGAAAATGCTACACCTTCTATTCCCAGGCTGATTTATTTTATGCATGAATCCCAGCAGAGGGGTTCCTTTTCACCTCAGAGGACTGAACTCAAGCTCATCCTTTGGATTAATCACCCTACAATCCTGATTTGGTGCCTGGAAGAAAAATGCAGCAGAGAAGCTTGGTGGCATCTCCCAAATAGGGCTTTGGGATGAAAAGTGTACAGTAAATGGGTTAAAAAGCAAATTTACTGACCAGAGAGGACACAAGATCACAAATATAAAGACCAAAAAGTCTCCTGTGCTCATGACAAAACAGAAGGGCACAGAAACAACAAAAATGTGGACATCTCATCCACCATGATTTCAGGTTCAGTGGGAGTGGAATCTGACAGGGCCACAAACTCCAAACAATTTTACCCAACCTTTGGGATTAGCTGTGAATACCTGAAAGGGCTGGACTTGCACTCGTATGCAAGGTGTCAATCAAACATTGGCCATTTTCTACAGCCATGATGGTGTACATGTAGGTGACAGAGTCAGTTTTAACCTAGATTTTCAAAGGTAAATTTTGTTTATTCCTACTTTAAAAAAAAACAACAACAAAACAAAACAAAACCTGTATTTATTTCCTTGTTTCAGGATGACATCTCTCGCAAAAACTGGACAAAATCTTTGGTTTCAGGGGCAGAAAAATATCTATCTACTTGTGTGACTAGCATTTTTATGGGTGTCTATATGTATTATCAGAAGCATGGTGTATCTGTTTAAACTGTTTCAGCATCTCAGAGAGTTAGGGTGTCAGATTTTTCAGATTAGTCCTTTTAGCAGCTGATAACATATGGGTCTGAACTGAAGGGCTATGATGTAAGCCTTGCAAAAAGCCTGAAGGGCAAATTAACCAGTAACATGGTTGGTGCTCTGGCATCATAACAAATTGTTTTTCTTTCTAGGAGGTGCACAGTGGGGAGAGGTATTCCCTCCCCTTCACTCTTCTTGTATTCACCCTCAGGCACCCAAGATGACAGACTCTGTGCTAAGTATCTCAGGCTGCTTTGTACAGCTGAGGGTACCAGCTGTCCTGCTGGCAGACCCCAACAGCCTGACAGAAGGACAGCACCTGGAGGAGCTGGCAGGCTCACTGCCTCTCCCCTGGGGCTCCTCCAGCCTACCCCACAGCCGTGTAGGAAGGACATCCCAAAGAGATAAATCTGGGGAGAGAAGAGAGAGAGAGGGAAAGGCAGAGAGGGCAAGAAATATGGAGTTGGGTTAAGAAGGAATGAAAGACTGCTTTAACCCTAGACCAGTCACACTTTTCCTGGTCACCATTGCCTGTGGATGAATAGAAAGCAGAGATGGGATGGGATGGGATGGGATGGGATGGGATGGGATGGGATGGGATGGGATGGGATGGGA
>NC_031799.1:43679078-43701866 GCF_001522545.3 Parus major
ATGGGATGGGATGGGATGGGATGGGATGGGATGGGATGGGATGGGATGGGATGGGATGGGATGGGATGGGATGGGATGGGATGGGATGGGACAGCCCTTCTGCCCATGCACCCTCAGTTAACAGCCAGAAAGCTGGGATGTGCTTTGCCTGCTGCCCCAACTCTAAGTCCCACTCTGCATATTTCTCTCTGCAATCCAAGAGATTTGGGAAGGGGACAGAAAAATGACAGGGAGAAAGAAACAGAGAAGGACACTGCTGCTCATTGTAGTCTAGGACAAAGAGCCACCTATCTAAGGTTAAGAGAGTAGGAGGGGGAGGGGGACCATTCCAGGGGAGGGCTGGAGAATTCGCTCAGGAAATAAGCAGAGGCCTGCCCTGAGCCCTGCAGGAGCATTAACAAGGCTATCTTTCCTAGTCAGAATAGGGACAACTTCTCTTAATACCCAAAACCAGGCAGTGTCTGACCTATGATTACATGGTTCCTCTTTGAGAGGAGGTCTGATCAAAGAGAGTCTGAGATGGGAGCAAAGGGCAGCAACAACAACCCACCTGCTGCCTGGCTACCCCGGGGAGCTGGCAAGGGGTGCTCAGGGGCAGGTTTCAGGATGTCCTGGTCCTGAGCTGGTATCCACCACCCGATCAAAGAGGGCTGTGGTCTCCCAGCAGTAACCATGAGGTGGCCTCACTGCCATGCTGCTGTTTGAGCAATTTCCTGGGAGAGGAATAAAAGACATCCCCAGAATGGGCTACAGACCTGCCACGATGCCAGGGAGAGGTGTAGTGTGCAAGAAACAGGCAAGATCTCTGCCATCAAGAAAAGCTCCAGCCGAATGTTGCATTGAATCCTGAGACTTCCTGGAGCCCATCTTCATGTTCCAGTGGCAGTGGTGGCATAACAACTCCCAAAGCTGGCCTGATGCTTTTCTGGATCCTTGGAAATCTAGGCTGGCCTCAGTAACAAAGTGCAGATACACACTGGAACATACAGGCATATCCTGTGCTGTAATGTTGTGGTGAGGGAAACTCCTGTTTTTGAAATCATTGTATTACCTAGCTGAACTGCATAAAGTTCAAATAAAATCTACTGGCTGTAGTCTAGCCAGGAAACATCGACCTCTGGAGTGAGGTCATTAAAGCCGAACTTCTGGAAGCTCAGAGGTGTTCAGAGAGCCTGTTAATTACTGTACTAATCCTTTAGACAATGCTGGCTCCCAGCACTTCCGGAGCATTAGCACTTCAGTAGCACTTGGGCCCAGACCACTCCACTCCCCCCCACCCCGCACAGGAGTACCTCCTGATGAAAGTACCGCCAGTATCTTTTCCAAGTCCACACGTGCATAAGTAAGGCAGTCAGGAGGCTCACTGTCAGAAGCTGGCCCTGAGCATTTCTTAAAGGATGTGAGGCCTTTTTGCCTCATTATCTGGAGCTGACATCATCTGTTTGCTGTGTTTGTCTGACACCTATGAAGCCTTGGATGGTTCCTACCCACTGTGGAACAAGCTGCCTGTTTTTTCCAAAATCATGCCACTTCCAACACCTTAACCCTGTAGGCTCAGCAAGCCAGCAGGTCAGCAGGACAGAGAGCTCTGGAGCCAGAGCACGGGTTTAATGACAGTGCGGAAATCAAACACCGGATCCATGAAAAATTTAAATTTCCAGTGACAAAATATGAACAATTAAACCATAATGACAGTAGTACTGGGAACAGAGCTCATCAAAACAGTGGTATTCATTCAATCAGACAAAGTAGCTGCTGCCCAGCAGCTCTCACTTTTTTCCAGCTGGACACTCACATTCCCAAACACGAGCCTTCCTTATAGGACAGCAAGCAATGCCCCTGCAGAGGTAGCAGCAGTGTTTTGTGGACCCCTTGTAGTTAATGATCTTTGGCTGATCAATGACTTTCTAGCAGGTTTACTGGGCCATGGCGAAAAAGCAATCACAATTGGTTTGTATTGCTGCATCTACTGCAGCAACCCACATCAGCTACCACTCTGTCATGGGCATGAGAGTGCTGCTCAGAACTTCTGGCCATCAGACTGCTTGCCTGGTACTCCTTCAGCCAGGTACATACCATTTCCTAAGGTCATTCAGGCATCCCAGCCTCACTGATCTAGGCACTGAGATTTCCAGCACGACTGTTCACACAGTGGGAGTCCCGGGGGCCCTCAGGGATCCCCTACTTTCTCACAGACAGTACCTGCTACTCTGCAGGCAGCACAGAGGATTCCAAGAACTGAAACTGAATTCATACCAATGTTTAATGATGAGTGCAGTGTCTCCTGGATAAGATCTTACCCATGGACTGGCATTTCCCCGGCTTTGTCATTTATACAGCATGGGACGTGCTGCACAAAGCATGTTGAGACAGAGACACAGCTATTAGCAGGGTCTGTAGCTGCCGACAGGCATTGACTGCTATGGCAGATGTTACTTTTGGGGGAAAAAAATATTTGAATGAGACAAAAAAGAAAAGAAAAGCAAGAAAACCTCTCTGGCAGCCAGCTGGAAGAGAGGCAATGGAGACTCAAGTGTCCTCTTCCTGCTTGTATCTCCAGGGCAGTAAATAATCCCCCTACTTCACCAAAACAATCACAGAGCTTTTCATTAGTCACACAGACACCTTCCTGGTACTCCCTGCTTATGGAATTCTGTGCACACCAAAGCACTCCTTGCTCAGGTGTTGCACACTATGTGGTTGTTGGCCTTTGTGCTTACATAAAACGGGCTCCCAAGTATATACAGAAGAAACCACAGGCAGAGAAAGATGGGGAAAGCAGGCAGAGCTCTCAGATTTGTGGCAGTCACTTTCTGTGGGAGCCCAGCACAACACAGAGTCAAGGCTGCAAGACCATGAAAACAGCAGCAAAACAAGAAGACAACACTCCAGCAGAGGATCTGCAAAACACAACCACAGCATCCTGGGGGAAAAAAGTACGGAGCTACAAGTAGAATGCAGGCCACACAGTGGAAAGTTTCAACTTGCAGCAACTCTATTTGCAAAAGCCTTTGACCTTAAAAGAGCTAAGGGACCTACAGTACCCTGCAATGAGCAGCTCCAGCAGGGACAATTGCAGAAGCCTTGCATTGGAGTAATCGATAAGTTAGAGCATGAAGTGCTCTTTTTCACTCTAAGAAAGGCAGGCCAAAGTTGCTGCCCCATACCAGGTACAGGCCCATCAATGCAAGGATCTGAGCTGCTCCCTCCCTCATCCCATATTACTGCTGTGTGTCTGTGGCTGCTCAGTACAGGACTGTGCTCTCTTGTGCAAAGACAGGAGCACTCTGTTTAGGAGCTGGACAAGTGTTTATGCTGGGGATCTAGAGAGAGGTTACCTTTTCCGGCTCTGCTCTAGTCCTCTGCAGCTTGCTTGTGCCAGGCTTAAACAGCTGTAAGCTTGTCCTCTTTCTTCTGGTGCTTAAGTCTCTCTATTTATCTCCTTGAAAAGACTCTGCATCTGATCTGAAAGCAGAGGAGAGTCAGAGGTGTATAGTTAGCTGTTTCTGCAGACCTGAGCAATCACTCCACCACATGGAGTGTCCTCAACCACTCCACCAGAGAGCAGAGATTTCCTCAGCCAGATGATAGCACCTGAGCCATTGTTTAAGAGAAAATTGGAGCCTTCAGGGAAGAGTAGCCAATTAATGGATATTGCAGACTAAAACTTTGCTCCATGGTTTTCTGTCTCTCCTTACATAAAACAGTTTCATTGGTAACTCAGAGAAGATAATCTGTGAAAACACAGTCTATTTGTAAAAAAACCAAAGCACAGTTTTCTGTTTTTTACTGTGACTCCATTTACCTCAGAAAGGCAGACTGATGAAGAAGACTACACCTGGCCTAATTTTGGATTGAGAAGCATAAAATGTTTCCATTCTGGAAGAAGTCTTTCTGTTATCTCTGTGTTTGAACTTTAGCTAACTTTTTAGTGGCTAGCAAAACTTAACAAAATCCAAAACTTAGCCTGGTTTTGGAGTTGGTGTTTCAGAGTTGGAGCTAGACCATATAGGTATCAGTCATGTAACCTGAACACCATTAGGCCTGGGATTATCTTGGCAGTTGTGCTACTGTAGTTGTTTCAACAATTATTAGACAGTTCTGGCCCTTGAGTCCATTTGTGAGCTTACTGTAAAAATGATAGTGACCAAACAACAGTTCTTACTATTTGACCAATCAAGTCATGTGAACAAAGTATATTTTGCAACCTAGCAAGTAAGATGCTGATTTTTAAAAGCTCATCAACCTCAAGCTAAAAACAACAAAAGCCTTATTTCTGTTAGAAATAGCAATGCTGTAGGAGCATATCTGAATCATGCTGCAGGCTAGTAGTATATTTGATACTTAAGCGTATGTGTTCTCTTGTATCCTCAAAACAACAAGATACAAGAGAGAGAATTGGGAAGAAAGAGACAAGCCCTTCACCTCTGGTCACTAATGTGCCATAGATGAGTTTCCAGTTTGAGAAGTACGGCAAGATGTGGTGTCTGAGGGAGGCAAGCAGTGCAGTACCTTCCTAGCAAGAAGTTTCCTAGCCTTGAGAATGATGTTCAACCTTTGGCCCCTGAGAGGAGCAAGAAGATGTTCTTCCCCAGTTTGCCCTGCCATCCCTTTCTACAGATGGGGAGAAGACTCTTGTGAGATGGCAAACAAAATAGCTGCTAAGGAATTACATGGTGCATAGCGATGAAGAATCAGCCACAGTTACATTTTTGAGAAGACGTAATAGGGTGATGTTTTCTTTCCCCGTGTGTGTTGCTGCATAACATTGCCATGGACAAACAAGATTTTTCACTCTGAGGGGGCAGAAGGAGATCTTGTTCAGGCTGTTATGTATGTCAGGAACAGCTTAATCACCAGTAGGGTTGCTTTCTTGCCTGAGACCATTGCTTTATCATTCAGGAATCATCAATGTTCCACTTAGGAAATATTTTTGCCTCTAGCGATTTGTATGTGTGTGTTAGCTATCCAGCAAAAGATGGCATGACTAAATAATCCAACAAGTGTTTTATCAGCTTGTGTTTGCTCCTGATTCAAAGACAATGCCCCCCAAACAGTCATTACCCAGGAATGCAGATCTTAGAGCTTTGGCATTAGATTTCACTTAATGGAATTTGCTGCACAGATAAAACACAGAAAACAGCTAGTCCTGACTCTGAGGACATTTCCTGTGATAACAAACAGTTGACATAGGAAAAAATATAATTTATCCACTGGTTTTTCTGAGGTCAGTGATTCAAAAAAACAAAGGAGGAGTTTTAAGGGATTTTTTTTACATCCCGACAAGCACCCCAGAAGAATGGATTTCAAATTGATGAGGTATTTCATCCTGATTTTCAAGTCATATGATCTCACTTGTTTCCAGGCATGCTCTAGAGGATTGGCACTAGAAGCTGTAGAGGAGTTGTGTTGCCATTTCATCAGCATTTCAACATGCTTCATAGGTGGTGCCTTCTGGACAGCCAGGTGTGACAGGTATCTGACCCTGGCCAGGACAGTGGAAGTGAGTGTTACACATACTTCTGACGTCTCAGGAACAAAACCAGCATCCACAGACATGTTGCTCCTGATGGCCTTCTGTGTCTGATGTCTGCCAGGGCAGTCATGGGGAACCTTTCTCTGGCATGCCACCATGCTCTGCCAATCTGGAGATTGAACATGCTGGTAAACAGGGAAAACCAGAATAGGCTTTCACCTTTCCAGAGTATTTTTACTATGTTTTACACAGGCAGCTGTCTCTGTAACTTTTGCTATCACGTGTTCTTTGCACCCTGTGTCAGGGGCTACTGAACCCTCCTTTGTGGATTCATCTATCTGCAATGGGTATGGGAGGGAACTGAGAAGAGCTGCAATGTTTTTTAAAACCCTGGCACATTAAGAATTTGTGTGATGTGCAATTGCCTTTATTAGTTACTGCCTGGGCAGTCAAGGTTCCAGAAAAACTAACTAAAGCATCAGGTGGAGATCATGTAATAGGAGATGTATATTGTCCAGCTGTCTCTCTCTTAAGGGATACAACCCCTGCTTTTGCCTTCTTGGTGCCCCTTCCTCCTCTCATGACCCTCCTGTCCAAATCTGTGAAAGTTCACCTCTGTTACACCATGGGATGATTTATTTCTTTATTGCAAAGAAAAGGCCTGAGCTGTTCCACAGTGCCAGGTAAAGCATAAACTATCTAGCACTGCTCCCTTTGTAAGCAGAGAAGTACACTGCAGAGAAGAGTATGTGCACTGGAAGTATGAAAAAGGAGCATTCTTCTCAGTTCCTGTGTTTTGCTTATCTCCCTCAATGACAGCCCTGAAATTAAGGACTGTGATACATTTGCCACCCCTGGTAAAAAAGAAAGCAACACTTCAGCCCTAGAGGGTATTACAAAGAAACACTGAGTGGTTTGACATTTGCTATAAGAAATGGCACAGTACATGTTTTTTTCAGGAGTAGATTTCAGTCCCCAAGTGAGGCATTTTTAATAACAGTATACCTGGGTAGGGACAGCCTTTCTCAGGGAGAAAGTAATAGAGCAATAACTCAGTGCCTTGGGCAGGCAGACAACCCTGCCCTACTCTAAGAGCATGAATATTGCAAGGGTATGTGGTGTAGATACATTTGTAAAGTAAAAGACAGTGTGCTATGGGGTTCCCTGGTTGTTAAAGCCTTGGAGTCATCTAAAAAAGCCAGCTGGTGGTGTGAAAAAACATTTCCTCTGAAAAGGAACTCCAATTTTGAAAATTTTCCATGTGTTTCTAAGATACAAGTCTGTCCATCCACTATCAGATTTCCTGGAGTACAAGGGAAGATGTGGCATGGGAGTTATCATCCATGAAGGATGACATCAGGACTGGCATCTAACAGCCTCCAGGAGCCTATTCCCATCAGGAGCTAGGTGACTGTCCTCTCCAATTCTTTGCACAGGCTGACAGTGACAAATGTTACCTGGAGAAGAGCTCTTTCTATTCAGCTCACCTTCACAATAATCAAGCACTAGGAAATAATGCATTCTTACTGCAGGGAACTCTGCAGACTTCCAGCTAGTTGTGTAGTTTGGAGGGCAAACGAAGATGACAGCAGGCAGGAGAGGTTATTTGTAGAGTGAGTTGGAAAATTGATTTGTTCCAACCATAAAGTAGTATGGCTGAGAATAAAAATAGAAACCCTTAGTCAGAAATTTCTGCATTCACTATCCATACTTACAGCATTTGTTGCAATGAGGACGTGAGCCCTTTGGGAGCACTGAAATTTACTTTTGCTTATCTCCTCCCTTTCCTTAAAGATTTTCACATAATTTTCACAAAATCCTTAAGTATCAGAAAATGTATTTTTCAAGAAAGAACGACCTTCTCAAAAAACATTCTGATCTGATATTCATCAAGAATCAGGATATAAAAATATGCTGTTTGCTTGCCATCAGTCACTCTGTTCCATAATAGTCATTGAAGGTATTCACCAGTATCTCAGAGAATTACATTTCCACATGTTTTGTGGAGGCTAAAACTTGGTCAGGTAATCCATTTTAAAAGGGACTCTGATTTACATTCACCAGGTGGCCTGTGGGCTGCCTTGTTAGCTTATGTCACCTGCCCAGCTGGAAGTTAAGGGCCAGTTGAAGGGACAAAACAGTGTATGGGGACAAAATAGGGAAGAGTAGCAATGCTATGTAGACTGAAATCCTGGAGAATCCTCTTTGGAGAATGAACTGAAGTTGTGAAAAAATTGCTTTCATTAGTGTTTCTGCTAGTTTGATAGACTTTTTGAGAGGAATTAAGTACCCCAGTTCTCCTTATTCACCTCTCCAGAACAAGAAAAGCAAGTGAACAAATTGCCTTTTCCTCTAATTCATTACTTCTCTGAGCAATCAAATGCAGAAATCCAGCTGTTTCCATTGTCTCTGTGGTCCCAAGATGAAGGACACATCTGCAACTCTCTTGGTGGGCAGTGGATGTGCCACCTTGAATTAGACATTTGGGACAAGAGAAAAAATATGTATTTCAGCCCAGAAAGGAATTATAAAGTCCTAGCAATATCACAGACTGTATTTCAAGCAACTATCTCCTTTGAGAACTTGAGTGGTAACATGCTAAGAACACAAATCTTACAGGCACCCAACCTTTTTTCCCCCTAACTGCTAACAGCATGTGATAGAAGAACAGTTAAGTCATCTAGATCTCTATAAAAGGATCAAATCAGGTGAGATTTGAGCTTTGCTGTGCCTTAAAGCTGAAATTGTATTCCCATTGATTCAGTTGTGAATGAGAATTTCCTGCCTCGACTATCTGTTCATCACTGTCTCATGGACTTTGTCTATAGTCAGTGGTGACCTAAAGCTCCACACCACTTCTCAGGGTTTCCTCAAGCCAGTCTGTGGTCTGCAATAGCACAACTGTGGGTTGTTTGGAAAACAAAGATGTATCATGCTATGGCGCAACTTCCATCAAAATGCTCGCAGACTCATTTTAAAAGGTCTTTCATTGATACCAAGAGCTCAAAATAAAAATATAAGAATACTATTTTAATTGTTGATTCCAGCTTTCATGAAATCCATCTGTCTTTGCATGGATGTAATTAAATTCTTTCTTGACTCCACAAACATAGTACCTGGCAAATGCAATTACATGTGTGTCTAACAGAATGAAAGAAATACTTAGGCTTGTGAATAAGTTCTGAATTTTTTCTTGTTTGGTTTTTTGACATTTTCTATATGCAGCCACTGCACTAATTCAACTGAAATGGACCCTTCAAGCAAATTTGTCTGTAAAAAGCTCTTTCAGTGGTTTTACTAAGTTCTGTGGTTTGCACCTCTAAAAAAATCAATTGAAGTTAACCCAGGATAAGCCATTTTCTCTGGGGGAGCTTTTAAAATTATTTTTAGGGTTCTGACAGGTAAATTACTTTGAGTCAGATACTGCAATTTAAGGATTTTTAAGACATTCCTTGGTCCTGGTCTTTGCTAATGCTACAACAGAAGTAATCACCCTGGTTCCCTTAGAAGTGCAGGGAAGATGGGTTGCAAGGAGCAGAAGCTGAGCTGTAGAAAACCCCTTCCCTGAGCAGCCCCTGCTGCTCATGGGCTGGGAGTTACTCTGCTGTGCAGGACCCTGCACAGGCACTCTCTAAAGTACTGCTTTCAGGTTTGCTGCCTGAATTGCCTTTATGGCTTGGCACAACTGGGCCTTCAAAGACTTGTTTGTCAGATAGATTCAGCAGTCAAATATGCCACGGAGCTCGAAGAACCTCCACTGGCCCACAGTTTTGGCCTTACATGAATTCATATTGGCTTGATATGTCTCACTTAGCAGTGTGGTGACATGAATCAGCTTTTAATTCTCAACAGGCTCTGTGCCATTTGGACATGTAGCCCAAATTTATTTATAGGTTTGCTTCTAAACATGTCAAAGGACTTGCTGAGGATGCTAAAGTCCTGAAATGCTAAATGACTATCCAGGTTTGATTCAAAAGTGCTGGCCATTTGTTTTATCAGGTTCACAAAAGATTGTATAACCTTAGCCTGTACATAACACCAGCAAATCACAAAATATGCCAAGTTGGAAGAGACACACAAGGATCAGCAATTTCCGCTCCTGGTCTGGCATTCAACCATCCTATCAGTTACTGCAGACAGAGTTTTATGGGCCAAAAGTGGACAAGACATATCTGGGCTAGTTCTAGGCTATAAGACTGGTTATGCCACCATCTTAAGGACCTATTGGAAGGAAGGATCTGGGAAAATTTAGGTAAAGCGTCTTCTATCTGTTATGAAGCATCAGAGACTGCCCTATTCCTTTCCTAGAGTGTGTTCGGTGGCATTGACCACTTGAGATCAGACTCAAGAAAGGGCCACTGCAGCAGTATTTGTCTCCTACAATTAGGACAGAGAACTTCGGGTTGCACACTGGATGCCCTCCAAAACAACCACTGTAATGCCTGGATATTGGATTTTCTTCCATCTCCTGGTGGGCCTCTCAGTTACATTTGTTATACTCAAGGAATTAACTGGTAGACAATGGCCAGAGGCTGGCATTTCTTGCTGTTGTTGCATTTTTAATGAGATTATTGTCTACCATGAGTATCCCTCCTGGAACTAGACATGTATGTAAAATCCAGGCTAACAGAGGAGGTGAAAACTTCCGTATTTATCTACTGTGTCTGCTCCTAGATGATCGATTACTCCATTTAATTCGAATACAGTGGGTTTCTCATTTTTGTTTTTCCTTTCCAGACTCAGTTCTGAGGCCAGTGTGTGAACTGTCTCTCATTCAACTAATCTACAATGTGTGGCCATACCCTAAATGAATGAAGAGCTTTCCATAAAGAAACTACAGCCTTTTCAACCCATGGAATTTTATGCTACACTAGTACTTCCTTGTGGAGGAATTGTACCTGTGGAGGAATTAAACCTCTTCATTCTGGCGATACACCTAAACTGTTATATATGTCAGACTTCCTTTTCTTGCTTCATGAATTTGTTTTGCTGTGTCTTTCTCAGTAATTTAGTGCCTTTTTCCTACAACTTCCTTATCCCATGAGTCCCTCTGGGAAGGCAGACACTCAGACTTCCTGAATTTAGTGGTACCTAGTAAACAAAATATCTGAAAGTCATTATGAGAACAGAGATTTCACAGCAGATTGAGCTGTGACTTTGTGTGTCTTGTTAACAAGGGACTTGGCTTATCCCACACATCCACTGTCTGAGAAAGGCACAGCAAGAAAATGTCCTCAGTCCCATGCCTTCCCTTTTTTTCTCTCCTCTCCAAAACTTCACATGCTTCTGCTTTACCTCTTTTCTTTGGAGACCTTTGTCTGCTGGACTCTTCCCCACTCTCTGGCAAGGGAGGTCACAGACTGAATGAAGGGCTATCCATAAAAATAGGTCTAAAGGGAGACTGAAGACGTTGGAAGTTGTGGTCCCAAGAGAACAGGTACAATTCTGCTTTCCAAGGGAGGGAAGGTGATGTCCTGCATTTGCACGGGTCACAGCCCAGAAGAGCACAAAAACTAAAAGAAAAACACACATACTGCATGACTAGTTTTACATAGTCTGATGAAAACAAGTGGAGTAAAGGGAAAATAGCTCTTATCTCTCCAGGTTTCCTCTGATACCTTCTTTATTTCAGTATGTTTGTGGATAGAGAGAAGGCATAGGGGAAACACTATTGATTCCAACTCAGTCCTTAGTCGCTTTTCCACTTTCCTTACATAAATACTCAGAAAACACAAGGCCAACACAATCCTCCAAATGAGGATTTTTCCAGACATTTTCATCCTGAGTCTTACAGTTATGACCATTCTCTAAGAATTTGTGCTATCAGTAAGTCTGGCCTCTCAGAGACTGGTCATGCAGCAGGTCCACACAGCTGGGCCACCAGATACCTCAGAGCAAGCATGGCTGTAGCCCCCTGTGCCATGTCAGGTGCCAACCTAAGAAGCTTTTTAAGGCCTCCCACCTTGGGTGCTCCTTTTTAAACTGAATTAATGTCTTTTAGGGCATCAGTCTTTGCAACACAGCTTGGATTTAGGTACAGAACCCTTTTGCAGACCTGGCTTTGAGGCAGAACTTGCCTGCCCCCTCTGTGCAACTCCAGTATGCCTTCTAGTATTCAATGAACAGCTTCTCCAGTTTGCTGAGATTGTTTCATATGTTAAACCTCCCCAGTTACAGTTTATGCACTGCTTCTTTCCATTTTGCAGACTGAATGAAATATAAGATATGGCTATTTAAAGGCAGAGAAAGGTGCTACTGAAAAGCTAATGGTCATGTCCAGAGAAAGGAAAAAAAGGTGAAGAGTCTAGAGCACAAGTCTTATGAGATCAAGGGACAGCTGAAGGAACTGGGGTTGTTTAGCCTAAAGAAGAGGAGGCTCAGGGGAAACCTTATCACTCTCTACAGGTACCAGAAGGGAGGTTACAGCAACATCAGGGTCAGTCTCTTATTCTAATTCGAAAGCAGTAGGACAAGAAGAAATGGCCTCAACCTGCACTAGTGGAGGTTTAGATCTGACAGAAAGAGAAATTTCTTCAGCAAAGAGATTTTCAAGCACTGGAACAGGCTGTGGAGGAGTCACCATCCCTGGAGGTCATTAAAAGACATATAGATGTGACACCTAGGGACATGGTTTATAGTAGACTTGGTGGTGCTGAGTCAACGGTTACACTTGATGATCTTAAATGTCTTTTCCAATCTTAAGATGTTATAATCACAGAGTCATTTAGGTTGGAAAAGACATCCAAAATCATTGAGTCCAACCTTTGACCAATCACCACCTTGTCAACCAGACCACAGCACTGTCTGCCACATGCAGTCACTTCTTGAACACCTCCAGGCATGGTAACTCCACCACCTCCCTGGTGGAGTCCATTCCAATACTTAATAACCCTTTCCACAAAGAAATTCCTCCTGATGTCCAACCTTACCAGCAGGTCACTAACTTCCTCCTGGATTGCAGGGTGTCTCTTCTGCTCCCTATCCCTGCCCACTCTCAGAGCTGTAGCTGCTACTCTACAGCTCAGGGGACCATTTGCCCCAGGGATGTCTCGTCTTACTGTTAAAGACCAAGGAAAGGAAGGAATTAAGTACCTCAGTCTTATCCTTAGCTACAACATTCCCCTCTTTGCATCCAAGAAGGATGTAGATGTCCTAGACCCTCTTTTTTGTTGTTATCTATTATAAAAACACTTTTTTTTGTCTTTCACAGCATTGGCCAAATTGAGTTCTAGCTGAGATTTTGCCTTTCTAATTTTCTCTTTACATGATTTAACAACATCTTTGTACTCTTTCTGTGCTGCCTGCCCCTTTTTCCAAAGGTCATAAACTCTCTTTTTCTGTGAGTTCCTGCAAAAGCTCTCTGTTCAGCTAGTCCAGTCTTCCTCCCCAGTGGCTCATCTTTAGGCACATAGGGACGGCCTGTTTCTGTGTCGTTTAAGATTTCCTTCTTGAAGTGTGTCCAGGACCCCTCTGTTTATTAAGGACAATAGTGGTGCTGTAATTTTAAAATTATATCATACTGAATATATGTAAATGTGTGTGTGTGTGTACAAATGATAGTTCACTGAAATGATACTATAATTCCATGGTCCACCTGATGAAAATTAGTGTCAGTTATAAATTCAGGCCAGCTCCTGCTGTTCTATTGGGAACGGCGAGAAGAACGACACAGACTCTCATGTGGAAATTGAGAATTTCCCTCAGGTTTTTGTCTCAGGTCTTTTTTACAGACTGATACATGAAAAGTAAAGAAAAGAAAACTCTTATTGGTTAGTAAACTAACACATCACCATCACTGGTCAGTGGGGCTCACCACCCCTCGACTTTCTCTTGCAAGAAAACAAGGAACAGACAAACAGCACCTGCAAGGCTGTTTTCTGTCTCTGAGGATTGTTTTAATTCCTCCTTATGAATTCCCAGGCCACTTTCTCAGGTGAGACTGAGAAAGTTATGTGGCCTGCAATTTCCACAGGCACCGTGCTCCCTGCTTCACAGCTAGCATCCATAAGCTCCAGCCTAACACTGGGAACCTTGAGGGTTTATGAGGTTGAGGAACACCCTCCCAATAGACTTTTCCATGTCCAGCAGTGACACCAGCCCCACAAACATCACTAGATCAAATCTGTGCTAGGACAATGTTTTTTGAACACATTGGTGGGTTTCATATGATGGGAGTTTATCTTAGAATTTCAATTTTTTTAAGAATTCCTTACTCTTCTGCAATTTCTTTCTGTTCTGGCCTTTGCACTTTTTGCAAAGAAGAGCCTTTCTCTTTCACATCATGGATTTTTCTGACACACAGATCGAAATGCTGCTTGTACTTTCAAAAGCTGAATTGATTCATGTAATAGGCATGTTTTTTTAATGATGGAAAGAGAGTGCAGAGGTAAAGAAATCTGGTTAAAGAAACATGAACCTGAGGAGTGCTAAAACAGAAGGTCCAGAAGTCATAAGACGACACAATGAATTTCAGGCACCCCTGAATAAAGTGTCTTTCAGGTAGGATACCTGGCAATCCAGGGGACTTCATAGCATAGTCAAAATTGACATGGATAATGTGGAAGACAGGTTGTATGGATGAGTTAGGGTGATATGGATGAAGATCACTCTGCTGCAAAGAGAAAAGATCCTTCAGTTGTACTGGCCCATTCAAAAAGAAGAGAACTGGGGGGCTAGGGGCCAGCGGGGAGGACGTATGGAGAGAAGGATATACAAAAATTATTTGTGGGCTGCATGGGTGTCTTTTATTATTAAACATTACCTAAATGTCAAAAAATGAGAGCCTGTGATTTTGTTATTGTAAATGGCTTCCTTGACTCTGCACAGTACCCATCCTTAATGTCACTCATACTTGGTACCTTGGCCTCCTCAATACCCACAGCAAGGAGGAGCTGCTGCAGAGCAATGTAAGACTGCCCTTCTTTTCTGTCTGTGCAGCATCTGGCACAATGAGAGACCATTTCCAAATGCTGCCACTCAGATGATAATAAGTGTGAGATTTGGCAGTTCAACACAATTTGTTCAAGGTCTTTATGTATCAGTCCTGGTGCTTGTTTAGGGTCAAGGAAAATTTATAAGAAAACTCTGCTGAAGAATGTGTCAGAAGTGTGTTTCCTCAGAAATGAGTGTGTCCCTACAACAGTGCATGTTGGCTTTCGGGGAATAGTTTGTCCTCAGCAGCTGGAGACAGATTCCTTAGAAACTTCTTTCACTCTTCTTTCATTGCCCTCATCTCTGTTCTCCATGGAGAGCCAAGTAACTTAAACTTCTGCAACAGCAAAGTTCAGATTCAAAGAGAGTTCTGGCAGCTCAGAAATCCCAAACACATTTCCCTCTCATGGGATCCATTCCCACTGTGCCAACACTAAAAACTCCGCTTCCCTGGGGTCTGGACATCACACATCATGGTGAGCAGGAGCTCTAGCACATTCATCCTCAGCCAGCTCTTCTCAGGAAGAAGTGTCCTGTTTATATTTAATCACTCTGCATGCTGCAGCCCCTTCACACCCCAGTCATTCTCGTGGTGCTCCTTTGGCTGCACTAAATTCTTATGTGATGAATGAACTGGAGCTGGTATTCAAGACATGGATATCTTAGGCATGAATGGATTAACAAAGAAATATAGCTTATTCTGATACCTTCCCATCTACTAATTCTAAACATTAGTTCCTTTTTGTATTTTTACTGTTTACTGAACAAGTATTTCTGCAGACCAACCCACAGCAATAAAATAATCTTTTATTTATTTATATTATTTATTTTATTTCTATTTAGTATTTATAAATAATTTTTTTTAGGGAAAATGCAGAATTCACAATTCAACACCTTGCATGCAGCATTGACACCACTGTTGCCACTGCTTTGTATTAAATACCAGAGTTTAACCTACAACTTTTTCTTATGCTATTTTGCTTGTTGAGATATTTTGACAATCCTTCTCAGCACCACTTGTTTTACAGCCTCAACTTGGTACGCTTGCCAAAGTTTACTGCCTCATTCGACAACTACCCCTTCTAGTAATCATCTGTAAACAAGCTGTGCAACATGCATTTCTGTATAGATCTACTTCACTTGCAATCTGTATATTGTAAATTCCGACGTTTTAGTCACTTAATTTTTCCTTTATTTTATCCTGTTCCTTAGCTAGGCAATACATTTTTACTTGTAGCCTATAGTAGTTTAGGTTCTCAAAAATCCTGTAGGAAATTATATAATTTATGCAACAAATACAGTCAGGAAGAGTCCTTTGGTCCTAAGAAAACCTGGATCTTCCTCACAAACAAGTTCAGTGGTTCCCCAAAATAACCCTCACAGATCAGTGAAACATGACTTCCTTCCACAAAAACCAAGCACTCTTCTGTTATTTGTTGTATTGATAAATTCTCTTATATTGCTCAGCACAGGAATCAGAATTTCTAATGTGCACTGTCTCCACAGGTCTTTTAAAACTCACTTACCACCACCATTTCTCCATCTGAGCTGTTGTAAATGGTAACTCTCACAGCACAGATACTGATGTGGGAATTTCATACTTGTGCTCCTTCTGAAGTTTTGGATGAATGGCATCATTCATGGAGACGTTTTCTTTCTTTATTTTAAGAGGTTGCTCTGTAGGTTTATTCAGACACAAATCCTCCAGCATATTCCAAGAGAAAATTAACTGTAAACCTCAGAGAGCTCATTCTGAATGAATACAGACATGGAGAATGTATTCAGTTTTCTGCCGTGGCCTTATCTTCTCACCTTGACTTCTGCAACCACCTACAACTTTTACACAGCCTGTGAAGAGCATTCTTCCCCTGATGAGTTTAGCAAAAAGATATGCCCTTGGCATGTTGCTTCTCCAAGGTTTTTTTCCTGCCTACTCATAACTGACTAACCAGAAGAATTCCTGTTGTCCTCATTTGGTCCCAATTGGAACTTGTTTTCTCCTCCTGATAGCATCTTTTACCCTGCTGTTTAATCCTATCGGCTTTTCTCTTTTGATCTGAGTCTTCCACATTGCTTGTGGCAAAGTAGTCACCTGCTGTGACATTTCAGCACTCTATTAAATTTTTACTCTTCTACCAAATTTCTGCTACAGTCTGTTTATTAGTACTTTCATTTAAAATTATGTTTTCAGATCTCATACATTTCTAAGATGACCAATATCTGACAACAATATGCATGTAGATTTATACATGTGTATGTGCATATGTACCTATATGCTATGATTTAATTTCCTATTGCCCATTTTCTGCTTAAATGAGAATTGATATATTTTCAAACTTCTTTCCTTTTCTTTTCCATGAGCTTCTACTCTATCTTTTTTCTCAGAGTGCAGAGTGCAGCTTGTCTCACTTCACCCTTACAGACACAACATTCCAAAGAGTATCTTTGTTGTACTTCGTTGCTTTTTCTACTTTTTAATTTTCTAATTTGCTCAGCCCACTTCCATGCCGGATTAGCTGAAGACATTCCACTCCAAAAGTCAATCCTTTGAGAGTTTATAATGAAACTGAACATCTCCCTCTCATACCTCCCCTATGTCATCTCCTCAGCTATTCATTAAGGCTTTGCTTTTCCACATCTCTGACTAGCCCTGAATTATGCTCCCAGAAGGAATTCCAAAGATGATATTGTCTAAAGCCATAAACATTAGATAAAGAATCTTCCTTCTTACCCACCCTTCTTTCAACCACAACTGATTGTCTATTGCTATCATCTCCCTTCCAGCAGTCCCTAAAAAGCCTGTCTAGACACAGGGAGAGATTTACCACCTTTGCATCATCTGCCAAGCAGGTTTCCATGTAGTCTTCTCCAATATCCTGAGCAGATACCCATACCATTTATATGCAAGCACTGAAATTGCCTGCAACTTGTTCTCTGTTGGGATACCTATTATTCTTTGTGCAGTGCAATATATGTGCCCTCTCATTTATCTCATTTTTTAGTTAGCTGGTGGTTGGATTCATCTCTTTCTCAGCTTCAGTGTCCTGGTAAAGCTGCATTGGACTGCCC
Source organism: Parus major (assembly GCF_001522545.3). NCBI lineage: Eukaryota > Metazoa > Chordata > Aves > Passeriformes > Paridae > Parus > Parus major. The sequence continues at coordinate 43,696,555 of NC_031799.1, forward strand.
TGACATGTCCAAGGATTGTCATGATAAAACCCTCTTTCTCACTGAGTTGTTCCAGACCAGTGTCATGGGAGCTGGGTAGTGATCCACCTGCCTGGAAAGCAATGACATGAGCCATGAACAGGTATATCTCTTGTGCTTCTGTGCCTTGCAGGCATTCCTGGAGAGGAGAATGAAATTTCCTTGCTACTCTTGCATTAATTTATTCCTTGGTTTAGGCAGGTTACTTGGTTTCCATGTATGTTTGATTTCTCTGAGAGTCGGAACAGACTCTCTGTTACACAACTGGCTGGGTGTTGGGGCTTGTTTTGGTTGCAAATACTACAAAAACCTACATACACTAATTCTGTGTGCCTCAAATCTTAAAAGCAGCCAGACATACTTTTTCAGAATGAAAGCCTTTCCTAGATCCTAAGCATGCTTGAAAGATTCAGTTTCAATTGCCTTCTCTCCAAAAAGGACTTAACCACAACACAACAAAGTAAATTCTGCCTGCACGAAAATCATACCTAGAGTTAATTGCAGCTAAAGACAATTTGCTGGTAAGAGGTGCACTGGCCTGCTATCACATACATAGCACCCATAAAGATTCTGTCAGTGAAGGAAGACTGGATGATCTCGAAAGCAATAAATTGGAGAATAACATGTTTTCTTCCTAGCACCCTTTTTAAAAAACAGAGATTTGTGTATAGCCTGGGACTCGGTGTCGGTAACTCTGGACACCAGGCATAAAACGCTGCCCCCTAGTGGTAGCCAACAGCCACTGCCAGCAAGAGGGCAGGACCCTCAGTAGAACAGGGGGTTGAAGATGTGAAGCACAGCCTCCCTGAAATAACGGTAGTATTTTTCATGCTTCTCTTTTCTTGGACAGCAAGCAACTGTGGTAGGAAATAGTAGGGGAAAAGCCCACAAAGAAATGCTACGTTGTCAGCACCACAGTCAACATCAATTCCCCAGGCTGCCAGGACCAGAATGAATGCACTTTCCCAAATGAATAAGGTTTCCATTGTGTTCTAAAGTACCTCTTCCTTAAAATAAGCATGGTCTAGGAATCAATAAGTCCTGTTAAATGGATTAAAAATGGACCAAAAGATAGATCTCAAATGGTAATTGTTCAAGTGGACCAGTGTGTGAATGCAGATGATATTAGTTGTATCCCTGAAGGACAGATTTTAGTCCAAGGGCTGTTCAATATTTTAATCAATAATCTGGAAGGAAACAGGAAAATCATTGCTGATAAAATTTGCAGAAGAAACAGGAATACATAGAATAATGAACGGCTAAGGAAGGGTTCCTCAGGGAAATCCAGATTACCAAACTGTGTACTGCCCATAATGTAGGTCTTTGTGTTTGGCCAATATTAAAAATCAGTAAGAAGAAGCCTGTGGTGAAGGAAAGGACAGTTTTGGAAAGCTGTGCCTCTGGCAGGCTTACTTGATGTGCATTTTAAGTGAAAGGTTCCAGCTATAAGAATTAAGACAGCCCCTCTGTACAGAGGCTGTGAAGAAGGAGCAGAGACAGGTAGCTACAGACTATTGGCTTCAGCTGTGCTAACACCATCCCTTCCCCACTGTGCCCAGCTTGGTGTCACTGGTATGGAGAGAACACTGGAAGAGGCAAGGAAATAAAATGGGACAGCAGAGGGCTCAGAATACAGATATCCAAGTGGTGCAAGGTCTGAAAACGCTGCCTTGAAGTAACAGCTTCAAACACCTTGGTTTATTTAGACAGAGAAGGATGGGATATTGATCACTTTAAAAGCAGTCATTTTCATCCTGTGGTTACTGATGCACTGACAGGGGACCATTCAACAGAACTAAGTACAAGTGGGAGCTCAATATTTGCTGGCCTGAAATCAGCTTTTGTATGGGGAAATGCTCAGGAATATGTAAATTTAAAAGCCTTGAAAAGAGAAGTTTGCAAATAACAAAACAATACTACAGTATTGTTTTGTTATTTGCAAACAGTACTAGATGGGAAAATCCTTCCAAATCCAGGAGCTGCAAAGACAAAAGAGGATGGAAATTATTTACAGGTAAAGTAATTTCTGGAGTGGTGGATCATTGTTTCATTAAAAGCTACATATCTTCCTGCAGAGTGAGGTATGCTAACCTACCAGCTACACACAGCTTGCAGCAGATCAGATGAAGATGGAGGCAAAACAGGGCACGTAACGGTGCAGCATCTCCTTGACTGAGAATTCAAATGCTTCTGGGGCCTGTGCTCTGTGGACTTGCAGAAAGGTCACATTGAGGAAATTTATTTTGGGTACCACTTTCACTTGGCATTAGAAGCTACCACAGATGAGCTACTTTCTGTGGGAAAAATTCATTTTTGGGAGGCAAACTCAGAAACAGGGTGCAAAGGCATTTCTGATTTCTGAGTTCTGATGTGCTAAAGGGCATGCATGAAAGGTTTTATAGCAACTATTGAAGTGTAAGGTCTATTCCTAATATCAGTATAAGTCTGAACGGGAGAATTTTCAGCACCCAAAGCTTCTCAACTCACTTTGGTCGCCTGACAAGTATCCTGATCTCAATGTACCAGATGGCACAGCCTCCTAGAGGGATGGAGCTGTGCGGATGTGATGAAGATAGCTGCAGGTTTCAATTTCAGTCCCAGACTAATTTTCTCTAGTCACTGATGCAAAATATTGATTTCGAGACAGATTTAAAAGTGCTACTAATCCACAGGGGAATGACAGTATATATTTAAATCCCATGTGTTGCTTAAAGCAGTCAAAGGTCTTATATGTAATTAACAGTGTGTTTTTGAATACATTTATTTTGCAGCTCTGTACAGAGCAATCTTCAAGATGAGGGATAGAAAAAGAAATAAGACAGCAAGATCATAGGAATAGAGAATTATGAGAAATTCAATAAACTGCCCCGGACACAGAATCTCAGGTGCAAATGGTGGGTTCCTTCCTTGCTCACTTAGCTTAGTGGCTTCAGTTCCATTGCACAAGGATTTGAGTTTAGAAGGGGACAGCTCCAATGTTACACGGCTTTGGCACAGTCTTGACAGTTGAGTGGTTTCCTCACTCCAACACCTTTCATCAAAGTTTCCTGGCTACTAGAAGAGCACAGTGTAGGACTTACTGAGTCCCTCAGTGGGACTTTCCCAAGCAGTATAACTACTAATGCCCAGGATGTCTTTTTGGTGCTGTTCTCTCCTGCGCGCTGTTTTCTTCCTTCATGCTCTTGCAGGCATGTGGCCAAATGTGTTACAGCAGCCAGCTCTGCTTCAGGTGGAGAAGCGCTGATTCTTGATGGTATTTCAGGCTCTTTCCCTCTATTTCTTGAGCACTTTTTGTTTATCTGTTGTAATACTTTGGTGTTAAGTGGAAGAAGTGTGTCAACACAAACCAATACCAAGTGGTTTTAGAGCAAGAAACTCCTCAGCCTTGCATTGGGCCTTGAGTGCCTAAGTCTCTTGGATGTATTGGAAGCTATTTGCTAAGTATCTTATTAGAGCTGATTGAAATGTTCTGACAGGATGCCTGTCCATACACCGAACGCCCTTTTGATTAGATTGAAACATTCTGCAGAAACGTGCCAGTTTTTTATTAAAATTATTGAAGTATTTTATTTCTACTGAAGCTTTAGGATTGATGAACTTGGTACACTGGAATGGCATTATGGTATGCAAAATGGCAACACTGAGATGAAGAACTGGAGCCTTTACTGACATGTTGCATTTTGATAAAATTATTATATTACACTTCAAAAGTTAATTTTAAAGGTGTGTGTAGGGGACGGGTTTGCAGAGAAATTATAAAAGCAAGGCTTATTAAAAAGACATCTTCTGCTTTCAAGCTACCTGTCCTAAAAAGCTCCAGATTCTGTGCAGCCTGCTCTTCAAACACAGCCTGTTATCCACCCTACCCACATCAGCAGCTCACTTCAGCCATGCTCCCCACCTGCCCCACTGGGTGATCTCCCTTCCTTCCAGCAAGAAGCCTCTCCTTGAGACAGGTGTCTTCTCAGGTCCTGCTAATGACCTATTCCAGATATGCTTTTCTTGGGATAATTTAGGGAAAGACTCTCATGACAAACAGATACACAGGAAAATTGGGCCCTGGGGGGAGGAGAAGGTGTGAAACTCCTGAACAGTAACTTTTCTGTTGAAAATATTAAAAGGAATACTGAAGAATTTGGCTGCAAATCCCACAGGGAATGTGTGCTGAGTGTGCATCTCCAGGATGAAACCCTTGAGACTCATCCTGAAAGGGAAAAAGCAAGCTGTGCACCCATGGGCATTTACCTGTGCTCCCTGGGAGAAGAGGGCAGGTGGTGGAGTCAAAAGGCAACCATAGGCTGATGGGGAATTCCTCTTGCACAAAGACTAATTAAATTTGTGCTGCCATGCAGAGAAGCAGATTTGTCAGTAAGACCTCCAAAAAGGGATTAGATGCCTTAAATGGGTACAATCTGCATTTGTAATTACACTGCTTAGGATAACATTTCTGTGAGGTACTTAGCCTTGTTTGGAGAATATACTGATCTGCAGCAGGGCTGGGGACAGGAGTTCCCTTGTGCTGAAGAGTCTTCCAACAAAAGGAGCATTATACATGTTTTACTGCTTACTCCAAAATATTTGGTTGCCAGCCACTGCTCTAGGCATTCCCTGGACTAGACTGACCATCATTGTGTATCTCTGGAGCATTTCTAATGTCCCTCCATTATATTATATTAGTGTGATAACACAGGCAATTCTGCTCTGCAAAGCCATAGCATTAGGAAGCACTGCAGTATTAATGCAACTTTCTGTTACTCTATCAAGCTGGGGAGAAATACAAGGAAATATAACTAATCTTTGATATTACCTGACCTGCTTTCAAGGGAGATGTGTTGTCTTCTGGGAGCCCAGATCAGGGGAGTCACTGAGACAGTCCCAAGTCTTGTTAAACCCACAGATTATTACCCACTGTTAGTGTGCCTTGTGGGTGCCAGTGAAATACATATTGAACAGCAGTCTGGGAAGCATTAAGAGGGACTACAGAGGCCTGGGTGCAATCGGGATTACCCCATGGATAAAGAAAACTGCCTATATAGCCACACTCAGAATTGTGATCAACAGCTCATTGTCCATGCAGACCAGTGACAAGCGGTGTCCCTCTGGGGTCAGTGCTGGGGCTGACATTGTTCAACCCCTCTGTCAGTGACATGGACAGTGGGATCAAGGGCACCCTCAGCATGTTTGCCACCAACACCAAGCTGTGTGGGGCAGCCAACACACTGGAGGGAAGGGATGCCATCCAGAGGGGCCTGGACAGGCTGGAGAGGTGGAGCTGTGCAAACCCCATGAAGTTC
>NC_031799.1:43701982-43841531 GCF_001522545.3 Parus major
CTTGATGAAAAACACAACATGACCCAGAAATGTGTCCTCACAGCCCAGAAAGCCAATGGGATCCTGAGCTGCATCCAGAGCAGCGTGGGCAGCAGGGGAGGGAGGGGATTCTGCTCCTCTGCTCTGCTCTGGTGAGACCCCACCTGGAACCCTGCATCCAGCTCTGGGGTCCTCAGCATAGAAAGGACATGGGCCTGTTGAAGTGAGTCCAGAAGAGGGCCACAACATTGATAAGAGGCCCTGGCCACCTCCCCTGTGAAGATGGACTGAGGAAGTTGAGTCTGTTCATCCTGGGGAAGAGAAGGTGGTATGATGACCTCATAGCAACCTCTGAGTATCTGAAGGGTCCTACAAGGATGTCAGAGAAGGACACTTTTTCAGAAATTGTAGTGATAGGACAAGGACTAATGAGTACAAACTGAAAGAGAGGAAATTTAGGCTAGATGTTAGGAAGAAATTCTTCACCGTGAAGGTGGTGATGCACTGGACCAGGTTGCCCAGGGAGGCTGTGGATGCCCATCCCCCCTTCTTCTGCTCCCCGCAGCAGTGTTCAACGTCAGTGGATAAACTGTTGAGCAATCCAGTCTAACAAAAGGTGTCCTTGTCCATGGCAGGAGTGCTGGCTCTAGGTGAAATTTCAGATCCATTCCAATCCAGACCAAGATTACAAAAAAAAACAACAAACACAAGACACATAGACAAACCTTTGGGTAATGTGAGGCTGTTGGGTACCAGTTTATTACTGCTTGTCCTGAGCAGTGTATCTTTCTGATGTGTCATTGGAGGCTTAAATGATTGCAAAGCAACAACAGTTTCTCTCTTTCAACTGTGGAAGAAAATAGCAACTTCAAATAGAAATTAAAGCCTTCAAACACCATGAAGACGTAAACAGCCTTTATGGGCCACCTACTCTATAACTCATGACTGAAGGGAAAGGTAAATGGAAATGTTTAATCCCAGAAGAGTGACAGAAATAACATTTGGGGTTAAGCTACAAACTTTTCAGAAGCATGGACTGAGTCACAGGGGAAATCCTAGAGAAGATCAAGGGGATAAAGACAGTCTTTTATATTGTCAGAATTTCTGCACAGGGAAATACAAGATTTCATTGCCTGAACGAACAGTGACTCTTAGGTTTGTCTATCTGGGATAAGGAAGACAAATGCACAAATTTACATTTCGTGTGTATTGTACCTCTGGTGATCATACAGTTTATGATACTGTTCCTTCAAAGTCATATATGCATTTGCCAGCAGAATCCTGTCAACAATCCCATTAATCCCAGTGCAATTACTTCTGATTAAAAAATTAAACACAGATGTAAGTCTTTTGGAACTCTTCAGCATTAACTCCTGAAGAAGTAGCTGGCCAGTATTAAGGAAGTGGCTTTTTTCTTTTCTGTGTTCCTAATATTTTTTCTGTGGTCTGAGTTCAAATCACCCCAAAAAGTCAGGCTTTGAACTGACAGGTACCAAATCATGACACTGCTCTGAGAAGTGGACAGGTCTTGTGCCATGTGGAAGGCTGGGAGACTTGGAATGGAATGGGTTTCCACCATGGTTAAGGGCTCTTGGTTTTTACCTGGGGCTTTTTACTCAGATACATTAACAAACCTCCAGCCATTTCCAAACAGATCATGAGATGTTTTCCAGGGCCACTAAAATCCAAACATTCATAGAGAAGTTTTGTTATGCTTGTCACTTTTGTAGGATCCTGCCATCAGTATGCCTAGCTGAGTGAGCTACATTTCAGGACAGGAGAATTTTCTCCCACCTGAAGCATTTAAGAGAGCATACATAAACTACATATATTTACAGATGTTTAAACCGCCATGACTTATTTTTAGAAAATACTACTACTGAAATACTATTACATGGTACTTACCCTTTTTATGAGTTCAGTACTTTTGGTTTCTTTGTTGGGGGGTCTGGGCCTTTGGCTAAGATCTTTGTTTGCTGTGTGAGAACTTCAGCAACTCAAGATGTGCCCTTAAGGGCACCAGAGATGGCCTAGGGGACTGAACTCTTTGGAAACAGATATGCACATGTAATGAAAACTCATGTGCTCACTGAGTGTCCCCACTGCTCACAAGTGGGATTACCACTGTTCTGGTCTCTGCTCAGGTCTCAGGGTGTTTTGCAAGCCAAATGATCAAGAAAATGAAAAGCCACAAAGCCAGCTGATGATAGAGGGTATCTCTGTAAGAAACAACAAAGTGTTGGGGTTGCTGTGTCAAATGAGTGGTAGAGCAGACTTTGGCAGGAGAGCTATGTTTTAGCTATGGAATATGAAGCCATGGGAGCATGGGCTCCATAGCTACAGAGAGTGGTCCATGGTCCAGGTACTGCCAGATGTAACAGCAGTAATTCTCCACACAGTGCTGCCTGTTTATCTCTGACAGAGCAGGTGCCCTACCCAGGAGAAGACATTAAGGGATTGGAGTCCCTGGCATGTTTCATCCCCTTCAGTCTGGATGACTAAAGCAGCACACACCCTCTCTCATCAGACAAGTCACTTGATGTCTTCTTTCAGCCCCTGAAGCACCAACATAGCAGATGGATCTTCCTGGTAAACCTGGCCAATGATTTCTGAAACCACAGTCTGAAATCTTTGCAAGCAAACATGTATGTAAGTATACAGCTCTTCACATTTACAGAGTAGCATATCCAGAGCTTGATCCCTCTGGCTCTTGTGATGTCTTTGACTTACAAAAACTTCAGTCCACCATCAATAGGGGCATCCATTGTCTCCTGACCTTTACATGCAGGTTTCCAAGTAGGCTGTCTTACTTTCATACTGTCTTACTTTCCTCTTCTGCCACAATGACAGGGCTTCTTCTCCCAGCTGTTAAAACCTTTCCTCCAGCATGATCTTCTTGCCAGGCATTTCCCTTATGAGATGTGGCTGAGTCATCCAGGGGTCAACTGCTCTGACATATTACTGGAAATGTGACAAGGTAGGGGAGCTCACAGCAGCTCCTCCCACTGCTTTTCAGGCCGGCTGAGCTCACCAGAGGCCGATCACTAGCTGCCTGCAGGACGAAACAGGAGGATTGTGCTGGCAATTTGGCACCCAGCACTGAACATATTGGTTTCCCAGTTGCCGGCTGTTTCCTGGAAACCAAATAATCTCTGTGGCCAGCACCATCCCCTATTATTCTTTATTAAGAATTTAGCTCAATGCTTCAAACTGGCCACAGACGCATCTCAATTAATTGGCCTCCTCAGTAGATTTGCTGCTCTGATGTAAACAATGAGGCTGCCTTGGGACAGCAGAGCTTAATGAGACCAGACTTGCTTTCCAAGAGGAAAGTGCAGAGAGGATGTATGTGTTGAATGACAGAGGGAGCTGCACATAGTGCTGAAGTCTAGCAGGCGTGAATGGTGTGTCCTCATCCAACTCACTGCTCACACAAGCACAAAACCACAGAAGCGCTCCAGGCTTTGGAGAATGATTGAGGGAAAACATGAATGCCTTGGAAAAGAGCTGCTCCAGCACTTGATGCTGGACAAAGGTACCGAGTCATGGTTGCTGGGCAGTGCAGAAGTTTCAGCAAGCAGAAACCCCTTTTGTTGCTCATGAAATGGCACTTGCAAGGTTTTCATTACATCCTCATGGCCCTTCAGAAGGCACAGCCCTGCTGAATGCTAAGACTGCTGTCTCAGGACTGTTGCTCCTTAGGTGCATGGGGCAGAGCCACGGTTGGGATTTCCAGTTTGGGAAGAGCTGTGTCTTCAAGTGTTTAATGCTGATCAGCACCCCTTTCCTTCACCACTCATTTCTCCATTCCAGGTCGAGTTCACTGAAACATCCTGAATTTGTCCCTGGGAGACAGACTTCTTTGAAACTCTCTATTGTGTACTCATCCATTTTACATCCTTTTCTGCACTTTTTTCCAAATGCTTCCACTAGAGCCAAGTGGAAGAGTAAGACTGGTGATATCTTAGGCATAGAACACTTTAGAAAACTCCGGCCAGACCAGGAGGGGCCAAATTCTTGTGCCAGAGAGTCCCTTGGCAGCAGAGTGGTATGTTGAAGGGCAGGTAGGGCTTAGACAAGTCTTACCAGGGATGAATAGCCATGCTCAGATATGTCACAGGGAGTTTGTAGGTAGGGATGGAGACATGCATTCAAACCTGCAATCTGTGTATGCACTTTGAATGATTCTTCCTTAGGGTGATCCCCGGACCAGTGTTCCAGCACTGGGTGTGAATGCCTCTATGATACTCAGTTCTACTTCTGCAGCCCAGACAGAACTTTTCTGCAAATTGTTTCGTTTATTTTTACTGTTAACATTACCTGAGGAATCAAAAACTTTCTTACAGAACTCGTATTTCAACAGAAGGGAAACAGATTTTATTTACATAAATGGAAGTGTACTTAAACTGTTCTAGACATTTGTCATTTTCTAAACAAACTATATATACAGGAAATAAAAGAACCACTTTCTTTAGAAAGAATTAACCAAGTTTAACAATTTATCATTAGTTTTCTTATGAAATAAAATTTTATTCTTAACTACACTGAAAACGGAAAAAGGACAAAAAGACAACAAATTCTAACTAACAAATTCTTTGTTTCAAAACACTTTTCAAACATGTCTTTCTTAGTTGAGTTTGAGATCATCATCAGCTGTTTAAATCAGAAAACATAACCATACATTTACTTAAATGTGAAAATATTGATGAAAATAGATAGAAGAAATAATTGGAAACTAGAGTGTCCTTTGTTCAGAAATCTGTTTGCTGTCTCATAGGTATTTCTTATCTGACACAGAGAAATAAACAAGGCATGTCAAAAATCTGAAAATACCACTATAAAGACCAAACTACTACTTTTAATTCATTACTCGGATGTTGTTTTCCTCCTAGAGACGCAGCTATGTGTCCAAGTGAGCCTCATCCCAGTGTCACCATGAAAAACATAGCCACCTCCCTCTTGCCACTGTCCACTGCTCATCCAGCACTCACTATTCTGCAGACCCCAGAGTTATGTGATTTGCAAATTGTGCTGCAATCTCAGAGGTGATGTGACCTGCTGCAAACTGCTGCATTTCCAGCAGGTTTGCATACAAAACCACATGCTTTCAGTGGTGAAACCGGCTGACCAGGGAAAATCATTTCTTCAGAGTGAAATGTGCCACAGGCATATAAAAGCTATGGGCTGATGCAGAGGTAATTGGATGAAGCCTTACAGCCTGTGTGCTTTACCGGATGTCATCCTAAATGAGATAATGGTCCCTACCGACCTTTAAATCTATGAAAAGCTGATTCTTGGACTGCTTGATTATGGACTTTTCTGATGGAAATTCTCCTGTTGGGTTTTCAGACTGAACCACAGCATAGTATCCAGACATTTTCACACAGAACTATCTGCAATGGGGACATCCTTCAGTAAGTTCACAGAACATCTCTGGTTTTCTCCAAAACTCCTGCTTCTTTTTTAAAGTTAAACTATTTTTAATAGCTGGAAAAGCTACAACCAGTGGTGTCTTGTATAACCCAGAATTGCCCTCACAGAAGAAACATCAGAGACAGAAAAAAATCACAGTCAAATTAGAAAACTTGAGTCCACTAAAATGTCCAAAAACTGTTTACTAGGGAGGTTGATTTTGGAAAAACAAAGCAGAAAATTAAATCAAACCTTTAGCCTCAGCTTATTTAAACAAAATCTATATTATCATGACAAAAGGTGTTCACACATCAGCTTTTTGGCTCCAGAGTGATCCTGGCAGGACTAGTAAATATAAAGGGTAGAATCATAAAATTAAGAAAGGTAAACTGTTGAAGTGAGACCTTAAATTTATAGTACAGGAACTAATGTCTTCTCACTCCCTTCTGGAAGATGAAACTAGTCATCAATTAATATATTACTTCCACCTCTAAATTTTATTGGAATCTGTCAAATAAGTTAATTAATTTGAGAGTATGTTTTATGTAGATGGAAGGTGCAATACGTGTAATTTGTAAGTAACCTGAATCCTCAAAAACGTTTCTCCTCAACAGATGCACAGAATCATAGAAGGATTACTAGGAAACTTAAAGATCATGTAGCTCCAACCCCTTGTCCTTGGCATGGACACCTTCCACTAGACCCAGTTTCTCAGGGCCCCTTCCAGCCTAGTCTTGAACATTTCCAGAGATGGAGCATCCACAACAACTATGTAAAACCTGTTCCAGTGCCTGACCGCCCTCTGAGTAAAGACATTCTTCATAACATGTAATCTAAACTACTTTCTTTCAGTTAAAAACTATTTTCCCTTGTCCTGTCTCTACATGCTCTTACAGTCTTTATACTTATATAAAACGTCTTAAGGTCCTGGAAGGCTGCAGTGAGGTCTCCTTGAAGCCTTCCTGAGGATGAACTATCCCAGCTCCCTCAGCCTGTCTCTATAGCAGATAGCTCTTTAGTAATCTTTCTGGCCTCCTCTGGATTCTCTCCAACAGGTCCATATCCTTCCTGCGCTAAGGACCCCAGACCTGGACAGAGCACTCCAGGTGGCATCTCACAAGGGCAAAGTAGAGGTGAAAAATCACATCCCGCTACCTGCTGGCCACTTTTCTTTTGCTGAAGTGAGAATGCAGTTGGCTTTCTATGCATGGCTCATGTCCAGCCTTTCATGGATGTCATAAGTGCATGGTTCATGTCCAGCCTTTCATCCAAAAGAGCCCCCAAGCACTTCTCAGCTCTCCATGACTTCACCCAGTTTTCACTCCTGTCTGCGATTGCTGATTCAGGTGCAGCACCTGGCACTTGGACTTATTGAACTTCATGAAGTTCCTAGGCCCAATCCTCAAGTTCATCCAGGTCCCTCTGGAAGGCATCCCATCCTTCTGTTGTGTCAGCTGGACTGTTCAGCTTTGTGTCATCTCCAAACTTGCTGGGGATGCAGTCAATCCCACTGTCTGCCATTGATGGGGATATTGAAGAGCACCGGTCCCAGCAGAGAGCCCCGACAGACATCACTTGTCACCAGCTCCCACCTGGACATGGAAACACAACTCTCTGGTTGCATCCATCCAGCCAATTCCTTATCCACTGAATAGTCCACCTATCAAATCCATGTCTCTCCAGTTTGGACACTGGGATGTGATGTGGGACTATATCAAAATCCTTTCAGAAATCTAGGTAGATGACATATGTCAGTCTTTCCCTGTTGAAAATTGCCATCACTCCAGAGGTCATCAGGTTGACCAGACACACTTTTCCCTTAGTAAAGCTGTGCTGGCTGCCTTGAATCATCCCATTGTAATGTGCTGTAGCATGCTTTCCAGGAGGATCCGCTCCATGATCTTCCCAGGCATAGAGGTGAGGCTTGCCAGCCTGTAGTTCCCCTTTTTCCTTTTCCTTTCTTTTTCTCCTTTTTAAAACTGGGAGCAACAATTCCCATTTTTCAGTCTTTAAACTTGGAACTTCTACTTGACTGCCATGAGTTTTCAAATATAATGGAGAGTGGCTTGGCAACAATGTGAGCCAGTTCCCCTAGAATCCTGCAATGTATCTCATCAGGTCCCATAGGCTGGTGGGACAGTTTTAGCTGGTGGGATGATTTAGCTTCAAGTGATCCCGCACCTGCATTTTGCTTACAGTGAAATTGGCTTCACTCCCCCCCACCCACCCATAGGGTGGGGGTCTTGAAAGAGAGTGGGAAACCTGACTGCCAGCGAAGGCTCAGGAAAATAACTCAATGAGTACCTCTGCCTGCTCTGTATCAGTTGTTACCAGCACATCTTTGGCACTCACAGGTTTTAGGACAAGGTTTCCCTTGGTCTGTCTTAGTCTGGGACTGAGAATGGTGCCAGCACAAATTGGGATATTTACAATGTAGGGATAAAAAGAGAACATCTCCTCCTAAATCTTTTCTGTTCACTCTGATTATTGCAAATTCATCACAAGGCTGGACCAGCATACAGGTCCTAGACAAATTACATAGATTTCCTGAAATGCTGGCATACCACCAGCATTTTTTTGAAGATTAAAAATATTTTTTAAAATTTTTTCTCTAGGGGAACTCAGGGTTTAAAGTCTCTTTTGTGAGGGTGTGCAATGCTTGTGTGTCACTCAAATGTTCTCCTCCTCCATCTGCTAACTAGGACCTCACAATTATACTGGAAGAAAGGACAGAGACAAAACAATACCAAGGTATCCCTTCCCCTAACTTGCATTGCCCAGATCAGTGCTAGCCCTTCTCAGAGGAGAGGAAAATGGTAGGATAGCTTTTCTGTACACTGATGATTAGAAGCAGAGACAATTGCATAGGCAGTGCCATAGATACTATGACTATTGTGCATCTTCTTTAATATTCTTTACCTCTACTACAACACTTAAGCACATAGCTCACAGGCTCACAGTCCTTTCTATTTACTGTAGCTGTGTAACAGGCTGAGGGATTGAAACATTTTGCCTTAATCTCTTTTCTAGTTACGATGTTTGCTGAATGTAGCAGTTATTCCCTAGATTGCATCCTTGAATTCAGCCTCATTATTTTATCATTTTAACAATGAACTGCATTTCCCATCTGCCGGCTCCAATTCTCAGTATAATCCAAATCCCTGGGAATCTGGTTACGCTGTTACTTGCTATTTGTTCATCCTCTGCATCATCTGTAAACTCTGAGCTCTGAGAGTATTGAGCTCTCAGAGTCAGACTGTGCTCTCCATCTTTTAACTAGGGTAAATCTGGATCTTCTCCACTAAGGTCTGTGGAATTACTCCAGAGTGAGCAAACGGAAACTATAGCTGGATATTGCTTAGGTTTTCAACACCCTTATCCAAGCAATTTTACATTAATATATAGACACATGTTACGAACAACAGATGTCCTAAAACTGACCTTGAGGACATTTTTCATCCCTTCTGTTCCTATGCCATTTTTCTAGTCAACACCCATTTTTCCTCAGTCCTGGGTGTTTGTCTGAAGTTAATTCAACATCAATAAACATGTTCTTACTGTTATGAATGAAGTTTTGGCAAAGTGAATATACTTTCAGGTTGTGTTTACACTCTTTTTTTTTCCCTTTAATTTTCTCCATTTTTAAATTCCTTTTTCTCAATATTTTTTTTTTTTCTTTACTACAGAGAAAAAAGGTTACTGTGTAGCAGACCACTAGACATGCCCAAGGAGAGTAAGTTTACTATGCTCCCTGGAATAAAAAATAAAAAACTTGCAAAGTGCCTGAATGCACAAAGTTTAATACTCCACACCAATGTGAAGGACAAACCTAGCAGAACTGCTGACCTGTCACATAACTCTGCAATTTAGTCTTATGAAATCCCTTCCCTTTCCCACACCTCTGGAACACCAGTATGCAGCAGAAAGAAAAATACATTTTGTCTCTATGATTCTTTCCCTTTTTTACTATTTTTCCCATGCTGGTAAATCTTACTGCTGGTCGTAATTACAATTTTCAGCATAAAGCCCCAGGGACAGACCAGACCAGACCACATGGGAATAGTACTGAAGGCAGATGAAATCTTTTATCAGGAGGTTTGTGCCAAACATTGCCACACACCCGGAAGGTGTTACACCTCAACCAGATGATTTTCTTGCTTACACCTGTTGCCAAAGTACCCTATTCCTCACAGTTTTCTTTTTTGCATTTTACCCCCCAGTTTCTGTCACAGGAGCAGGAGAGACATAGAATCAAGCTTTCCTCCAGCTTACAGCACCTAGTGTTGTCTGACCTGTGGAAACAGGAGTAATGTGATCCTGTAAGTAGACACTGTTTCATAATGTGCACACACGAGGGAGTTCAAGTGTTTTTGGCATTACCTAACTCCCAAGTACTCAACTTTTGCCTCTTATGTTCTCTTGGCAACATGTGGTGCAATTTATATGTATAAATACATATATATATGCAGTTTCCTAGGTTTTTAACACAAGAAGATACAAATAGTGCCACGTGCAAATAAAACAGCCCACCCATGTGATCCATCAGGATTTGAAATACAAGAATCAGCAGACAGTGCTGGTTATTGGGTTAAAGGTCTAAGGTCACCAGCGAGCTGCTCTGTTGGATGGTTTGGCTTTACAGACAAGCCTTGGAGAAGAGAGGCACCACGCTGAATCAAAAATCAAACAGTGTGGGAGAAGAAGCATGCATTGTAGGCATTCTTAAATGTACAGGTTTAGGAGGTCTGGCTTGAAAGTGAGCCTGAGAAATCACAAATGACATCTGTCCCTGCATTGTGCTCCATCTGGATTACCAGTGATCTTATTCCTTCTCTGGGGTAAAAGATGTGAATTGGCTTTTGTCTTCTACTTTAGATGCCGATTCTTCACTCTCTACATATAATGTGGTAAGAAACACAGGAGCAGCACCTCTCACAGGGAGTTAAATGTGAGCCTGAGGACCTGACCTGACTTAACCTGAGGACCAGGTAAAGCACCTTGTCTGAAGACAGAAGTTACTTGGAGACAAAAAAGGAGGAAAAATGCCGTCTATTTCTGTGCCCCACAGAACAATACAGAGAAAGATCAGAGTAGCATGAGAAGCTGCTGAGTAAAGAGTCACAGAGGAACATGAATATTTTTCTCAATTTCAGGATGAATTTCCTACTGACCTGCAGACAAAAGTTACTGGAGACCTTCAAAGTAATTGTAGCTGGTTTAATGATGATAAAAGGTTCTTCAGAGTGAAACAAGTGTTTTATTGAGGCTTTGCATTCTCTGCCTGGCCTTCCCATGTCCAAAAATACTTTTTCAATAAAGGTTTATACCCTTACTGAAAGCAGTCAATACTGTGGCTCTTACTTCTGCACCACACCTCAGGAAAGTAGAAACACACAGACACCTTTTCACTGCTTCAGTGAACAGAGAACAGTTGATTGCACTGCTAGTAGGCTGGATCTCAGGCTAGCCTGGCAATCAGGCTTCACTGTGCAAGTACCAGTGGTGAGGAAAACAGGAACAAAAGCACCGTCCCTCTCACTCTTCTGGTATGAAGCACCCAGGCATCTCACCTCTCACAAGGTCAAGCTCCCTTGATGTGCAGAGCTGCTCTACTATCAGGAAATGCAATGAAAGTCCAGAATTATCTTCTTTGATCAATGGCAACCTGCTGGATGTAAATAATAAATGGCAGCTTGTGTGCCTGGATTTCAGACAATGGCTCTGCAATATCATCTGACATCCATGAAATCTACATACTGTATGCTGGAAAGGAAGGTGCAGAGAGAACAGTGATAATGGGATTCCAATGCATTTTATGCCACTGGAAGGGAAGGATACACCATGTTTTACCCATCTGGCTTTATCTGTACTCCCTTTCCTCCTGCTTTCTTTCCACTTGTTTTCATGAGATGAAGTATCTGCAGTGTGCAAAGATGCTGAAATAGTAGGTGCAACTCAGAGCTCTGGCCTCACATGCTCTGTCTCCAAAACCAGGGCTCAGAAACAGGTTGCTGTGATCTGCTTTGTGCAGCTCCTCCTTACAGGGAGAGCATCCTCCCCACCTTCCCCGGGCTGAGCAACTCAGTTCTGCTGGGGCCTTTATCAGCCCTGCACTCTGAGCCACAGCATATGCAGAGCACCAGTGGAAAAATACATTCAGAATATGTTTCCTGAAGTGACTGCTGCTGAAGAGGAATTTAGCAAGGGAGAGAGTTGTCATGGTCCATTGAGGAGCTGCATGGAGCCACATAAAACAAAAGGCAAAGCTGGAGGACAAAACCAGGTGACACCTCATTCATGCACCTGGAATTATCTCCCCTGTTAAAAAAGCCTCCTCTGAATTTCAGAACTTAATAGGGCTCCTGATAAAACTGTCACCTCTGACTTCATTAAGTTAAACCAAACATGAAAACAATTGTTTTTTATGGCAGCTGTAAAGCACCATAAGCAGCAGATATGTGAGGGCAGAGCTTTTGCTGTAGCAAAGTGTACCTTGGAGCACATGTGTCAAGGAGAGTGGGATTCCTCACAAAGTCAGGGAACAAGGAAACCAGAGGTTCCATGTGAGTTTGAAGAGAAGTGATAATTCAACACAGAAACTGGGGACAGCCAGTGGAAAGCTGCAAAATGTGCACTCAAGTGCAGCATTAGCTAGCTGCTGTGGAGAGTGCTTTTTAATTTGGAAGTCTCTTCCCTTCAACTCCAGCAGCTACCTCTCTGATAAAAGCTAGGAAATATTTTTTTCAGCATCAATCAATACATACCATTATTTCCCTGCCATACTGCCTTATCAGGTTCACATGTAACAAGTTACACTGCTATGCAATCATTTTAAAAGGACTTACAACAGTGCCCACAAGAATATATTGAAAATATATTGAAGATACATTTTCAGTGAAATGTATTGAAAATATATTAATTGAAAAGTCATTGAAAAATGACTAGTAGCAGCTTAATTGAATTACTGACAACCTTCCTCTTCATCTCATAAATTTGCCAGTGGAGTATTCCAGCATTCCCACAAACTTCATGAAGGATGCTATGCAAATTGAAATCCTGAGTATAAATCTGCAAAGAGCATGCCTGTGGTTCTTATGGACCTAAGATCAGGAAGAAGCCACAGTTTGATGAAAGCTGCTCAAAATTATGCCATTCTTAGGTCTGTATGCAGATAGCATATTAATTCTCACAAGTATGTGCATCTTATCTAAAAGTATGAGAGATGCACTAATTTGGCTAAAGCCAGCATAAGGTAATTGTAGTACAGAAGAAAACTTAGGAAAAAAGAAGCAATAATTTATGTCCATTTCAATTCCACATGGTATGGCTTCTCACTGCTGTTTGATTTAGAGTCTGTTGAGTTGCCCATTGAGAAAACTAACCTTAACTCCTTCTATAATAGCTATTCTGGGCTCTTAGATTCCCAGCAGCAAAATTTATTTCCCACTCTCAGGCCAAAGAAAATTGCTCCATAGAATGTAGCTGAGACATGCTGATGTCTGCATTCTTTATATGTGCATACATGCACATCTGTGCATGCGTGTGTATGCATGTTCCTTGCTAAGGACACACCTTTGGTAGCATGACGCCGATGTTAAAATCTTAAATTAGTGCCACCATTAACCTCAACAATGTTTCTCTGAATTTTTTCCCTTCTAAAAGGAGTGGAATCTCACCCACTCCTTGGCTGATTAGAAATGTCATCGATCCTGATGTCATACCTACTCCATGTTCACAGTCCCTGAGCTACATAATGTCATCCCACATCATTTCATTTTTAAGAAACACTTACAAGTTCTGTTCCACTACATCTGTTAAAATTCTTACTCCATTTTCTTTTCTTTTTAATTGCCTTTATGAATAAAGGAGATTATTTGTATGTATAGTTATGTATGTGTACAGTATTTCCTGCAGAAATGCCTTTGCTTTTTCATGGATCTAAAAAGGAGTTTCTTTTCCTCCTTAGGAACTTAATTCTCCAAAGCAAAAGTGCATGCCTACATTGAGTTACCCAAGAATAGTTCCTGTTCTTTTGATCTTCATTGTCAAGCAAAAAAAAAAGTTTTGCTTGAGTTCAGCATGAGCTTAAATAAAAGAAATACAAGAAATTATTTTAGCAAAGCAGTACAGCACCCTCTAGTGTGGACACATTTACATTAATAAATAACACAGCTTTATGAATACCTGATTAACTTGATGTTGACCCATTAGACAGCTCAATGTCTGACTCAGACTCTGTTACTAAACTTCTCATTTGCCTTGGCTAACTTGGCTCACTTTGCCTCTTTTTCTTCATGCATGGAAAAAAAACAGAGAACAATCATCCCTTTTAAAACACATTACACTGTCCTAATGACAAGATCCTCCTGCGCAAAAGGTGAACTGAAATCCCAGTCATAACCAAATGATGATGGCTAGACTGTCCTCTCTGCCTCCACAAAATGTACTGTGCAGTGCCAGTGCTAGGTGAGCTCTCTTGTGTGGTGCTGCACATCATCTGTCAGGCAACAGCTCCGGTTTTTTCACAGTGTGATTTGCACCACTAAAGCTGTGCTTTATGTCCTGGGATCATAGTCCCTACTGTCAGGATTTCAGAACTGATCAATAGCAGACTAGTACTTCTACCCCTTGGAATGTCTGTTGCACAATGGCTCATGTAGACTGGGATACCACTCTCTTAAATTAATAAATTCCATTATCTTCCACCTTCTTTTGGGACTTTGTTAAAGGGCACAGCTTGCTTGGGGAAACTGAGTGAGAAAGAAGGAACAGAGATCTGGTCCCTATATGATTACCTCTTCTAATGAGGTAAATAGATCTTCAGAATGTCTGAGGTTTTTACAGAGGCAACGTTTAGCTATAAAAGAGACCATGTAGGACATGATCTTTCACTTCTACTTTGTATTGCCCATTCTCCACCATTCCTGTTGGTGATTACTGAGCATAGCTTCTGCTAAAAGCTGGAGATTATGTGCCAGAGGGAGAATTTTACACCAGTTTTAGTACACTGGAAGTGATGTGGGAAGAAGATTATTGTGCAGAACTCCTTCCTTAAGAGTGATCTGCCTGGAGTTTGTCTGGGACTGTGCTCATCCTGCATGTATATGTGATATGCTCATACCTGGGTGTATATTCTTTTCAAGTCATATTGCCATTCCAGTGCATAGCCAGATACATAAACCCTAGGTGAATTTAGATACCTCCCTGTTGACACCACATTGAGGGGACAGTGTTGCAGGACTGGACCTGCAATGTAATAACCCAGAACTTTTTTGCTGGAACTTGCTGGGTACAAATCATCAAATCTTCAATGTCTCTGACTACACATGAAGTGACAAAATAATAAAGTAATTAAGGACCTGTCTAGGCTGGACAAATACAGAGCAGACAAGGAAATAAGTGCCAACACACTCAGTTCAGATGGCAGATGCACTGCTGCCATCCCAATAGCTGGTTTTCCCACTGCTCAAGCACATGCAAGAAGACCAGATACAGGCCAACCTCTTTCTAGTTAACCAAGTATTTTATTGTTTTGGGAGCTGATCTAAACTTTTCTTCCTGTTCTCTCAGTGAGGTTCTTCTCTTCTTACAGCCAGCAGTTATGTCAGTCAAAAGGCTCTTCCCTTCTTCAGCTATTTTTAGCCCCTGTGAGAAAAAAAAATATCTATCAAAAGTAGACCAGGGGAGACTTTTTTTTATTTTCCCTCTGCAATAAGATCCAAAGCATAAAGTCAGAAGACAGAAGTCTCTTCACCTGTGAAAGACAGGAACTGGGACATACAAAATCTCCAGGTTATTCTTAGCACTACCTCCTGCTTTGGGGTCTGCCATGATCATACTTCAAATCAGAAATCTGTGTTTTCAAAAAAAGATGGGAAAAGATATTTTCTCTGTCTTGTAATCAGCAGTCTTCAAAGCCAAAACTCAGATTTTCAGAAGGATTAAGTTAACACATGCTGATCTCCAGCAGGCAGAGAGGAGAGAAAAAATTGTGAAAAGTAGTAAGATTAGAGATGTGCTGTAGGGAGGCAGCATTCTAGAGGTTCACAAACAATATACTATTTGATTTGATACCAGTTACATATATCTTCTTTTATTTAAAATCGTGTTCTCGGAGCATCAGTTTATACCAGGATGCATCAGTCTTCCACTGATGGGCTCAGTGGTTTGGACACCTCTGCAGAGGACTTGCACAACTTCATTATGCACAGTCACAATAACCAGCAACATGAAAGTGAAAATCAGAGATTAGGAATATTCTTGGACCTAGCTATTACAACTCTCCACTATCTTTATACTTCTTTTCTTCTGTTTCAAGCAGAATTGATAGATTCTGATTCCACAAGAATGTAACATTCCAATTATCCCTGGCCTTACTTCGGACCAGTTGCATAGCCAGGGTAGGACTCTGTAGGCAGAAAGGCGGCCAAAATGTCCTATGCATGTGGCATAGGACACTTTTTTGAATGTAGTGCAAGCCTTCCCTTAATAAAGTTTTAGGTGTTATTAGCTCTGTCTTACAGTATCATGCTGTTCAGTATAGCTGCACTTAATCTGTGGATCAGGCCTCCTGACTGGCAGCGTGTCCAGAAAAAAGGGGATGTATGTACTCCCCAGCTATCATAAAGCTGGATGCTATTATTGTTCTGTCTATGTCTACCAGCTGGGATCAAGCCCCTTCTGAGCAACACAAGGCTAAGGCCACATATAGTCTAGGATTTAGCCAGAGGATTTTATCTTCTTCAAGATACTTGACATATTTCATAAGGCTAGATGAAGAAAACTACTTGGACATGAGCTAAGTGCTTATTTCAGCTTCAACAGAAAAACTTGGCAAGTCCAAGTGATTCTTAGCTAGAATTTTAGGAGCTCTTACTGATCCGAACTACGGCTTTTTAAGACAAGGCCATGCATCTAATAGGATGGAAAACAGAGGTTTTTTTTAGTGTAATTGAGGGGAGAATACAGCAGCAGTTAAATGCTGCTCTGTATACTCCCAACAGCAGCACTGGGGGAAAAAAATAAAAGCTGCAGAGAATCTGAAATGAAACCAACAAAATGCAGATTGGATAGTTGGTAATTCACTGGAGTATTTTTCCTATATGGAGCAAAGTTACTTTTTTCTGTGTCTGCTTTGTGAGGAAAACAGTAGACAGAGATGTGTCTGTGCTTCTGTTGCCTGGTTGCACAGAACTGAACCACAGATGAGGTGGTTCAAGGTGAATCAAGTCCAGCACACGTTGTTTCTTTTGCTGATGAAAGGATAATAACCTGTTAGCTTGGTGTGCCTGTGCTCGGATGCTGCTTGGGAAAGTTTTCCTGCCATATGTGCTCATACCACTGTGCCCACATCAGCTGGGTCCCTCTGTGGAGCCTGAGAACTTCAACCAAGACTGAGAACTGTGCAGGAGCATCCCAAAGGAGGATGGAGCATAGAAACACTGACACATTGTTGGACATCACTCCCCTGAGGGGAAAGAATACATACTCTGATGGATGGCAAGACAAGGAAACGACAGAAATTTCATCATCTGTGCTGGCAGGATTTTCATACATGTTTCTAGCTCTGAGACACATTTTGGGGAGGACACCAGAGGCTGACCAGATGGCACTGAGGATATGAAACACACACAAGGCAGATGCTTTCAACAGCCCTGATCCTCGTTATGTTCTCTGAACAAATCTCAGAATGATTCTATGTATTGCTGTTACTCAGAGCGAGGGCTGGGACAGTAATGCACCAGCTGCACCTCTTTTCTGGGTATTTTCCACATTTGGGCTGTTCCATCATCATTTACATCTTGTATGAGCCAGATTCAGAGGGAGATTTCACAATCTTCTGATAGCTATGTGCTTACTGAACAGCACTGTGTTAGCAGTCTTAAAAAAAAAAAAAAAAAAGTGTTCTTTCTGATTGTGAGAAACTGGGAAAGTTTCTCAGAAGTATCTCTTTGGAATGCTGTCAAATAATTTCTGTATCAAAGTTTATCAAATCACCTAGACTGGCAGAACAACATGGGACACACGAACACAGCCTCGCAGTGTTCCCTCAGTGAAGTGAAATAGGAAGTGGCATTTTCAAATTATCCTTCACTGCCCTCCGCAGCTAGATTAAACAGAAAATGCAGAATGATCAGTTGTAATTGGCATTATTTGCTTTTTAAATTGCATTACTGCTTTTAAAACACTTGCAGTTGCAAAGCAGGATGAGACCTGATAAACACAACACATCCATGGTGGAACCCAAATGAAATTTCAGGAGCAAACATCATTCAATGCCATACCTCTGCAATGTCCATTACACAGGAGAGATGTGGGAAACAAAGAAGATACCACTATCATCATGGTGAAACCATGTAGTCCATGGACTGTTTCCAGTGATACAGGCATATAGAGATATTACTACAAAGTTTTAACGTTGTGATAAACTTGTGTAAGCAAATCCTTTGTTATGGATAGGGGAACTGGCACAGGATTCTCTTGATTCTTTCACATGTCTAAAATTTATTCTTAAACTGAAAGCAAAAAAGAAAGCCAGAACACAATAGTATCATAAAATGTTAAAATGTTCATCTCTGTGCTCACTCCAGATTTTTCTCACCTACAATTTAATCAATATAAGGTTTTAGTACTCTGCAAGTAGCAATTAACCTTTAGTCAACAGGCTCATTTATCACATTAGGTTTCCCAGGAAAGCAGTCCAGACACAGAGGAGTCCATTCTACTACTCATTATTTCCTCACTCAGGCAGGGCTAAGACTTTGAAAGGGTTTAAGAATTTGCTTCTATTTCATTTACAGCAAGGAAAAAGTCCTGTTACACCACAAATACATACCAGCAGCAGAAAATAACAAAATACTGACAACAAGAATTTCATTAATGAATTTATGTTATTGTATTATTATATTATTATACTGAATCAACATTATTATTACTAAATTCTAGTTTGAGGTGTATTTTGTCACTTTTATCACCATGTCTACTAGTTCCCTCTCCTTCTCTGACCCCAGAACCAGGCTGTTCCATGGGGCTGGAGTCCCACTTGTCTCACTTGAAACATCTGTAGCCTGATGTCTAATCCAGCCAAGACATCTGATGCCTGTCCACCTGGTAGGACACCACCAGCCTACAATTCATCCAAAAGAAAGCTAAATCAAGTGGACTGTGTCAGAGGTGTCTCTCTTTCCTCAAATGGGCAGGCCGTTTGGAGATAGCACTCAGACTGATTTATATTTTAGTTGTTATTTTGAAGAGAGAGAGAGCTCCATGCCTCACCTCATGGTTCTTCCTGCAGCACCTGTCTATGCAGTGCACTGCAGCAATGCTATGAGATACCTGCTGGAATTGGGGTTCCAATGTGGAACACACCCTACAAGCAGATATGAACCTTTTCTAGAGAGAAAAATTAAGTGATTGGACAAAAGAAAAGCAAATAGAGGCAAAGTGGTCCCTGAGATCATACAGCAGGTGAATGGCAAAGTGTGGAGAAAATCAAGTTGCCTTTACTCACAAGTGAACATCACACCCATCAAATCACACACTACTTCACATTAAACTTTTTATGTTTTTCTGTCCTTTGATCAGAAAGGTTGCTCTGTCTTTCTCCAGCTGGAATGTCAACCTAGCAAAGTAAAGTCAGGTTTGACAAAATTAAATAGGGGGAAAAACATAATTCTGTCTTCTTGGGTGAAAAATTGTGTGTGGACCACATTTTTACCAGACATGTGCCTGATTCAGATAGGTTGCTGAAGACTGGCCAGTTAGCACAGAATATGTTTTTCTGAACATTAAAATCTGTGACTGAGTTATAATTAAAGGAGAAAGAAAAAATTATCAAGACAGTGTGCAAGAGAAAGGAGAGGATGTGTTTTTCATTAAATTATTTCAGTGGAGTCCTGACCAGGTGAATGATTTCTTCTTCAGTTACAAACTGGAGAGAGAATTTCTTTGGCCAGGTCATCCTTTTTGCTTGTTCTTGTGCTGAGTGTTTTCTGATGCACCTTCTTTGGATTAATTCCTTGATTCCTCTCTGTTTCTCACCTTCAGAGACATGAAGATTTTTAATTTACTTTTTTTTTAATATCCCATCAACAAACTCAACTTGCTGCATGGTGTTTCCCAGTCTGATAAGCACTGAAGATAAGCAAGAGAAAAATGTCTGTGTATTAAAATGCCAGCCTTTATTCCACTGGAAAAAGACTGGCTAATGCACTGTCAGACAGAGTCTTTATACTAATGATGTCAGCTGTGAAAATTCAGTGCCCACATGCAAAAGCACTTCCTTTCCATGGGGCTGTAAGAGTTCACACTTCAGCATTTCTGCCCTGGTGTGTGAGAAGAGATGATTGCTAGGCAAAGAGCCAGACCTCCCTACACGGCAAGATATCCATGCATGTCTTCCTACACATTCTGGAGATGAGAACTTGGGATCCTGCACCCACGCAACCCCTGCCTCCTGCATACTGAGACATCTTTGTGCTCTGCTCTCGCCTTGGTACAGCCTAGTCTTCAGAAAACTCCCTGCAGCTGGTGAAAATAGTTGACAAAGTGGCTGTTATCCCACTTCTGCACTGTTCTGATTGGGAGAGGGGAGAAAGAACAAGGTTGTGTCTCATATTCTGAGTTGTTACTCTAACACCCCTAGTTGCTATGATATAACAGTGATACCTGTGCAGGCAGTGACACCTGTACATGCATTGACAATTACAGGGGGCCATTAGTTCCTGGCTTAACTCAGTTTTGGAGCAGAAACTGATCAAGAACAAAACAGTCAAGATTACTAAAAGAGAAAGGTATAAAGTAGGCAATGATTGAGGTAAGACTAAAATTTTGCTAGCCCCCTAAGCAGAGCTGTCACCAAGCACTCAAACCTCCCTATCACCTTATTGCTCTATTCTTCACAGCCAGAAGCCACCTATCGAAATTTGGAGGGCAAAGTGCAGTCGTTCACTGCAGCAGTGAAAGCTGTCTGACTGCTGGGCACTGCTGGGACTGGTGAGCTTGGCTGTTCTCAGCCTGGCCCTGGCAGCCTGGCATGCTATACTGGATGATGGAGGAAATGCAAGCTAGTACCCTGAACAGGAACAAAATGCTGCCTCATCACAGACCTTTGATCTCAACCTGTGTTTTATTCACCTCAAAGCTATTTCTGGATTAGATGTAGGCACTGAAGCCTCACTTTTTAAATTAAATATTCTTCTTTGTCCCTTCTTTTTTTTTTAATGGGAGAGAGAGAGAGAGACATTTAATTTCTTTTATTAATTTCTCCAATAAAGCAGACAGTACTTGTTGGATGATTAAAGGCTGCACTACTCTTTGGCAGACAACACTGTTCTGTAATTCCGACCTATTCACATCCCTCAGCTCTTCCTTGAAAATGCCAAGATTTCCCTTCCTTGCCAAATGATGAAAGGGATCTGCCAACTGAGAGGGGGTTTTAAAATAATTGCAAGTACAAAAATGGCAAGCAGAAAAAAACTTGTTGGGCAGAAAAACCACCTGTCACTAGTGCAGCACCACATATACCCCAGAAGAATCGTTGCTGGTTTGGGGTTCGTTTTGACTCATTCACCTGATGAGTTCTAATGTTTAGCTGTGGAGCAGTGAAGTTGACACGCTGTTCCAGCTCTCAGAGCTGCATAAAACAGAGATTTTTGCAGCAGTATTTGGATAGGAGAGGGTGATGTCATTCTGGATGGTGCCTGCTGAATATCCATCCTGTAAGGCTCCACACTAGTGCTGCTCCCCTCAAGGGAGCTGAAAGGTGGCATAGTACAGACAGCAGTCATGTCAAAGTCAAGGAGCGACACAAGTTTCCTATGGTACACAAAGGTTTGCAGCCCTTTCTGAAGGAAGAAAAAGCATGTCATTGGTCTTACGCAATTCCATAGGTTCTGGATAAACTTTGTCTACATATTATTAATCCTCATTGCTACTTTGCTTCCCAATCCTAGCAAGGTTTTTTAATAACCTTCCTGGCTTCAAGATTTCCTCCTTAAACACAGAAATACAGCAGGATAGCATCAGAAGCAAAGTATGAAGGGCTATGTCCTCAACAGCCCTCTCTGTGGCATGAACAAAAAGGATACATCTTGTCATAGACAAAATAGAAAGTTGCTAGGACACCTCACTCACACTGACATAGAAGGACACAAGGACTTTCTACTGAAAAGTGAAGATGAGAGACTGGACAGTGGGAAAAGCCCACAGACCAGAAATATATGCCAGTGGAGACTAACTACCTGATCAGCCAGACCTTTCTCCAAGCATCACACTGTGTGTACCTGGACATCCATCCATGCCAGCAACATCCAGCCCAAATACCTTCTCCTTCTCCAGCTTTAAAAAGGGAGACAGAACATGAGGGAATCGCATCAGACTTCCCTTGTCATGCACATGGTGAGGAGATGGACTTTCACCTCCACAGCACCAGTAACAGAATGCTTAGAGGAGAAAAAAGAAGTCTCAAAAAAAATCAAAAATAAGGATCACTACTTCCCACATCTCCCTCAGAGACTTGATTAATTTGACTCTCATGGCAAATGGCAGCAGAGATCTGACCTTACCCATGAGTGGAAAAATGGTTTATCATTCACAGTACCAATTCTATGCTTGGTTTATCAGCATTACAGTGCATCCAGATCATCAGTCGGCTGGCTGAGGGCAGGCTAAATAAAGACATCAACAGGGTACAAAGCTGTCTTTTAATTTCAATAATGTAATATCTATTTTATAGTAAGATGTTTTATTATAATCTCCCTGGTTCCCTGGTTTCACACTGTTATTACTCTTGTGTACTTAAATAATATTTTATTTCAACGGCAGTCTCAGTCATCTGCTCCAAATCTATTTACATACAAGTAAATATCAAGCAATAATGTCACTATCAACTTTAAAAAAATAAAAAATAAAAGAGGAATATATTTGCAAACTTGGGACGACAGTCCAGAATGAATGTCAAGAATATACTAGCAACCATAACAAAAAAGATACCAAATGTTTTTTACTTTATTTCCTCCCCCATCCCACCCTCCAAAAGGCTACATTAAAACAGACATTTTCTAGCAAAGTGTTTGGGTTTTTCCAGCACACTGGGATCAATACTTCCTCTCCAAATACTTGGAAAATGAGTCACTGATCAAATGTCAGCCACAATTTATTCATTGTGCAATGTTCTGATCTCAATGCAAGGCCTGCACTGTGAATATTTCTAGACTTACTAAGAGCTTGTTCTGGTATTTCTCCCTCTCTAAATTGCTTTTGTTCTTTAATGTCACCAGAGCATCTTAGTGGACACATGCAGTCAAAGCAGTTTTCTTAAGACAGCCAATTGTTTACTAAATAATTCATCAGATACGCAAAAGCCAAAAAGGGGCAGAAAAGCTCCAGAATGAAGCACCACTTTATGCAAATGAATGTAGCTCATACCCTTCACTTTCTAGAGGCAAAGTGGTGCTTTGTACAGAGCTTTCAGAGCACAGTGTGTTCAGCAGCTCACCCTGGGCATACAAGGCAGGCTGGAGGGACAGATTGGTGTTTACAGCCAAGTGAGTGACCTAGCTGGTGGTGAGAGAGCTGCAGACCTCTTTGCTACGGGATGGGATATCATTCTCTAAATGTTGATATGCTTTCCACATACCTGGCAGCTCTGCACCAGCATCCCTTCCCCTCAACACACTGCACAGAGCTCTCACCCCACTGTCCCACCCCAATATGCTATCACAGTGCAGCATTTTTAAATTCTGAGGGCAAAGAATCATTTTCTCCCCTGTGAACAGTAAAATTCAAATTTTCTGCAGATGATACGTGCCTTGGTTCCTCGTCCTTGGCCAACTCTTTTTTGCCAGAGTCGAAGAAGTGGAATGAGCTTTGCCAGGAAAAAAGCTGATGTCCTTCCAGGTGGAGAAGCTGAGACTGACTGGAAACCCTCATTGGCTGACAATACTTCAATGTTCTCTCACAATCTGGACACATCAGGGAACATCTGGTTGTCCACTTCTGGAAAACCAAGCCATTCCTTGAGCAATGGAAAGAGCAAAACACATATTCCAGTATCTCTCCTGTGTGGGTTTAGTTACACTTCACATAAGCCTTCTCCTCAGCAGGAGAGTGAGTAAAGACTTCTCTACCTCTCTCCTAGGATTGGGTAATGTCCTAGGAGACATTAATGGGTAATGTCGTTATCACTGAGATCACTGAGATCTCTCCTCCTCTTCAAACTGGGTTGTAACTGGCCAACATATTCAAAACATGTTGGAACTGCTGGGACACACACATGTTACTGCATAACATTCATTTTCTGAAGCAATTGGTCTGAAAATAACTCTCTCCTCCTAAGGAAGCAGAATGTTCCTGTCTCTCTCTCTTCACCTTCATGGTCATATCTGGCTATGCAATTTGTCATTCAGTTTGTTTTCTTACTACTCTGGATTATATTTTAAGAATTAGTGTGGCTAAAATTACACACATGGTGGTATTTGCTGTAATTTAATTAGAAGGAATGTGCAATTTTCTGTCACAAGGGATGAGGGTGTGGGAGTGCAGAGAGAGCAAGACCACTCCAAAGATTACCAGTAATAGAAGTAAACCTGGCTTTGATTTAGCCAGCAGCAGCCTGATGTATTTATAGATTTTCAATTACATATATCATAGCCTGAAATACATTCCTAATACTTTGGAACTTAAATCACTGCCTTAGGTTTTTTTTCCTTATCTGTTTCAAGTCTGAGCACTTTTAAAAAAATAAGAAAGAGAGAGAGAGACACTTCGTAATGGTGTGTCCAGAAGGAGATATCAGATTTCTGTGCTATTGAATTGCAGAGGTAACAAAGGACTGCCATTCAACACATTAAGGAATTAAATTTGGACTGGCAGTTTGGAATGGATTTTTCTGCAGCACTCAGCATTTTCCTATACCAGGATTTCTTCTGGAACAGCTACCCCTGATGGTCCTCTCTACGACAACACTTGCTCCAGAGCAGATTAGATTAAGTTAGTACACTTAGGCCAGCATGAGAACAGCTCATGCATAGGGAGTGAATCACAAATCACTCTTTTTCTTTATGTTAATCCCATAACATTAACCAAATTAATGTCCCTTTGCAGACAAACATTTGTTCTTTGTCAGCACAGGAGCATTTGACGAAATTAATTCAAAATAACTTTGAAAAGGGATTTGTTAAATTCCCCTAAAGCCCTATGACCTCAGTTTAGTTTAATTGGGCATTAATTCATTTAACTCAATTCTTGTCCTAAGTCAATTTAAACTCAGCAGAATTGTGACCATTTCAGCTCTGAAAGAGAATGCCCACACCGTGTTCTCAGCAGTTCAATTACAGAAGTGGAAATGCACACCTTTTATTTAATTTGGATCATTTTTCTTCAGTGTCCTGTGCTGACAAGTCCTCTGTGATGCCCCAACAAGACCAAAGTCCCCTTGATTTGCAAAGGTCATAAGGATTTGACCTCAGATCTTTGGCTCCTAGCCTTGCTACTTGCTCTCCACTGCTCCAGCCTTCCTCTCAGGGCTGTCCCTAATATCACAGTGCATTTGAGGATGGAGTCAGTAGTCCTTTTTATTTATATAGACATTGAACCCCACTGAGCTTACACAGGACTATACAGAAAATCTCAGAAGGGTTATTTTTGCCCTGCATATGTCAGCTTGTGTCATCAGTAGACTGTTTTTGCTCATGCAGCCCTTTTGCACTGTCAAACAGCTAATTGGGTGCTTGGCACAGGAAGGGTCTTGGTGGCCTCTTCATGCATCCTTGTTTGCTATAGTTGCATGGATGATTTTACCAGCAAACCAGTCCTAAGAAGCACTGCACTGAAAGCCACAATGTTTCTGTCATCTGAAAACCGGAGATGCTCTCCATATGTGGCAGGTTGCAGAAGCAGAACCTTGACTTAGGGATCTTCTAGAGATGAGGCCACAACAACACAGTAGATTGGAGCCCAAGAGTCAGTAGTAGTTTTGAAAGAATGAAAATGAACCATATAGCATCACAAAAGGAAAAGAGAGGTTTTCCTGACATTGCTGTGAGATACTGTAAAAGTGTCTCTCTCTTAAAGGAATCTTGAGGAATACTCAAGAGAAGATACAAGGTACCTTTCAACCCCACAAAATGCCTAGGAAGCTTGGATTCAAGACAGAGAAGTGTTACAACTGTGCTATGCTTTGCCTTTGTGACTTTTTTGGTGTCCATAAATGCACATACTCACCAGATAAATCTGTGCCATTGTATTGGGTTTGCATGGCAAGATTTTGCTAATGGAGGATCTACAGAAATGGCTTCTGTGAGAAGACGCTAAATGCTTCCTCTGTGTTTGGGAGAGCCAGTGCCAGCTGGCTCCAGGATGGAGCTGGCCAAAGCTGAGCCCATCAGCAGCAGTGGTAGTGCCACGGGGATAATGTATCTAAGAAGAAAGGGAGATGGGGGAGTGAAACAACTGGGAAACAGCAATTGCAGATGGAGGGAGGAGTGAGAGTGTGTGGGAGAAACAACCCTGAAGATATCAAGACCAGTGGAGAAGAAGGGGCAGGAAATGTTCCAGGCACCAGAGCAGACATTCTTCTGCAGCCTGTACTAAAGACCGTGGTGAGGCAGCTGTACCCCTGCAGCACACAGGGTCCATAGGAGAGCAGAGATCACCTGCAGTCCATGGAAGTTCCCATGCTGGAGCACATGGAGAAGGAGGCTTGTGATGCCCCCCTGAAAGCCCCACAGTGGAGCAAATTTGCTGGCAGGATTTGTGACCCCATGGGGGACCCATGCTGGAGCAGTTCATGAAGAACAGCAGACTACATTGAAGAAGTTCATGGAAGACTGTCTCCCGTGGGAGACACCCCATGCTGGAGTAGAAAAAGAGAGTGAGGAGTTCTTTCCCTGAGAAGGAAGGTGCAGCAGAAAAGTGATGAACAGATCATAGCCACCATTCCCTGTCCCCCTGCATCACTGGAGAGGTGTGGAGAATGTAGAGAATTTGAGTAAAGCTGAGCCTGAGAAAAAGAGAGGGGTGGGGGAAAAGGAGTTTTAAGGGGCTTTTTCTCGTTACCCTACTCTGATATGATTGGTAGTAAATTAACCTAATTTCCTCATGTCTGTTCTTCCCATGACAGTAACTGATGAATGATCTCTCCCTGTCCTTATCTTGACCCCTGAGCTTTCCACTGTATTTTCTCTTCCCTAACCAGTTAAAGAGGGGGATAGAGTTTCTGTCTGAACAACTTTGGTGGGCACCTCCCATCCAGCCATGATCAACCACCACCTCACTGTAATCAGCTGTTCCACAAAGCTGGAGACACACAAAGCACACAAGCTACACAGAACAGCTGAGCCATCCTCTGAGTCAGCAGTTAAAATAACTCCTTTTCTATCTGCTCCCAATACTTTTCCACCAGCACCTTGTGGAAGCTTGGCAGCTTTGCAGTAGAACTAGGAAAACTAGAAGATAAAAGACAGCATAGGTATTTTTAAGAGCGTCTTACAAAATTCTCATTAATCATTCAGCAATTCTGCATTTAAATGTCATTCAGCAAAATGTCTGCCATTTTTTTGATTCAAGATGAAAGGCAGAGAATAGTAATACTCTTTCTTTTTCCCAGAAAGGAAATGGGAGGAGGGCTGGCATAGATGTGTGCAAGAGATCGGTGGCTGGTGGAATATGTGACAGTGTCCTCCACAGAAGTAAAAAAAAGGTAATTTTCCTGCTGGCTGTCAGAGACTAACCAGACGAGCAGCTATATTGGTAAGCACAGACCTAGAGAGGGTAATGTCTTGCATTTACTGGTGACACTGTTTTGCTTGCATGGCAGTTTCAAGGCTTCCTAAATTAAAGGGAAACAATTTCTAATGAATATACAACAATGATGACAACGTCCAGACTGTACAATGCACTTTCTGCCCAGACAAGACATAGTTTTGCACAACCAGTTGGCATGACCCTACCTCTCATTTTTGCAGCTATGCACAATTACCATTCTCCATCACCTTGGCCTTAGATGGCTTTTGAACCTGATCAGCATACACACAGCAACTGTGTCTGGCTTGCAGAGTCACTGCAAGGTGGAAAGTGCAACAGAACTGGATGGATCAAAATCAGTAGAGGACAGCATCAAGAGTCTGGGTATGAATCAGCTTGACAGACATTCAGGATTTTAAGTATTATAACTGGTGACTACTCTTGGGTATTTGAGAAGAGGCAACCTGGATATCTACAGACCCTTGAAAGAGTTGAAATATCCTGACTCCTTAGCTGTAATGCTTGGAAAATTTACCTCTGCCTGCACGTGACACTGCATGGTGCTAAGTGAGCTGGTAACATCTGAGGCAACATGCTGGGAGAAGGCAGTTGTTCATTATTCCATTAGCTATCACATGTAGTTGTCCTTCCAGTCTCACCTGTATTTTTAAGACCACTTCACCACTCCTTCCTTGCCTCTGCTGCTTCTCCAAGAGCTTGGCTTCTTACAATTTGGTGTTCTCATGCAATTACATATGGCTTTCCTCCTACCACAAAAGACATTGCCACTTCCAGCAAGGAGAATGTCTGAGGAACAGGAGGCAATAAATACTAGAGTGCAAAGGTCCCCTTTTCTTGAACTGACAGATCAGAAATTT
This sequence comes from Parus major, assembly GCF_001522545.3. Lineage (NCBI taxonomy): Eukaryota > Metazoa > Chordata > Aves > Passeriformes > Paridae > Parus > Parus major. The sequence goes on from NC_031799.1 coordinate 43,729,996, forward strand.
GAGCTGAAGTGAGTTTCTGCCAGCTTTACAAGCAAGACAATCAGTCCAAGAACAATAATTGTTTTAGATGTGTATCTCCAAAGAGCAACAATTCCAAATAAGGAATTACCCCTCTGACAGAGAGTATAAGTCCAGTACTCTGTAGCAACAAGTTCATTGAGATTCAAGTTGTATTAAACATGGTTTCCTCAGTTTGGCTTTATTCTAGCATTTTGCTACTGCAGATAAATTTCTTCTTCTTGATCAGTGATGACTTTCCCAAGAGCAAACTTAAGATCTCATGGAAAATCATATGCACACTTTGAAAATCTAGCCCTTATCAAGCTTATCCTATCAACATATGCTCACACGGTTACCTTTGGTGAAAAGCCAGCCTGATGGTGCTAAGTCTCAATCTTCAGGGTGTATTTTCCGCAATGTGCCTCTATGACTTCTCCAGCTTCTGGAGAAGAGATTGATAGTCAAGACCACAAGACTGTAGCAACTGAAGTCCTGAATGTGATTTCTGAGTTCAGCCCTTGCAACAAGGCCTTGAAAGAATACACTCACACATGTCTATGTGTCCCAAGGCATATCCAAGGCTGTCTCATCTTGCAGCTGTTCTTCCGAGGGCTCTACAGAGGGACCTGGACAGGCTGGATAGATGGGCTGAGTCCAACAAGAGGAAGTTTAATAAGTCCAAGTGCTGAGTCCTGCATTTTGGCCACAAAAACCTCCTGCAGTGCCACAGGCTGGGGACAGAGTGGCCTGACAGTGCCCAGGCAGGAAGGGACCTAGGGGTACAGGTGACAGCCTACTGAGCATGAGCCAGCAGTGTGCCCTGGTGGCCAAGAAGACCACTGGCATCCTGGCCTGGATCAAGAGTGGTGTGGCCAGCAGGAGCAGGGAGGTCATTCTCCCCCTGTGCTGGGCACTGATGAGGCCACACCTCACCACAGGAGTGTCGTGTCCAGTTCTGGACCCTCAGTTTGGGAAGGACATTGAGATGCTTGAACATTTCTAGAGGAGGGCAACAAGACTGGTGAAGGGCCTGGGACACAGGTCTTATGAGGCAACTGAGGTCGTTTAGCCTGGAGAAAAGGAGACTCAGAAGTGACCTTTTCACTCTCTACAACTTCCTGAAAGGCGTTTGTAGTCAGGTGAGGGTTGGTCTCATCCTCCAGGCAGCAACTGACAGAAGGAGATGACACAGTCTTAAGCTGAGCCAGGGGAAGTTTAGGTTAGATGTTAGGAAAAGATTATTCACTGAAAGAGCAATTGGGCACTGGAATCATCTGCCCAGGAGGATGGTGAAGCCACCATCCTTGGAGGTGTTTAAAGAAAGACTGGATGTGACACTCAGTGCCATGGTTTAGTTGATAAGGCATCAGGTCATAGGTCAGACTTGATGATCTCAAAAGTCTTTTCCAACCTAGTTCTTCTGTGATTCTGTGATTCTATGATTCTTGACTCTGGGTGTGTTCAAACCTGTACCAAAAAAGGCATTCCTTAGTTAATAGCACATCACACAAGGAGCTGTGTTCAAATCCCCTGTTTGCCTGTAGATACCTGGATGTGGGACCTTCCCTGTCAAAGGAGCATATTTTCCCAGCATAGAATCATGAAGGTTAGAAAGGACCTCCCCGATTAAGTCCAATCTTTGACTGAACACCATGATGTCAACTAAACTCTAGTTCTAAGTGCCACACCAAGTTGTTTCTTGTATACTTCCAGGGATGGTGATTCCTCTACTTTGCTGGGCAGCAGATTCCAATGCTTAGCCACCCTTCCACTGAAGAAATCCAGTTATGCTTCTGAAGTCCAACCTGAACCTCTCTGGATATAGCTTGAGGCCATTTCCTCTTGTCCCATTACTGGGAGAAGAGACTAACCCCTCCCTGGCTATAACTTCTTTTCAGGTGGTTGTAGAGAATGACAACTCTCTCTTTTCTCCAGGCTAAACAACCCCAGCTCCTTCAGCTATTCCTCAAATTACTTATATCATGACTTAGAATCTTCTGTCGGCTGACCTTCATGCAGTAGGTTTAAATTGTGAATGATATGGGAAGATAGTGTTCTAACCAGCGAGAAAGTGAACAGAAAATTGTACACCATGACTAGTTTCCCCTCCTTCTTACTATGCAATGTCCTCATTTCCCCAGTCAATCCTTTCCTACTGAAGGAAAGGGCTCACCTGATTGCAAGGTGAGCAAGAACATTCTTGCAAGAGTAGCATAAGAACAATGTTTATGACTCCTCACGGGCACTGCACCTTTCTTGAAGACTTCATGGCATCTCTTACCAACTGATCTCAGCATTCTGTATTCAAACGTGCTGGATTTCATCAATAATATTAATCACCTACTTATCCTTATGCATCAGAGGCAGTTTGACTGTAAGACATCCAAAGGAGAGATAAGTTCCCCCCATTTTCCTCTCTCCTACCACTATGTAGCAGCTACTATAATGGCAATTCCTCTGCGCTGTACAAAAACGCAAATTTTCAGACTTCTGAAGTCATCAGCCCCAAGGAATTCTTCTGGCTTGCAAATTTCTCACTCTCAGCACATGTGCATCAAAAAGAGCTGCCTTGAACTTGTTTTGGACGTTCATTCCACATATTTGGAACGGAAAGATACATTGCAGACATTTATAACATATATTACATTTAATAGCTTTATCTGTACATAGATAGATGGATATGTATATTAGCATTATATAGAATTATATAGATAAATATACATTTTTCAGTATCCTCTTGCCCTCTCACTGAAAGCTAATGGTTATATTCTGGCAAACCTCTGATTACATTTTTCTCATGTAAATTTTGTCTTCCTAGCTGAAATCTGCATCAATCTCTGAAGATTAATAAAACAAAGAGGCACTACTGGAGGCTGCTGGAGAACATTTTTCTTTTAAATTCTGATAAACGTAAGTGCTGGTCATTAATTTTTGTGTCCCAGAGGAGTGCCTGGAGCCTCCAGAATAATTTCATTCCAACAACTTGCATAAAATTTTGCACTGCACTTTGGATCCAAGCCAGGTTGTCAGGATTGTTATTTATTGCAACTAGTAAAAATGATTCTCAGCTGTTGTAAGTTGGAGACATTCAAATGACTTTGGTGGAGCAGTTCTCATTTGGCTTGGCAGCCCAGCAAAAAACCCTGTAATAAGAACTAACAACACTGTCGTATCAGCTACCGTCACAGCAGTTACCAGTGGATTTTTAATTACTCAGGGGAGGAAGGGCAAAAAAGGGGAAGGCAGCCTTCTTTAGTGAGTTAACTGCCTGGCTCAAGGCTCCAATGTTGTAAGTCTCCATTTTCAACCATTTTCATGCTCACACACTCCCTTTTTTTCAGTTTTCCATGTAATCCATTAAGCAACACATGGCCACTTGTACGGATTAAACGCATCTTCCTTCAGTGTGGGGAGCTAAGGCCCTCCTTGCTCCTTGTCCTGGCAAACCAGACTTAAAGCAAAGCCAAGAGACAGCTATCCAAAACAGAAGGTGCAGTCAATGACGGGGGAAAAGGCATGTTAAGATGGTGATGCTAACAAGCCCCATCAGTCACCACTATTAAGAATGGTATGGGGTTTGAGGCTAAGAAGAAATCTACAGGAGCAGGCTACCATGTCCTGCTGTGCAAATGCTTCAGGCCACCTCAGACTGTCATCTGACATGAGAATTCATGAAAATTCAATATCTTCAAGCAGAAGGGATGTGCTTTACTATAAAACTACCAAAGGGAAGCAAAAACCTCTGAAAATTTTTGAAAATGTGTCCAAATTCTTCCCAAGGCAATTGATTCTCCATGTCAGCCACTGTTTGCTTGTAGAAGCAGAACTTAATATTCACACTGTGCCTGGAGAAACACAAGCCTAGGGCTGACATAAGCTACAACCTTCATCTCCTTGCTTCATGGAGTATTTGCTTTTAGGATTGTTGGCTGGCTGGCAGACCCCAAGCCCTACCAGTCAACCTACACCTGAGCCGCATGAGCACAGGAGATCGAACTTGCCTTCTTCCTGTGTGTGCTTAAGTCCTGGTCTAAGTGAAGAAAAGCTGACAACGGTGTCTTTGTAACTGATATGAACTAGGTGGCTGACTCCATGATTTTTCTGTAATGATCTCTCCTCACATAAAACCTTTATAGCTGACATAGCTAGACAATGATGTCATTCTTCCCCTCAAATAAACAGAGTTCCAAGCTCTTAAAATCAAAGTCATTATCTCGTACTATTCCCCCTGTGCTAAATCCCAATGTCTTTGCAGACTGCATATTAGTGCTCCCTGTTATTTTTGCTTGATTTTTAAGGAGTTGCATTTGATTTTATGTTTCCTGGACACCTGAATAATGTGTCAAATAATCACAAAGAATCACAGAATATGCTGAGTTGGAAAGGACCCACAAGGATCATCAAGTTCAGCTCCATCTTCAAGAATCACACCATGTCCCAAGCATATTTTCTAAACCCTTCTTGAGCTCTGTAGGACTGGTGCTGTGATCACTTCCCTGGGCAGCCTGTTCCAGTGCCCAACCACCCTCTGAGGGAAAAACCTTTTTCTAATACCTAACCTAAACCTCCCCTGACACAAGCTCAGGCCATTCCTTCATGTCCTGTCATTGGTCACCACAGAAAAGAGAACAGTGTCTGCCCCTCTTCTCCTACCCATGAGGAAATTGTAATTGTAGTGAGGTTTCCCCTCAGTCTCCTCTTCTCCAGGCTGAACAGACCAAGGGACCTCAGCTGCTCCTCAGACAGCTTCCCCTCAAGACCCTTCACTTCCCCTGAAGACCCTTCACCATCTTGGTTGCCCTCCTTTGGACACTCTCTAAGAGCTTAAAATCTTTCTCATATTGAGGAGGCCAAAATTTCAAATGACATTCAAGGTGAGGCCACACCAGTGCAGAGCAGTAGAAAACTTGAGGTGACACGCCCCTACAGACCTACACTTTTTTGTGCTCTGTGGTTTCTGACACCAAGATTCCTTGCAGTGGCTGTAAGTTATGGCATTCAACTAGGCCATTTATTGCTTTTGAGGTCTTCGTAGCCATTATGGACAAAAGCTTAACTGGGGTAGTAGCTCAGTAGCTCCACTGACTTCAGCTAAGCTACACAGATTTCTGCCTACTGAAATTCTGGTCCTGCATCTTTTTCTCTTTCTGCTTTTCCTTCTCCTCAGAATCTCTGTAAGGATGAAGGAGGATGAGATTTTCAAATCTGCTGCAGTGCATGGGGTGATGAGCTCTCACCAACAGTAATGGGAGCAAGACAAGAAAATGTTTTGTTTTGCAGATTTGAACTTTAATGTTTAGTAAGTGAAATGGATTAGTTCCCACAGTGCAGTGCAGTGTTACAGAGTGATCCAAGGCCATTTGAAGTCAAGATAGTCTTGCATTGATCAGGCAAGTTCATGACTGTCATGATAAGCGCATCCCAGCTTAATGAGCTTTATGCAGCACCCACAGAACTGCCTGGCTACTCACTTAATGTCTCTTTAGTATGAATCTGACATGCTGGGTGCTATAGACCTGACTCAGCAGCTATCAAGTGTTTTATTCTCTTTCCTTTTTTTAACGTTAAAAAATAAACAATTGATTGTAGCTCATGTTTCCACCTTTTATTTCACTCCTTGAGGTCAATACCACTCTTACTGGAAGAGCACATTGCAGAGCCTGCATTTCTCTTCTGGTGTTATTTTTATATACCACTTTTGATCTCAGGGAATCTTTTCATCCTTTCTTTACTGATGTTTTGTAATATTTTAACTGAATGTACTTCAGTGAATATGTCCCCACTCTATGCTTAAGCACATGCTGTCCTTGTGGAAAGAGGGGAGGGTAGTAAGGATGGAGAGAACACAGTTCGTGCCAGAAATCAGGATTTGACACGGATCTCACATATGCATAGGCAAAATCATAGATTAGGAGAAACATAAAAAACTAGAGCACAAAACCATCAGGTTTACAGAGCTTCAGATGGGTAATAAATAAACTCCCAAAATCCTTCTAGCTGAGGTTTACCTCTGTTGGCTGAATAGGTATGGATGCTACCTGTGAAGCAGGGAGCACAGTGCCTGTGGAAATTGCAGGCCACATAGCTTTTTCAGTCTTGCCTGGGAAAGTGTCCTGGGAATTCATAAGGAGGAATTAAAACAATCCTCAGAGATAGAAAACAGCCTTGCAGGTGCTGTTTGTCTGTTCCTTGTTTTCTTGCAAGAGAAAGTCGAGGGGTGGTGAACCCCACTGACCACTGATGGTGATGTGTTAGTTTACTAACCAATAAGAGTTTGCTTTGCTTTGCTTTTCACACATCAGTCTATATAAAATACCTGAGGCAATAAACCAAGGAGAAATTCTCCATTTCAACTCCACAAGAGAGTCTGTGTCGTTCTTCTCACCGTTCCCAATACAAACATGTACTGACAGAGTGGACCCAGAGATTCCTGTACTGGCTTGTGCTTGTGATCTCACATAAGATTATGTCCAATGTGCTTTCCATGTTAATACTAAAGTTCAGAACTATGCAGCTTCTTTCCATATCCTTAGGATTTAAGCAGGCAAATAGGAAGGGAAATAAAGTGACAGACCCAGGAAAATGTGAAAAATTGGTGCAGAAATGCATATTGTCGCTCTAGTACATTTCTGTTTGAGAAGAATTATCCATTTTTCATCAGACTCAAGAGCACTCAGACCTCTACTGATGTCTCCTCTCTACTTGGCAATGGTGACATTAACCCCAAAGGGAGAGAAATATTCCTTTAAAGGGCCGTGGTCAGGTTTACTACTCATATGAAGCCAAATAGATGCACCACTGTTGGGCTCTGAAGCAATGCACTGCTTCCTGGGACATCTCCAAGTAGCACAAATGCCAGGCAGGTGGGCCTGCCAAACACAGGCATAAAATGTGCCACCTGTGGCTGGAAGTATGGAAGCAATGTGGTTTGATGTGCACTGTGAGAAGGACAAAGGACCTCTCCACTTCCATTCCAGCAGTCTCAGGGAGGGGCAGCAATTCCTCCCTCATAGCCAGTGCTGGTAGGGGGATGCAAAATGCCATAGCAACATCAGGCAGCCAGCCAGCCTGCCAAGAGGATGTTCATCTTGTGGAGCTTTGGCTTTTGGCTCAGATTTGAGCAGGGAGAACAAACAGTGTCGCCGTTTCCCAGAAGTTTAGCTCACAATAACGGTGATTGCAAGTGCTAAGCAAAGTGCTTTTTGTCACATTTTGCTAACAAAGCAGGGGTCAGGTCCTTTCTGCCTGTTGAGATATAAATATCTTAATTAGATCTTTGAAAAAGAAAAAGAAGAAAATCTAAAAGCCTGGAAGGTATTTTATTATTTCTTTTTTATTTTTAGTATTAAAAGTATAGCTCAAGTAGTGCTGGCACCAGGATGCATAATCCACTTACCAGGGCAGAAAGGGCTCTGAAGCTGCACCACAAATGCATCATTTGATAACAGTAATGAAAAAGACACCAATCTATATCTGCAAATAGCATTAGAGCTGACTTGGTTTGAGGACCAAAGGAAGCCAATGCTGAATTTATGAGGCTGACATCTCAAACATTTGAGACCAGTGCTTTCTTTCCTCTGTTTTGTTTCATCCTCCTTTACTTTTTTATTTTTAATAACTTGACCCTCTTTTTGGGTCAGCTCTTAGCCCCATAATGAAAGCAATTTAGTCAGGAAAGGTCAGAGAGTGAAGTGGGCCTGCCTTGTCCCAGGGGCTGAGTGGGACCAGCCGGTGCGTGCTCATGCACCCTGCCTGCAGGCCTTATTCCAGCACTGCAAGGTGCACGCACTGGGATGCCCACACCACATCTGTCCAAGTCTGCAGTGCAGTGCAGGGCTGGAAAAGCTACAGAGACAGGTGGGAGACATCCCACCCAGCTAGGGACCAGATAGGATTGTGTCCAATACAGGTGTCTCTCTCCATCCCATCTGACACTGTCCATCACACACCTCTTCAAAGGAGCTTCCTAAAGGAAGAGTGAGCTTTTGGAGAAAATATGTGGGATCAGGTGTAAGCAGACATGGTAAAGACAGAAAAAAATACACTACTGCTGCTGTACAGTAGTTCTTTTTGCTAATACCATGTCTCCAGCTGTGGCAGCCGGAAATCCTTTAGCATCAGCTAAAGGCACAAGCCCATTCCCTCACATGAGTATCTCCAGCTCTTCATAAGACAGTCTGCTGTCACAACCTCCTGTGCCAGCAAGTTCCAAAATTCCCCTCTGTGTACCCCTCTGTGTAGAAGCAATTTCTTTCTTTTCTGTTTTAAACTACCCCATTGGATCCAGTGCTGCAGGATTTGATGAGCTACAGGTCCGCTTTAAGCTTGTGCTCCTCTTTACTGATTTTGCATGTGCCTGTCTCATATCCTTCAGTTCAGTCCCACACTAATAGCCCCTACCTTTTTAGTGTGCTTCAAAAGTAACTTTTTCATCTCCACATTTTAATTGTTCTTTTCTTTCCATTCTCTGTATCCAGCATGCTTTCTTGGAGACAAGAAACAAGACCTGCATTCTCTGCTCAAAATGCATTAAATTTTCTAATTCACATAATTTTCCAGCATTTTGATGGACATGCTGAATAAATTGGTGCCAGCACTTGTTTCTGGAGGACCTTCCACAAAGACCCATCAGACAAATGGAACAGCACACAGCTTTACAAAAATCATGCCTTTTTTTCTCAATACAAAAGCCATGTTTAGCCACATGGTCTGTGATTTTACTCCTGACCGTAGACTTTTATCATATTCTCAGGAGTGTAAGTCACTTGCTGCTTGGTAGTTCCAGCAGCCACTTGACACCCTTGCTGTTTGCAGTGACAGTTTATGCACCTCAGGCATCAGATCAGTAGGTTCACACCTCAGCTCCCACACGGTGCTCCAGTGAATGCCATCTGGTCATAGGAACTTGTTAATATCTGCTTAACCATGGAGCCAAACACTTTTCAGGCTCCTGACATAGATGCAAACTGGCACATGTAAAATTTGCCCTTGATCAGTCTCCTGGCATACACCAAGCAGCTGGAATTGAAGGTGACCCATTTTTCAGTGAGGCTGTGCTCTCTATTCCTCTACTGAAATTTAGATCCACCAAGTGTCAGTCAAATCCCCCTTGTAGGCCATGCCAGCCTGAATAAAATGCTTTCTCCCAGCTCAGAGATGACATACTCCTCTGCAACTTTTCTCATTTCCTGTGCAAGCAGAAAAGTTCCATTATGACGAGCGACAGCCAATCTTTTCTGCATGGGTTCCTTTTCTCCAGAAAGATGTCTTGGGTTCTTACCATCTATGTCTTGTAGCATCAGCTACCAAAATTTGAGGGTCTGAATTTCTCTGGTGGCTCATCAGCCTCACACAAGATAGGATTTCAGACAGTGCTAACAGAGAGGTAACAACCTCCAGTATCAGCACTGAAGTAGTAAAGTTCACCTCCCAAGGCAGAAGCAGCTTACAGAAACTATGCCCCACAGATGAGGCCCACTGCAGTGCTGCAAAGAGGTGTGCCTTATGATCAGTGTGCTAGTGATGGCCCACGTACCCAGGAACCTCCTGATTATTCTTGATCTGACCCTAGATATGGAGGTCTGGCCTCAAAGATATTTCTTCCATTCAGTGATTTGCATGTCCAAGCAGATTTCTTCAAGCATGCTGTGAGACATGGTGTCTGACATCTTCATGATGCTTGAAGGGCACTGAGACCTTTACACTATGTGAAGGCTCCCAGAAAAATGACAACTGGCCTCTTTAGAGCCATAGGTCTTAACATCATGGATCATTTTAACGGGATTTCTCACAAACCTTAGGAAAACACTGTGATCTGAATAGAGTCAGACAGTGGAGCAGGGCCTAGCTCAGTTTGTCTGTTTTAAAGAACACAGGGGGCTGGCAGGACCCTCAAGGCTCTTGAAAAATATGGGGGCTGAGTGGAGGTATTTTTTCAAAAAACACACCTAAATATCAAAGCCTGTCACTTGTGTTTATTTCTGTGAGTTCTTCCTTATACTCTCATAATAAGCTACAGGAGGAAATTGCGTCTCCATAAAGTTGGCTGAGCTGGAGGTGCTGTACAGCATAGCTAAGGAACCCCAGGGGTTATGGATGAAAAGTCATTCAGTAGCTTAGTGCTGTAGGGACACAGAAGAGCTGGCAGAAGAAGGGACAACCATGGATAAACAGCTAAAAAGACTACTCCCAGGAAAGCAAGGCAACTGCATCAATATTTCTGATCTGCTGATGAAACTGATCTGCTTTATCCTCAGACTTTGTAAGGTACTGGCACAGGAAAGGCGACCTTTCTGCTTAATATAGTTTAAAGCTGCTTTTTCTTTATTTCTGCTGATTCGGTCTTTTTCTGGCTTATTGATGGAAAGCTTACTTAGTCCTTTTCTTTTACTAAATTTAAGCCAGGTTTTGATGCTAAGCAGCTGCTGACTCTCTTACATGGAGTAGGGCTGCCTGTGGTTCTACACAGTCTTACAAAAGGCACAAGCTGACCCAACACTGACTGTGGAGTTACAGAGCTACAAGCTTGACATCATTAGAGAAGAAGAGAGGTGGAGCTCCTCCTGACAGGAACAGATAGACAAGTGCAAATCAGCTAAAAAAAACAGCAGCATTTACTTGTAAGTCCTAAGGTGTTACTATTGAGAAAGAAATCATCTGGTACTTTATTGGTTTTCCTAAAAACATGTGTCTGTACACCCTGGAAAAGGAATGATTGGTCTGTTACAGTACCTGGTTTGCAGCAGTTTACCCAGTTTACACACTCTAAGATGTCAAGAGCTCCAGCTAGTGTCCATCTCTCTCTTCGGAGGAGCTCAATAATGATGTCCACTCATTGATACTCATGAAAAAAGGATGCAGTGACCCAGACAGAGATCACTAAAAAACATGCAGCTGTCCAGGCATTAGGCTATAGGGAATGCCTAAGCTTTCCACTGGATTGTAGCAGAGACAGCACTTGTGTCAGATGTGATCAGGTAGATAACCTGCTCAGCCTGGTAGCAGAGCTGCAGGATGAAGCAGAAAGGTCAAAAAGTATTAGAGGACCAGAAAGAGTGATAGAGTGGTGGAACCAAGTTTTGGCCTCCATGAGACAGCCACCAGAAATAATGCAAGATCGAGGGAATTCTATGTCCATCCTCCAGCAAGGAGGTAATAGTTGTAAAGAAAGGAATAAATGGAATGCAGTCCATGCTTGGGGTGCAAGCAGAATCATTCTTCACCTAGCTCACTTCCCCCTTGAGCTGCATCTGTACAAAAATTCTGAGCCTTTGTACATGGAAGACCAGCCAAAGGATGAAGAGGATGAAAGTCTGGTGGCACCAGAGGTGTCATCACAATTAGAAATGTGTGCTTCCTCATATTACAACAACTGCAAAGAGGAATAAAACAAGGGTTATTATAGGTGCAGGTTATTCCCTCCCAAGGGAACAGGGAACCCAATATGCTGATTGGGTCCAACCCCCTGAGAGGGTCTGAGGACTCTTGGGGGCCTGGATTAAGGATATCAGCAGGAAACTTCCTAGCCTGGTGAGGCCCCTAGACTACTACTGGAGCAGGGCATCTCACCTCCCACAAGAGGTTATCTGTTGTTTGTTTACCAGTCAGATAACTTAAACAGGACAAGCTGTCTTGTAGTGAGTTATTTTGGTGCCATGGGGTTAACACTGGTCTGGCATCCTCCAACTGCCAATAAACATCACACTGCTAAAGTGAGGTCTGGAAAGATAAGCTGGATTTCCAACTAATAGATAAGTCCCTTTACAATTATAAAGGCATCACCAAACTTTAACAAAGCAGGAATCCTCTACACATTTCCCTGGAATGGGTTTCTCCAATGGGTAGGGATGCTTACTTCCCAGTTACTCCCAAGGGGTTAAGTGAAAGGAATCTGTGTACATTATTGTTGTTACAGTGGTAAATTACATTTGACTCCTAATCAATACTATTTCTTTTGCTGGCTTTAATATAGGTATAAGTGCACTTGATATAGTGCACTGTTTTATGTTATGCTGTAATCTACTAGTAGTACTTTTTAGTTTTGTATTGTGTAGTAAATAAGTCTGATTAAATTCTTTCATCTGTTTTCTCTTGTCTATTTAATAAATAATTCATTTTTTTGATAGACCTTATCTGTCAGTCTTAAAACTTGCGGGCCCAAGTAATTTCTTACATTTAAACTGCTGCCAAAATCTGAGGCTAAGGTAAGGCTTGTCTGAAGCTCACACTTGTCCTGTGACTAGTCAATACTGATATTCCTCACTGGGGCCAATGAAATGGCAACATAGAATTTGAGGGCAGGCAAAAAGATCTTAGGGATCTTGGGACATTTTAGTAGGGAAACCTGAGATACAAGTTATATTCTCCTCTATACTTCCCTTAGCTGAAGGTAGCAGCATTGTCTGAGTCCATTAATACAGAACTCCGTGGCTGGTGTCACTGCTAAAGTTTTGGTGGTTTTGATAATAGAAGGCCTATGCAGCACTAGGCATGCTGGCATCAGATGGGACTGACTCCCCACACTTTCTCAGAGGAGTCTTCGCTCAGGAACTAGTAGGGCTGACTTGTCCCAGCAAGCTGTGGGATGAGATACAAAGGTTAGAGGGATTGGATGCTAGTGAGAGAGGTCTGCCAGTGACTCCGAACTGTGAGACACACAAGAGCACATTTGCAGTCTTACAGTGACAAGCCAGGGCCCCCTAAGGTAACAGAAGCCAACAGGGAAAAACCAAAGAAATATTTCAAAGGAATTGAGAGGTGCTCCTCTAGGAAGGTGACATGGCTGGCAGCCCTGCCAAAGTGCCTCTACACCAGTGTGCACAGCACTGGGCAACAAACAGGAGGAACTGGAAGCCACCAACTGGAAATTTGGTGCTGGAAAGTTACAACCTTGTTGCCATCACTGAAACTTGGGGCTATGAATCCCATGACTGGATTCCAACTATCAGTTTCTACAGGCTGCTCAGAAGAGACAGGAAAGGAAGGAGAGGTGGAGGGATTGCTCCCTACACCAGGAGTTGGATTGAGTAGGAAGATCAGTCTCTGAAGAACAGCCAAGAGCAGGCTGAAAGCTGATCTGTCAGGATCAGAGACCAAGGCAACTAAGGGAACCGTAGGGTGTCTAGTTGTTGGTGTCTAGTACGGGCTGCCTGATCAAAGTGGAGTTTGCAGTCCTGAGGAATATGGTAAAGTGAGCAGCAGAGTTATGCCCTTGAACTTCAGGAAAGCAAACTTCTAACTCTTCAGAGATACAACCAATGGGACCACCTGGGAGTCTGTCCCTTGCAGAAACAAGAGAGCAAAACAGAGCTGGCAGATCTTTATAGACACCTTCCATAGAGTATGAGGAGGGACAAGAAACCCAGCAAGGAAGGCAAGAGACCAGGATGGGAGGTAAAAGTTGATTAAACTAAAGGGAAAGAAGGCAATCTATAGACAATAGCCACAGGGACAGGTAACCTTAGATAAGTGTAGAGATGACTTTTAGTTGTATAGGGATGAGGTCAGGAAGGCCAAGGCAAAGCTTGAACTGAACCTGGCAAGGGATGCAAAAAATAACGGGAAGGGCTGTATATGTACAACACGTAAACATGTATACTAGCCAGAAAAGGAAGAAGGTGTCAAAGAATGTGTATCCTCCCTGATGAACAGTGCTGAAAACTGGTAATAAGGGATGAAGAGAAGCCTGAGGTACTCAGTAACTTTTTTGCCTCAGTCTTCATCTCTTCCCACACTTTTTGAGTGGATGAACTGCAAGAGGGGAACCAGGGAAGTCAAGTGCTTCCCACTGTAAGTCTGTAAAGATCAGGTTTATGACCATCCATCAGGAAACTGAATGTACATAAGTCTGTGAGACCCAATGAGGTGCATCCCAGACTTCTGAGGGAACTGGCTGATGTTGTTAGCAAGCCACTCTCCGTGGTATTTGTAAAGCCACCCTAGTCATGAATTCACCATTGTATTGGTGAAGTCCCAGGTGACTGGGTGAGGGAAAACATGCTACAAATCTTTTAAAAGGGTGGAAAGGAGAACCATGGCAACCAGGTACCTCCCAGCCTCACCACGTGCCGGCGAACATCATGGTGCAGATCCTCCTAGAAGCTGTGTTCAGGCATACGGAGAGCAGGGAGGTGATTCAAGACAGCCAGCACAGCTTCACCAAGGACAAGTCCTGCCTGACCAACCCAGTGGCCTTGAATGACAGAGTGACCTTGTTAGTGGACAAGGGAAGGGTTGAGATGTCATTTATCTGAACTTCTGAAAAACCTTTGACAACTCCTCTACCTCTAAATTGCAGAGAGATGGATTTGATGCATGGACTGTTCAGGGGATGAGAAACTGGCTGGATGGTCACATCCAGAGGAAAGTGGTCAATGGCTCAGTGTCCTGATGGACATTAATGACAAGTGTCCCCTCAGGGGTAAATATGGGGACCAGTGTTATTTAATATCTTCATTAATGACACAGAGGAAGGGATCAAGTGCACCCTAAGCAAATTTGCAGATAACACCAAAATGAGTGATGCAGCTGAGATACCTGAAGGATGAGATGCCATACAGAGAGACCTGGACAAGATAGAAAAGGGAACCCATGAGAACCTCATGATTTTTAACAAGTACAACGTTACACCTGGCCTATTACCTGGCAAGCCCCAGTACCAATACAGAGTGGGGGATGATTGAGAGCAGCCCTGTGAGAAGGCCTTGGGAGTGCTGGTGGGTGAGAGGCTGGACATGACCCAGCCATGGGCACTCCCAGCCCAGAGAGCCAAACGTGTCCTGGGCTGCATCCAGAGCAGTGTGGGCAGCAGGGCAGGGAGAGGATTCTGTCCCTCTGCTCTGCTCTGCTGAAACCCCACCTGAAACCCTGCATCCAGCTCTGGGGTCCCAGCACAGGAAGGGACACGGAACTGCTGGAGTCAGCCCAGAGGAGGCCATAAAGATGATTGGAGGGATGGAGCACCTCTGCTATGAGGAAAGGCTGAGAGAATTGGGATTCAGCCTGGAAAACAGAAGGCTTAGGGGTAAACTAATTGTGGCCTGCCAGTACCTGAAGGGAGAATGGAAGTTGGAGAGAGACTTTTTACAAGGGCACGTTGTGACAGGACAATGGGGAATGGCTTTAAACTGAAACAGAGTACATTTAGACTAGAGACTGGGGAGAAATTCTTTAAGTGGCAACACACAGAAAGAAGGTTGCCCAGAGAAGCTGTGGATGCTTCATCCTGGAAGTGTCTCAAGGCCAGGTTCGATGGGGCTCTGAGCAACCTGGTCTAATGAAAGGTGTCCACATCCATAGCAGAGGGGTTAGAACTAGATGGTCTTTCAGGTTAATTCCAACCCAAGTCATTATTTGTACTATCTTTCTCCTCCTTTTGATAAACACATGTTTCATAATCCAAATTTTTAAAAGGGAAAAGTTAGGCCATTGGGCACCAGATAAACATTTTCTGTTTCAGTCTGACATTCTTTTAATATGACCACTAAAATTTAAAAGCAGTTATTGCTGCTGCAGTGAAGTACTGGTGGAAAGCTTCCTATATTCTACACGACCCTCAGCTGAAGTTAAGCTAAATGTTTCTGTTAAAGGAAGTAGAGAAATTGCTTTTCTCAGCCTCAGCTGCTGAAAATAACTCACTGCTTTTCTCAAAATGCAGTGTGTGTGTTTTCTCTGCCTGAGAGAAGGAAAGACCATACCACAGGGAAGGTCAGGTTTCCTCTCCAAGTGGATGTTCTCAAAACCTTAAAAAGAAAAATAAACGAAAGAAACTCTGGCATTCTACTCTTACCTTGTGACTCCAAAAGCTGAGGCATTGGCTCACATCTTATGGCAGTACTGAGCTGGATTATTAACTCCTCCATCAGCCTAGAAACAGTATAGTAGGCCATCAGTACTACTTCCCACTCCACATTAAAGTTTCAGATTTTCACTAAGGATTGGGCCAGGAAGGTGCAATCTCTGCTAGAGAAGCACAGAGAGGCATATTACTTGTGGGCAGTACACCGAACGCCTAGGCTTCAGAGGGCCATGGCCACTGTCCTTGCCATGCTGCTGTGGCTGTGTCTGCTGTGGAAATCACCTGCCCTGCAGCAGTTCTCAAGCCCAGCACACACACAGTCAGAGCATTTTGATGACTTGGAGCATATTAGGTTTGCCTTTAATGGGGATTGCTTCACTTGAAGCATGTCCAGCACTGTTAGGGGCGACAGCACAGAGGGCTCCTCATGGCCAAGCTGCCTCCACATTACATGCCACCGTCATTGCCCCAGCCTACTTCTCTTGTGCCATTAGGGCAGCAGCTGGTCATCACTTGGGTCACACAAGGGCTCAAAGGAAAAACGTATCCAGGAGAACTCAGTTGCAGGAAACACTAATCCTTCCTTCTCTTCATCACAAGGAAGAAAGTGTACCAACTTCCCTTTTTTTTTTCATTTATGTACATGAAAATATGAGTGATTTCTCTTTATATCCAATTAGGTTAGTCTAGTTTAAAAAAACAGAGCTGATGTTTGAAGAGAAAAGGGAGCTCTGAGCCACTAGAAATCCTTAACTGTGCCCTGGGGAAAGGGATGTTTTGAAAAGGTGAAGTGAGTTTGGGAGAGCAGTCATTTCCAAAAGCACAGAGAGAATATTTTCCTAATTCAGGATAACTTATTTATCTGTTCAGAGCTGAAAACTGAAAGGCAAAAGGAAGGGCAGAAAAGTTTAATTTTCCTCTTCTAATCTATGAATGCAAACAAGACTTAAAATGATATTTATTACTGTTAAAATCTTTAAGGTCATTCTGACCAGGAGCTAAATTCAAATAACTTGCTAAGGATCATATTACTTTTGTTTAATAAATCACTTTGTTTTAAATGTTGGATATGTTTTTATAAACCTCCCCTTTTGCATTATTCACTCTATGAAAATATGAAAGTAAAAAGAAGAAATTAGGTACCCTTCTTCACACATATAAAACCCCAGCTAAGATGCTCTTTGGAGGCTAACTAAATCCCAGTTATCTTCCAGAACTTTAATCAAGCTCACAAGAACAACTAACTAGGAAAAGCAAATGGGCCTTCATCAGCCTCCAGAATCATAAAAGAAGTAAAAGTTTTTAATCTGAATAAACATGTTAATCCTCGCAAATGAGTGAAGAATAGCTGTGGGTCCTGAGTGTATCCCTAGCTCAGCCAAAAGATATGCTGGACTTTATCTGCAAATGAGAATCAGACTGTCTTTAAGAAAAAAAAAAAAAAAAAAAAAAAAAACACGAAAGCCCACACATAGCAAAATGTAAGCAATAATTTAAACTCAAGCTCTCTGCTTTTTGATTTAAATCATTATTATACATGGTGCTTTAAATCTTCATGTTAAATTAACTTCCCCTCTTAGGACTCTCCTTGTTAAACTGACACATCTAAATTCTCCATCAGAAAGGCTCAGCTATTAGTCAACACGGGGGGGCAGGGTGGAAAGTTTAATCTTGCTTTTCCATCCCCCTTTTTTCCATTTAATTATACTTTTTTCTATTTGCTCTGTTATTACCACAGATTCATAGCTTCTTTGTCATAAGGAGCGCCACCTGCAGTTAAAATCATGGCAAGCAGAATAGAGATTGATTGCCCAGAGCATGTGGTAAAGATGTTTATCAAGCAAATGCATATGAAGGTCATTTTTCCCCTGATTTTCCCCTGATCCCGGTTTTCTTTTAGGATCTGTATCCATATGAAACGTCCTCCCCCTCAGCCTTGTTTTCAGGTTTCTGTTTCATGGTGCTCAGACCAAACAAGACCCAATATATTTGTCCAGATAGACTTGTCACAGAAGATTCCCTGTGCTGTGCAGCATCGTTACTTCCAGAGTTACCCAGCAGGAGAGAAGAACTGCCTCTCGGTTCATGTCACCACCACTTCGCACACCCTTGGTTTGATCAAAGGCTGTCAGCTCCTTGTGAGCTGGGGAGAAAGCAAACTTGCTTTTTCCAATAGCCACTTCAGCAGTCAAGGGTGTCTTGACCCTCTCTGCCTGATTTTGAGCACCACAACACCTGAGCACAGAGAGTCAGCCTACTACACAATGCAAACCGTTTATCTGGGGACGCAGGCCCAGATGCATGGCAGCAACAAAACCTGCTTCTCCATGGAAGTGGGAATGCCCGCAGAGGCACTGCCACGCCCACACATTACCTTTGTCTCTAGGCGTGTTGCCAAACCCACAGGAATTTATCTTAATGCAATATTGCCCTGGGCCTTGAGGGGCCATTGCAGGAAGCCCTTCCCCTCCACAACCCTGTTTATTTGAATACAGTGCTCTCCTGAGAAGATGTTCATAAACACTGTAAAGTGAGCTTCAGTCATCTTAGGTAATTCTTTTGAATGACTTTATACATACCTGTCAGAAACCAAATGAGGAATTTTTTACTAAAACACTTTCCTTTAGTAATATCAAATGGTCCGATTTTTAGTTTGTTTTATCATGCAGCTTCTGGTATTTTCTTTTATTTGCTGAGGGTCCATTATACTGGGGTTTTACTGCTTTTAGATTACAACTAGGAAAAACCACATGAAGAATCCCTAGTACACAACAGTCTTCTTCATCGCACACAGTAGCATCAGACACACAGTGGTGGGCAGAAGGGTGATTTCCACTAAGAACTGTGCAGGTGACAATGGCAGACAAGCAACTCCCAGACTCAATGACTGAATTGATTGTGGGAAGGCGAATCTAAAGTTTTTTCACAGACCAGGACATCATACTAAACCAGAACTCCCTGCAGATGTCAAGGAAAATGGGCCAGAACTTACTGGTTTAATGGTATTATCCTATCTGCTGCTGTAGGTAGTACTTTAACTGCAAATTAAAGTTTGGAAATGCTGAATAAGGGTCAGTCACTTTTCAGTTTGATCCTGGATGGAATATTAATCTGAATATGAGAACACTAATAATGACCTTCAGGTTCTTCTTTTGAGAAGTCACACAACATTAAATGCTTTCAAAACAGCACTTACCCATTTTCTTAATTTGTGTAAATAAATTGTATTATTATATACAGATTAATATCAATTTAGTATTCCTAAGTAAAACTACTGATGGGGTATTATTAAAATGGTCAATAAACTGCAGAAACTACTGCTCCAGAGTGAACCCAGATGTTTGGAAATATGGCTTCTCACAATAAGATGTGTTACTGTGTTTCATGGATTTAATGTTTTCATTTTCCTCCTTTTGAGCTTCATGGCTGTCACTGATATTGCAGCTAGCTTATCTTGCTTGCATCCCAAAGAACCTGAAGTGGACTGAAAGGGAATATTTCCATTAGTTGCTATCTCCTGGAGCATAATGTTTTTCAGGATGGTAAGGGGAAGGCTACATTCTTAGGATTTTGTATGCCACAAGCACTGTTAAACTCAGTCCTCTGTTGCATTAGGCAACACAGTAGGTGTACATCACAGACAGGACAGTAGACTGCTTATGCAACATGCTACCCTCCATGTGCCTCAAAAAGCTTCCCGGCACAGCCCAAGGGTCATATGGGCTATTTATACAGTCACAGAGTACTGTCCTGAATCCAAGAAACACAGCAGTATCAGGTGATCACAAAAGCAGATCACACTTCATTGCACAGAACAGAAAGAGCATCAGTATCTCTCCACAAATCTGCCCTGAAGGAAGAACTGTCTTCTGAACCCGGTCTACAGCTTGGTGTTAGGTTTCACTGTGTTCTGCCAGAGCCATCCACATCTATGGAAGGCTCATGCCATGGAAGTCTTCTCGTGACTATGGTCAGCCACAGGAGTGGTATTGTGGAATGGTTCTTCACATCTGTCTTTTAAAACAATATTTAAATAACACACTGTTTGGTGTGAATTTGTAAATAAACCATGAAATGGCTCATGAGCTTACAATTCATGCTATCTTGAATCTAATACAATAGCAGTTTTTGCCTTTGTTGTACAAAGAGGTTTTTGAAGAGACAACAGTCCATAAACACAGCGTACTAAAAACCATTCACTTGTGCTCACATTTGCCTAAGCTTGCTTCTTCTAGAAATCTGAACAGTTAACTCTCTTGTCCTCTCAAGTATTTGGGCACATCATTCCCATGACTACACGTCATGGGAAAATAAACAGTGCTTTGAGTACCTCCTTCAAAGCATACTAGAGAACACTTGTGTTTTATGCAAGCAGTCATGAAGGATTCCCCGGACTGACAGGGCAGGAACCACAACTGACTGTGGCACGTGTTTCTCATATGAAGGAACATGATTTTAATTTCCCTGCCCAAGATCTCAGCTGAGATACCACACAAGTGAGGGCTGGTTCCTCTCTCTTGACAGGTAAAAAAGATGCAGAGCTCATACATTGCTTTAAGAGAGTTTTTCTCCGTCCGAGAAGAGTGCGGGCTACCGAAGTGCCCAACAGCACCAAGAGGAAGAGCCGCGGGGCAGGTGGCAGCAGCAGGACAGCGGCGCCTGCCCTGCCCTGGGCCAGCGGCGCCCTGCAGAGGGCCAGTGGCTGCCCTGCAGTGGCACCTGGTGGCCCCGCAGGACACCTACACCCGCCGAGCACGCTCCTCATCCGCGGGTATTTGCCGGGATATTTTTTGCTGCTAGGGTAGCCGGGGGAGGGTGGGGCGGGGGGCAGCGGAGCATGGGTGATGTTAAATATTGATATTGATTCTGAGGATGCGGTTGGCTGAGGCATCATGGATGTGAATTCAGGCTAATCGACACAGGATGTATTGACCGTGAAATGCATCCGCAGGGCTGAGTCAGTCCTGTCATCTCTCAAGGTTATCTTGCCCCATCTGCTACTGTGTGTCTAGGACAACTTTACAGTCAGTCCTGCTGCTGCCTGGGACATGGGAATGTTGATGTACAACATTTTGGGTACCCGCAGTTGTCCCTGATACCTGTGGCAGACCAAAGGACAGACCCCTCATCTCCCCAAATTAGGTAATCTCCACCCATTCACCCCAGATATCACTCATCCACCACTGCTGCCATCTAGCCCATGCCAGGGCAGATCTCAGGGCTTCCTCTGAGGACAGAAGGACATATCAGGGGACACATCTGCAGGTGAAATCTAATATTTGGTCCCCTTACCGAAGAAGTCAGTTTCTCAAAACTGGACTTGTAAAGTGGCAAGAGTATTCAGATAATTACAGGTGTTGAATTAGCCTCTTCAAAAGACGGCCCTAGCAAAGGATACTCCAGCAGGATAACTGTCTGAGTCTGAAAAGAGCCTGGAGAGAAATGCTGACAAGGATAATACCCTCTGGCATCTTAGCAGTACATTCAGTCATGGACAGAGAAAAAGCCATCAGGAAGCTGAGCGCTTCCATAGAAATGAGAAACATCTCTCTGATGGCTTTTTCCCAGAGTACAGGTAGGAGTACTTTCAAATAGCAGCTTCTGAAAAGGCACAGAGTAGGGACAGTACAGCCTTTGGCTGCTCTCCATTGAAAATGGAGTGTACTTAAAAGGCAAAATATAGCCTAGAAGGCTGAAGAGACAAGGAGTCACGCACACCTCCTAGTCTGGTTTCAGAGAGCTGTATTTGATTCTCCACATGTAGAAACATTTCTACAGTCTTGCAGCTTGCTATAGCCCCAAATCACTACTGGTGCTGCTCCTGTAGTGCTCACCAGCACCACCTGAGTTGGTTTCTGGACCAGAAAACTAATTTTTTGAGCTAGAGGCCTAATGTCAGGTTGGAGGCATTCCTTTTGGACAGGTGGGAAAGGGGGTGCTGGAACTGCTACAGCATGTGGTCATAGGTATACCCCAGTAACCCTGCTTGATATGACTGGGTGGCTCTGTAGCCACCACCAGTCTCCCTCAATGGCACCCAGCATTTGCATTATCTACAGTCTTCTGTGTCCTGGAGCTCTCACCAGCTCCCACACCGTGGGCTGGTGTTCCAAGCATTAAGCCTTTACCATGGATTTACATTTATACTATTCTGAAAATGTATGGCAACTCCTGAGTAGGACTGCATTACACTACACTTAGCACAAGCCCCTTTGCAATGCCCCAGGAGTATAAAGAGGATCCAGTGACTCATGTTTCCTTCATGGTTGCTTCTCTGTCACCAGGTTATTGGACAAATTTGCTTTTGGATGAAGCTTTAATCAGTTTGGATTAGCAATCCTAGAGCAGATGACACAATCCAGGTCACAACAGCAAAACTGAGTTTTGTATTTGTGTGAATAAAGTAACGCTACGTCCAGAGTGGGGGATAGTATGTGTTCAGTCAGTGTGCCATGGGGCAGCAGCAATTTACACCACGCCAGAGAGTTTTGAGAGTTTTTCCTACAGTAGCAGGAAAAGTCCAATCGTTCTCTTTGAAAAGGATTCTTAATAACCCAATATAAATAGCAAATCATGTAGACATCATCTTCCACCCTCTCAGAGCTGGGCAAGCCTCAAAAAGATGAGGTTTGTTCTCAAGTGCTTGCATCTATTTGCTCCTTTCATACCCTAAAATTACATTTAGGTCATCTATATAATGGCACTTCCTATCTACCACAAGGAGCATCCTGTTGGACACATTAAGCTTCGCCAGGAGGCTGAAGAGGGGCCAGAGGTGTGGGTTATCAATTAAAATGTTCCACAGCAAGGGGGCAGAGACTTACTTTTTTTTGGCCCTGTTCTGGCTGCCCCAGGTGATATTTCAAGGCTTTGCTTCCTACTTTGAAAGAGTGCAGCCCAGCAACCAAGAAGAACTACTGAGAATGGACAGGAACCCTCCCTCAGTGACAATGGTCCCAGCAAAGCATCTTGTCTTGCATACCTGTTCCCCATGCCTCAATACCTCGAGGGTCTGGGGCCAGATTCTCTGTGGCAGAAACACTGGAGCAAGGCTGTTCGACCAAACTAAGGTTTGAAGACACAGTCTCAAGCTGCACCAGAAGAGGTTCACGTTGGACATTAGGAGGAATTTCTTCACAGGAAGGGTGAATAGACATTAGAATGGGCTGCCCAGGGAGCTGGTGGGGATCATCCCTAGAGACCTTTAAGGTAAGACTGGACATGGCCCTTGCTGCCAAGGTGTGGTTGACAGGGTGGTGTTCAGTCTTAGGCTGGACTTCATGCACTCAGGAGATCTTTCTCAACTTACTGGTTCTGTGATTCTGTAAAACTACAGTCCCTCTGTCACGCTACCCTCTGAGTCACTCAAAATCAACTGCGACAGTCAAGATGTCCCTGTGGCCGCTGCCTATTGCCTGGATTCCTGGTCACATCTTGACAGCAGGCTTCAGACCAGACAGTCTAATTCTGACCTCTCAGACAGGAAAGAAATTTTCCTTTAATTCTAAGATTAAGTATTTTGAAGAGTCTGAATCTAATTTTATTATTACTGGATTTTTGTGTGTAGTGCTCTCACCCCCAGAATTAATCATCTTGTGTTTCTGTCGTCTTTGTACAAAACACATGGCATGGAGAGAAAGGATGTATTTTTGCTGACTCTGGGAAAATGGTAAACAACCAAATGTACGTGTCAGGACAGGGAGTAATAGCTTCAAATGCAAACAACTGTTAGCAGCACATTTTAGTACATTAATAATTTACATTCCATGGAAAGTTTAATTTATGCAAAGTGAGAGTTTTGTGGTGTAGTTACTAAAGGCACACATGATTCTAGGGATAACAAATCTATAGAGAGCCTGTGACTGCCTGGACTCTTGGTTCCACCAGTTTCTGCATACAGTTTGCACAGTATCTTTCTCAACATATCAATGTCTCTTACTGAGTCCAGTCTTATCCCCATAAAGAAAAAAAAAAGTCTTCTGAGGCCTACTCAGGCTAAAGAAATACTCAGAATGCCAAAATGTGCACAGCAAAATATTTAGAAAGGTTGCCAACAAAAGGGAAAAAACATACAACCTTCCAAGCCTCATGTCTCTGAACCAGTAATAACTGATGCAATGTCTCTCCAGTTGCTGCACCTCAGGCTGCTTCAGATCCAGCCCTGCTCCAAGGAGCCGCCAATATCCATTGGAGGCTTGAGGACACACCACCATCCAGAAGATACATGCTAGTGGGCCAGAAGGAGATGGCTTCTCTGCTGACAACATGCAGCATTGAAAAGGAGACTGAAAAATCTCTCAAGCTTGCAACAAAAAACATCAAACACAAATGGCTTTCCTTAGGCCTCCCCAAACATGCTGTATGCAACACAGTTCAGCCCTCTGAGCCTACTGCCCCACTCACTCCTCCCAGGCCAGGGAGCCATGCAACCACATTTCTGCATATCCAGAAGATACAGAACCCAGAAAGGTTGCTCTCTGTTGAAAACCATCAGAAATGAACGTGCAGCCTCTTCCCAGACTCTTGCCCTGCACCTGGGCTGAAGGTTAAAACTTCTGGCTAAGTCTCTTTTGATTGTGCTTTCCCCAGACTCTCACTTCAGTTCAGGGTGGAGAGCACATGAAATTGAAAGAGAAGGTAATTAACTTCATGTGTGTGTGTGTTTAGTTTTGGTATGGAATTGGGAAAGCAAAATTAACTGGGTTTCATGGACTTGATGATGCCCCAACTTAATGTTTCAGAGGAAAAATCCTGGGTTTAAAAAGACCAGTTACACAAATGTTTTTCATTCTGCTTTGCCTTGCAACCTTAAGCAATCTTCAGGTCAGTTTTTTTCCTGCAGAGTATATGTACATTTATTAAACAAGATTGATTTCAAGACGTTTGATTGATCAGTTGCAAAATAATGTCTCTACACCCTATCTTCTTCCAAAGCCAGAGAGTAAAGAGATCAGCAAATGGCTGTAAGTTTTTAATAATTGATTCATTAACCCTGAGTTTAGAAGACTAACTAAAAACTAAAGGTCTGCACATGAGGCTTCAATAACTGTGGTTTAAAAACACTTAGGGGGAATGTCAGCCAGCAGGACACAGCAGGGTATGTCCACACCACCCCACCTTGCCTTCCATCCCCTGTGCTCTACAGAAGGTGTACCTGAGAAGGGTAGTTCATGAGCTCTCTCTCCGCATTAATTACAGAACCTGGCTTTAACCCTGGTCTGGTTTGTGAACTGTCCCCACAGAGTTGTGCAGGATGGCACTACAGTGTCAGTCATATGAGACCTCCCCACCGCCACCTCATGCATGCACAGCAGCAACAACACACTTTTCTACAGAAGCACACAGCCACCCTCATTGTGTTTCATGTCAGGCTGATGCTGTGCTGCTGACAAAACAGAGCATCACGTGCTCTGCAAATCTGCACTACCAGCATCAAGCTCTTTGCTTTTCTTTAATGTCTGCCAAAAACAAGCATTCAGCTTTATTTCTCTGTAAATGCTGCATGAGGGAGGAAAGCTGGGATTTGACCTCTGAAGACCACAGTGCACAGTTGTGTGCCCACAGCATGGGATCAAGGTTTGTCTTGCACTGAAATGAACACAGTTGTAGTCTTCCTTATGTTTTTTAATCACTTCTTCAGTCTTCAGCTTGCTGTTCATTTTCTAGGGCAAATACTCCATTGCACCTTTAATGTATTCTAAGAACACCAATCTCATATGATCTGCTGTGCTAATACCCCCACCCCACCAGGCCCTTCCAAAGTGTTGGCTAGTGTCAATGTTAAGGAGATTTTTGAAAAGCTAACAAATATGCAAAATTGAACCAATATGGGAAAAGCAGGTCAAGTGACCGGAGTTCAGAGGAAGAAAGAAATTTTAAACCTCAATCCTGTGCATACTTGGGATCAAAGCAATGGGCCAAGAGAACGCCATCACTGGAGTGCTGCAGGAGGGAATGGAGAAGGCAGAGTGCTGTAGGCAATGGACAGCCCAGCTGCACAGCAATCTGCCATGAGACAGG
The DNA here is from genome assembly GCF_001522545.3 of Parus major. Classification (NCBI taxonomy): domain Eukaryota; kingdom Metazoa; phylum Chordata; class Aves; order Passeriformes; family Paridae; genus Parus; species Parus major. Next base: position 43,755,812 of record NC_031799.1, read on the forward strand.
GCACTGTTAAGGGCTCAGGGATAATGGACAGGGAGTGGCTAAATACAAGGGGTGGCATTGAGACATTTGCTGCAAACAACTTCAACAAGAGCTGAAGCAACTCTTAGGAAATTGGAGGAAGCTTCAAGATGGCAGGGCCAGGTGTACCAAGGGACATTCCCCACTAGCAGTAGCTTCTGGAAGGGCCCTGTGTTGGGGCATAAAAAAATCCACTGGGAGTGGAGCCAAATGGGCAGTATTTCCACATGTGGGGGGGTGCACCACAGGCAGGACACACAGGGCAGGAGTGTGGTGGAAGGCAGGGTCAGTGACAGCCCAGCAATTGCCCAGTAGGTCTGCATGAATGAAACAGATGAAGATTGAGACAGAAGAACGGAACAGGCGCAGGCATGGCACAGCACAGCCCAGGCAGGGACTTGGGACCTCAAACAACATGATGGGGAGGGCCAAGGTGAGGCTCCTGCCAGCTCCTTCTCATGGTCACCTTAGCTGTTTTCCTGCAGCCTGATTCCAGATACCACCGCACCAGCCCAGAGCTTGCCTCCAGCACAGACAGCCAGAAAACCAAGACAAGTTTGAGGTTCAGGCCTCCAACACACTGAAAATGAAGAAATGTGAGCAAATGTTTGCAATGGAAAACCTTGTGTTTTGTTTCCCTACACAACCAGATGGCATGAGGACAGGAGGTACAGGTATGTCAGAGGGAGTTGTTAGAAGGCAGAGGCTGGATGTAGAGGATGAGAGTAGTGGGAAGGTTAAAAGTGATCTGGACTCTCATTTGTCTGAGCCACTGTCCTCATTTTCCTCAGTGAGAAGGAGAAGGACCACCTCTAAAGCTGTCATCCAGGGTCACCTCTTTCCCCAGGCTTTCCCAGTCCCACCAGGAAGATGCTGCAGATTTCTGAGACAACTCCACGTTGAACACAAGCATCTTCTGAAGGTCTTGAAGTTTTGTACTTCAAATGCAAAGGTCACTGTGGACTCAGAAGCCACAAGTATTTATGACTCTAGGGGTAGTTGATGGGTATGGGTTCAGTGGAATAAATGCAAATCCAGTAGGAATTGTCTTTGTTTCTTATATGCCAAATCATAGGAAATCAGCACATATAGTTACCACCATGTAAGAGGTTGAGAAGCACACACACATTCATGCAGAATCAGCTCATGCTTTTGGAAGTGGAGTTTTTCTCAACTGTTCTGCTATTGTCTTTCTAGGGCAAAAAGAAACCAAAAAAAGAAAGGACTGTACGATGTGTCTGCAAAACAAAGTGGATCCTTCTGTTAGCTAGAATTACAAACCTGTACATGGCAGGAAGGCTAGAAAATCTGCTTAAAAAAAAATTCTGCTTATTCCTTCTCAGAGCAGTAGAGGGAGAGATCAACCTAGAATTCATGATGGTCAATCTTTCTTACATTTGATTAGCCTGCACAAATTCTTGCCATAAATCTCCCGCAGTGATGTTCACAAACCCTCCACCTAGCACAGGAAAAAAAGATTCTAGAAGGTGATTAAAAAATTGCAGCCAAATGGAGGCTGCTCTGAACTAGCTGGTGGAATCCAAGTCTACCCTGTAAAAAGAATGCACTGTGGGAGGACTGACAATCAAACCACAGTACACCTCTAGGCTTCTCTGGAGACTCATCTTTCTACTCTGTATAGCAGTGGATGATCATATTACCTCTTCTGAAACACAGCCTGCTGACCACTTGAAATATCAGAATGTGGGTTGTAATTGTTCTTCCCCTCATACACCATCAAATTAAAAAGAAGGATAATACAGTGCTAAAAACTGAGATAAATATGTCTTATATCTTTGGATAATATCTATCTACCAGACTGCCCAAGATGGTCAGGATCAGACAGATTCTATCATGAAAACAAATCAAAAAACATCCAGTTGTGTAGTTTCTGAGGTCTTTAAAAAACATGGCTTGAGATTTTGGGCCGAAGGGACAGCAGAACATCACAAAACCAAACCAAACCAAACCAAACCAAACCAAACCAAACCAAACCAAACCAAACCAAACCAATCCAAACAAAAAAAAACAAAAAACAAAAAAAAAAGTAACAAAAATAACAACAAAATTTACTTAGTCCTTCATGTTTCTTTATCATCCTGGGAGGTGAAACAGAGATTCATGGCAACAGATGGGCATTCAGCAGTTCCCTTTGCAAATGTTTTGGGGTTTATGTCTAGCTTTCAGTCCTACTCTAGGGAAGCCTGTAAGTCCAGTGTTAATGTCACTGTCCTGAAGAGCTTCATTTGTGGAGCCTAGTCATCACTTGCTCTGCAGACCACTGGGGAAAGTGTTTAATACATGCCCAACAGACGTTGTGTGTCACACTAGCAAAACACTAGTGGTGAGAAATTTCAGTGGGAATATTTTTCTTAATCAGAAAATATATTCTCATAGAAACACTGACTGATACTAATTACCAGTACTCTATTGTTCATGGCCACAAAACTCATCTCTCCTTTGACAGATTTAAAAATAATTAAAAATTCACCAGTTATTTCTTGAGGAAATTTATGGTGAGGAAACCTTTCCAATATAAGTAAATTTCGCAGCTGAATTTCTTCATTGCCACTATTTGGATACCCCTTCAGAAAACAGCTAGCTGTTTGACAGAAATTTTTAAACAAGAAACAATTCCATGGAAATTATCAGACAGGTGAAAATCTGCCTTTCCAGCAATGTGAAGAACCCTGGATTAGGAATTCCATTTGCCCTGTCTCACCATATGTGGACATGTGCATGAATGAGTGTCACTCATCTGAATAGCTCCAGTTACTGCCATTTTTCAGATCCTGTGAAAGTTCACTCCTTCACAGATTGAGGTTGAAAGAACTTGGGAAGAAAACTGCAGCAGTCTAAATACCAGGCAAAGGTGTGTCCTTTGGCAAGTGATGACTAAGACCACCAAGTTTTATTCTTCCTAAGTAATTTTGGGTTTTGTGTGTTACAACAGGAAGGCTGCCTACTTCTCCTTGGGCCTACTGAAGACTTCAGCACCAACAGACTCTGTATTTTCCCTGCCCTTTTAATCATATAATTTCATGTTTATACAGGATACAAATACTATCATCAGAATACAAATACATCATCAGAAAGGCAAGAAGATAAGTCAGATCAAAGCCAACCCTATTTCTGGGGAGTAGAGATATTCATGTGCTCTGCTTATTTTTAGCAAAAGATGGTGGGTAAATCTGAGCCAGCCCGTTTTTCACTCAATCTGTCCCCGGACACCAACAGATGGTGCTTCCTCGTGCCAGCCACTAATGTACGTTACATTGGCACTCAGTGTCAGGACACAAAGCCCGCCAAGTCCCAGCTTAAATCTGCTGATGCCAGGAAATTTGATAATAAACAGCTAGCCAGAGACACAGTCCCAAGTTTTTAGTCTACCTCCAAAGCATCAAAGACGTTGTACCTGTGCAATGGCGTCAGCTGCTTTGTACCCTGTAGGTATCAGTATAGCAAAGGAGGGTCCTGGAGTGGGGAAAAAGGGGTTTTGAGACCAAGCAAGTGTGTATCTAAATATGGAGGGAGAGCCATCTGTTTCAGGGTAATTAGCTGTGCGCTTAAGTGTGGGCTTTGAGAATCCTGACAATCAGGGTCTTAATGTTCAAACATTTGAACAAATGACAATTAATATAAATCATTCTAAATACAAATATATGCATATATATATATGCATATATTACCTGGCAGAATGATTTTACTGTTTAGCACTTTTTAGTGCCCCTTCAGTACTGAATATACTAAATTCAGTCCCATGGGTCTACTTCCCATGGTTACTAATCCTAAATTATAAGGTCACCTGCAAAAGAAAATTCCACAGAACTCCTCTAAGGAGCTCACTCTGTTTCACAGGTCCACCGTGTTTACTCTTTGAATACAAGCATCCAAAATTCTTCAGCTGTAAAATTCTTGTTTTTTTCCACCAGATGCCTCAGTGCCCAGGCTTCTTTCTTGGATTGCTCGAAGCTTGGTATCCACATCTTTTGGAGAGAAATCCAGCCAGGGTTTGAAGATGAGAACCAGAATGCCTCTGGTTTGGGGCAGCTCAGATGATTAACCTGAGCCTCCCACCTCTGGGGCAGCCATCCCTGGCAATGAAGACAAATAAAAGGGGTTATTTAGGCACCCAGGCAAACAGAGAATAAAAATGCTACACCATCAGTAAACTGTCAAATCCCATCAGTTACATTTTTCTTCCTGCTGCAGGCTCTACCCATGTCCCTGTGAAAGGCCTCCCCTAAGTGTCTGGGACAAGATCAGTCATGCTGACGAGTCATGCCGAGTTTCAGATAAAGTTTGGCTGCAAATGAGCAGCACCAGACTGCACAAAATGAAATTACAAGGCAAGGAGTTACATTTTCATCATTATATTTTTGTTTTCATCTTGAATATGCACACACTTACTGAGATTCTTTTTCGAACGGACAAAAACAAGCCATGAATCTGGCCAGGAGGGTAAACTGGTCTTCATAATTTTATTGACTAGAGAGCCACAAAAGCACAGGGAAGGAATATCTCTATCTATTCTCTACCTCTCCATGGCTGCATTTCTAACTCAAACAGAAGACATATGTCCAGATTTGCACCAGTCTCAAATAGCAACATCTGAGTAAGTGTAATGTTTGCCAGTCTGTAATTCTCATCACTTCAGCTCACCTTAATAACTTAAAATTTTTCTTCATCTCCCTTCTACTGGCTGACCATTTAATGTATTGCTCAGGTGGTGATCAGCTAAAATATGGCTTCTCACAAATACACAACCTGACTTAAAAATTGTTTCAGTGTTTGGTCACCAGATGTGGCCGCAGACAGTGGCATGTCACTACATGTTTATGTATGAATGTATATATATATACACACATATATATATAGAACCTGACAGTCACAGAATGCTTAAGACAGATCAGAAGACAGGAATCTCTAGCTCCATCTCCTCTTCCAAACAGGTGTAATCATATCTAAAATTGCCTTGGATAAAATTGAGTATAGTTTTAAAACACCTCCAAGGACAGAGATCCCACAACCTTTCTGGGCAACCTCTTTCCAAATGTCATCTGAAGAAGGTCAACATGTTAGGCTACTTTCTGCAACATGGAAAAGGTCTCCTCCCTGAGCAACTTAAGCCTTTGGCTGAAAATGACCACCAGCTCAGTGGTCAATGTTATGCTCACACGCTGCACTGCAGCACTATGAGGAACACATGTTCTGGTTGTGCACCTGCACCTTCTGCCAATACCTTTACATGAGGATGCATAAACCAATGGCACTGAAATACTGTGTCAGCTAGCCTGAAATCTGGTCACCAAACTTCCTGGGAACCAAACCTGACCCTAGTGCCATTTTAAAGCCTCTCTAAGACACAAATACAAATTCACACATACCTTTTCTTTCCGTCTGATGTTTTCCCACACTCTGTTACAAACCATGCACTCAAAGGTGTCAATGTAATTGTCCTGAGTGACATCTTGCACTCCCCACTTGCGTTCCTTCATTGCTCTAAGCAGTCTTGGGTTGGAAATGTCCCCTTTCAGTTTCCACTGTAGGTAGGACTCATATTCTTCATCATTTGTATCCAGTGTTTTGATATAGCGGGCCAGATCCCGAGGGTGTGAAAAACTGGATACCAAGATTGCACTCTTGTTACTAGGAAGCCAGTCTACAATGCTGGGAGACCCAAAGTACACTGGCACCACTCCCAACTTCAGTGGCCGCCAGAGTTTTTCAGTGATGTAATCTTCACAAATAGCATTTTCAAAAGCAAGAATGAACTTGTACTGTGCAAGTATTTTTAAAAAGTTTCCATCATCCATGGCAGATGGATTTCTGAGATGCTGAGGAAGGTCTCTATTATGCAAACATTCCCCATAAGAATCTACTTCAATGTGGCACATCAGCTCACGCACGTAGCTGTCCCGGTCAGAAGGCGGGTTGCAGTCCGACTGCACATACACAACCGGTGCAAGCCTTTTCCTCAGGCTGTTTTTCATCTGCACTGGGATCATGAACCTCAATGACTTCAGGGCCTCTACACCCTCAAGGTACTGAGTGGTCAGTGGCAGGTGAGAGTGGCGGCTAAATGTTGCGGTGTGGTTGAATAAGGTAATGGATGCTTCGTGAAAGAGTTTGTAGTTGTTTTTTGGTGACTCTTCATGAAAAAGGGCCCAGTCATGATATTCTTTGCGAGGGAGAGGTAAACTGTCTATGCTGAAGTCAGTACCTAGACAAAAGCAAACAGCGTTCATCCTGCTCTTATCTGTCACAACACTAACTACAATGACACAGAAATCTAGTTTTAATTTAGTATCAGCGCTATAACCATCACATTTCTGACACTCTAAGGCAGTTATTTCAAAGAATGCATTTAATGTAAAGGCACAAGAGCGTAATGATAGATAAAACTGAATTTCACAGCAGAAGAATCTAGAGAAGTGGTATCAGTAGTTAGTATTAGAAGTGGTTTCTTTTCGTGTCATATTAGTTTAAAGGCCTCTCATTTCAAAGGATCACTAGGAATTTCATATTTTAATGAACTGAAAAGACTAGTAAGATGTTTAATAATCCCCTGGTTCTCTAAATAGAGAAACAGATGGTATTACCTCTGTGATGTGAGGAAAATGTTTACTGCAGAACTCAATTTGGTTCTAGTAATAAAACAACTAAAAGGAAGCTGAAATCCTGGACAGGATCAAGGAGAAAAAATAATTACTTCAAGTCTTGAAAAGATACTGTACTGTAGAGACTTAGGAAGCCAAACTATTAACTTTTCAAAGAGAAAATTAAGAGGTGATGTATCACAGCTGCCTACCAGATACATAAAGAAGTAGCTTCTGGCAGAAGACATCTCCTCAAAGTAACGCCTACAGAAGAAGAATCATGTCTAAACTCTAAAAACAGTCAACTGCAGAAACTGGGAAAACTGGTAGAAGCCTTAGAACAAACGTAGATGAGTTTTCTCAAAGGCTGGTCTGTGCAAAACTAAGTTGAAAGTACCAACTCTTTAATGTAACCCTTGCTCTCCCTTCACTACTACTGCACTCCACTCTTACGACCAGCCTCACTGCAGACTGAATGCAAACATGTCCCATTTCTGTCAGGGTACTTCCTCCCTGTCTTAGAACCATATCTGTTTTCTACTTAAGAAAAGGCAATGAACATAAAAAACTTTTAGCCAATATTGTAAGGCAAGTTCAAAAACTGAAACTAACACTGAAAAGCTGGTTTAGAAAACATCACAAATTCTTATCTTCAGATAAACTACCATTTGTGGCAACCCAGCCTTTGTGCAGCAAACTTCATGGCTGATTGCATCTAGCACAATTGGGAATATAATGTCTTAAACAAGTTGTGTTGAAACCAACTAAAGGGAATGGCCAGTAAGCAGAAGATTATGTGGAGGCAAGATAATGCTTTCTCCATGCCAACTTTCCCCTTTCACCATCAGACAGAGATGCACAGTCACAAGAAGCAGTGTCAAATATGCCCGTATCTCTAAAGGGGGCTATGGATCACAACCAACCACAAAGCACCCCAATTCTCATCAGAAACTCTCCATCAGAAGACTCGTACTGCGTCAGACATAAAATATTCCTGCCCTGGGAAGTGACCTAAGTGTTCCCATGCCAATTTAAATGTATATAACCCAGCACACTCTTTGTTTTTCAGGCTCCTACCCTCAACAAATGAAGACTGCAACCATCACTCCTATCATGGACATCAAAATTGCAATGATCAAGAATCATCACTGGATCCATCAGAGGTGGTATTTTTCCTTTTCACTATCTACTTCCTTCCTTCTTCCTCTCCCTCTCTTCCTTTTTCTTACATATTTTCTTCACAAGATTTTTATACTTTTATAGGAAAGAATCAAAGAGCCACATACTTCCTTTCCTCTGCAATTAAATTGTTTTGAAATAAACCTGGCTGACATATATATACCCACCAGTCAGTCATTCAGAATTAGAGTAAATCCAAGGGAATTGGAACCTCAGTTACTACCCTTCAGAGGTGGGTCATAACTCCATCTCAGCCACACTTACAACTTTTCACTCTCCATTCTACCCCGGACCTCAAAACACTGATGGCAAAAAGAAGGGGGTGCTAGCAGAAGTCTTACACAGAATACTGATCTAAAAACTAAGACATAAAGAAGATTTTAAAAAAATGCCCAGTGGTCCTTGCAGCTGAATGAGCCTGGCAAAATTACTCCAAGGTTGACCTTATAAAACTAATATGAGGCTTCATTACTGCAGCAGAGATAGAAATTAGCTGTCAATAATATAAAAATCTCCTATAAAGCAAGATATTTGAGGAGCATCAGATGGGGTTTCTTAAGGCCACCAAACATCAGCCTTCTGTCTTCTACTCCGGTCCTAAATCCTCAGCACTAAAAAGATGAAAGACTGCCACTCAATTAAAAATGCTATTTGCTTCTCCTGGTTTTGATGTATTATCTTGGTTTTGATGTGTCATTTTGTGACAGAAGAAGGTGATGAAAAGTTAATCATATTCTCATGAAGGAATCCACAAAGTATATCTGGCTTTGAAAACACTTTGTTCTAAGTGATGCCAACAAGAGAATTAACAGTGCATACCTACAATAATGAAATACTGTGGATTGAAGTAACATCACTCCAGCTCAGTCTCTTACATGGGTGCTCCCTCTTTCAGGTAGTATTGCAGGGAAAAGGGGGTGGAAATACAGGCAAGAATGAGAGAAAGACAAAAAGGCAACATGTAAAATTTACTAAACTAGGAGACAGTTAAGTCAGGCAAAGAGAAACTTGAAGAAAAATGCACTATAAAATCACAGAGTCTCAGAATCATTTAGGTTGGAAAAGACCTCCAAGATCATCAAGTCCAACCTTTGACCAATCACCATGTTGTTAACATTAACAACACTTATTACAGTGACAGTGACAACACTGTCAGCTAAACAGCACTTAATCTCATGACCAGCTGTTTCCTGAACAACTCCAGGAATGGTGACTTCGCTATCACTCTGGATTCCTGGATTGGAATGCAATCCATTTCAACGCTTAACAACCCTTTCCATGAAAAATATTCTCCTGATGTCAAACCTGAACCTTCCCTGGTGTAGCTTGAAACTGTGTCCTCTCATCCTGTCACTGGTTGCCTCGGAAAAGGTGCCAACGATCACCTGGCTATAGCCTCTTGCCAGGGAGCTGTAGAGAGTAAGCCTCCTTTTCTCCAGGCTAAACAACCCCAGCTCCCTCAGCCACTCTTCATTGGACTTCCTCTCCAGACCCTTTCCCAGCTTTGATCCCCTTCTCCAGACATGTTACAGCACCTCAATGTCTTTCTTGAAATAAGGGGCCCAAAACTGGACACAGTACAGATCAGAGTGCATCAGAATGTCTGAATTTTATATAACACTTAATCAATTTCAGTCCAGCAAAAAGACAAAAAGGATTAAAGGGGAAGATAAAATGAGCATGCCCCCTACCCCATGAGATGAAGGAAATAAGGAAGCATATGATGGAATTAAAAAAAGACTAGAATTATGAGGAATTTCCCTTCCTAACTATTAATTTGGAAATCTTGGATATGCAGAAGAGAAAGATATATGCTGCTAGGAGAAGTTATGCATTTTAGAAGACATCTTTCATTCAGAAGTCATACTCCAAGGACTCAGTACTCCAGTACAGAACAGCTGGACATCTTTCTGCCTTAGGAACAACACCCCTGAGGCTCTGACAGATCCAGACTATGACTACTCAGTCACATTGGCAGCTCATGCTGATACTACACTCTTTGAATTATGTGACATTGAAAAGGTGGAGTTGGGAATCCCTCCCAAAAGCAGAGACAAGGTCTAGCAAGTGGATGCCACATCTCATTTTGAAACAGAAGACAGGGCGATACTTGACAAAGTTATCATCTACACTGAGGGGCTCTCCAGGCTGGGACATTGAGCTGGGAAAAGCTGCAGAAAAACTGGTGTTTCTTACAAAGCAGTTGTGCGGGAAAACATCTACACCCTGTATTTTTGATCAGTACTTTTCTTAATCTTTGGATCATTCATCTCTTGACTAGCTTACTGACCAAGTGGTCACTGGGGAAATTATTCCATTTTCTTTGGAAGGTTAAACTGTGCTCTGATCCAGCTTAACATGGAAATTCAGATATTCAAGTTTTCACTCAGCAGGCTCTTTAGAGGGAAAATCAGTAAAAGTAAAATATACCTTTCTGCAGACTCACAACTCACTGCATCATGGCAGGGGGGAGAGATGGAGAGGAAGAGAGAATGAGAGAAAAACTCTCTCTCTCTCTCTCTGTTTTGGCACTGTGACATCATTTACTCTGGTTTAAAAAGAAGTAACCATTTTGCATATTTTAACACTTGTCTTTACAAAGTTCATAGCCAGCATCACTAGAAAAAGAAAAAAAAAACAAAAAAAACCACTACAGGGAGAGTCTTATGTCCAGTATAAATTGTGTTTTTAAAATAAGAGAGCCCAATATGCCCAGAAGCCTGCTAAAAATTAAAGTAACAATCCTTCTAATGCTGAAAAAGACAAATTAAATTACTACCAGAGACAAAAATCACCAGACTTTACAGGTTTCCTGTGATGCAATGCAGCTTTCTTTGTCTTTAATTGGGTCAGCTTCTCATTCCTTTGCTGTTATTCCTTTGCTTTCATGCTTAACCACTATACTATCTGACAAAGCTGACCTACTTGGCGATCTAAAAAGATTAGTGATGAAAAGTTTTTGTTTCACTGCTAACAGTCAAGCTTAAGGCTCTTCTTTCCTATATTTCCAGTTCATCTATATTCAGATTGAGCAGATAAGACTCAGTATCCTGATTTATTTTGTTTTATTTCCAGACAAAAGATCCGAACATACCAGTCAGAGAAAAGCATTTTAATTTATTTCTCCACTTAAAACTCAAGTTTTCTTTCAAAAACGACTGTGTGGGGAAAAGAACAAAGTTAGTTAAAAGTAAAGTTAGTTAGAAGTAAGGTCTACTTTTAAATGGTGCACCTTTCATGTTTTGCAGACTCAGTTTGCAGTGTATGTAATGGGAAGTCTCTGGCAGAGCCAGAGCAGCTCAGAAGGTTGCACTAGCTGCTGCTCCCTGTATGGAATCAATAGGTTTCTTTCACTACTTTCCATTTAGAGTCTGCTGGCAATTTCTTGGCACAAGAGGCAGGGGACTTGCAGTGTTACCAGAGAGCGCATTATTTTTAGACAAAAGACTTGCACAAGTGCAAAGGCCTTGCAAAACCTCTGCTTGGGGTGACAAGCCAGAAGACTGGAAAAAGTTGGCTTGATCTCAGACTGTCTTTAAATGCCTTGGCAATGACATGAAATTGTCTTTTCTTCCATGAACAGGGAGTACATGTGATTGGGAAGCCACATGAGACAAGGCATCAGTCATACCACAGATGTGCACACTCACTTTTCAGAGTACTTCTACAGAGCACTCATAATGGTATTCAGCACCAGGCAAAGTTTAGCCCAATTAGCTGCATAAATTTCCTGTTCTAAGTCATTGCCACCTAGAATGTTTAATCTCTACAGGGAAAGAACTAAGCTGGAGGAAAAGCTACTTCTTTAAAAACAAATAGATTCTTACCATAGAACAGAAATGCCCTTGTCATTTCATTGTGCTGGTAGGTCTTGTTGATAGTAAAGAAGCAAATATCCTCTCCACACTGACTGAATCTCCCTGTCTCTCCAGTGAGGGGAGACCACCAGAGCAGGACAGGATAGTGATTTACATCAGACTCTGTCTCGAAGCTGCTGTGAAGCTCCTGCTTCTTAAACTGAAAAGCATGGCTCTCCCCAGGCTTTAATGGATTGCTGTGCACACCAGAGATTACTGACACCTTATTCTCTGAATTGCCCAGTTCGGTGATAACCTTCGGGAAATAAAATACATATCACAACACGTCACTATCACTTTGATAAAAAGATAGGACATATGCTTGCAAACCAGAATTTAAGTATCAAGCAGTAAGTCAGTATGTTAAGTTTCTGTCAATCAAACTGGATGCATTTCACTGACTGCAGACATCAGGTCATCTTATGTCAGAACAGCAAAAGCTTTAATTTGAAATTGTAAGGAGAAGGCAGGAAATAAACTTCTGTACTGAGATACGGCCACATCACATGTGATGTAACAACACAACTTCTGCCTTCTCCCTGGAAAATGCACAGGACGGAGAACAGCCCTTCAGTAGCCAGGTTTCTTCTGAAAATTAGCTGTTAAAAAATCCCATGAAGTTTTCTATGGGTCCAGCTTTGCCCCCCCTGCCTAATGAGTTCAAACATGTGGAAAGAGAAGGCAATGCTGGATATACACAATATGGCATTGTATGTTGCAACACTCCTGAGAAACTCCTCCAGGAGCTAAAGATGTATACAAGGAAGGTATACTCTGGGTTATGTCACTTCCAGAGTCAGCTATCACCACAAGGCCAGTGCTGCTAACAGAGTAACTCCTGGTGAAGCATAGACTAGAATGGAAAATGTCTGTCACCTCTCTCATCTGATAGAATTGAGTCCTGCTTTGACACCAATCTAACACATTCCCCACCCCCTTGCCCCTGTACCTGGAGTGTCAGCACAAGGAAAAAGGCAGCTGCAAAGCAGAAGCAAGATGCCCAAATTATCTTCCTTCTCATCCTAATCATGCTGCACTACCAGGCCTGTCAGAGCAGCTACATCTAGGCATTAGGAAGGTCAGCTTGTCCAAAGTCTTCACTCTTCACTGCTGGGCTTTCCCACTTTATCCTTATTGCTCTTCATGGTGACTGCTGCTGAAAAAGAGTAGAGCATCAACACAGACAGCTCCTTCAAAGCTCAGTGGTTAGTTTCATGTACACCCATGGCCTTCTGTAGGTGCCAGAGCCATATTTTCAGGCAGGCACACAGAAAGCAGCCTGCACAAGACAACACTCTTGTTCACAAAGCCCCAGGCACCTACTTTCCTTGCAGCCATCCGAGACATTCTCTCACCCTTGTAGTCAGTGTAATGAATGCTGATGGCCCCAGTTCAGTACAGTGTATGAAGGGCCACTGCTTTCATGAGTTTCTGTGCTGTTTTTCAGCAGACTCACAAAGAGGGAAGCAATGCAAGATTCTCCTTCGCTGGGCAATCTCTGAAAATGCTCCTGGAAAAGGCACGCGACTGCCTGGCTTTGGACTTACTACACTTCAGTCTTCTGGGACTTCTCACGAGCTTAAAGAACGTTCATGGAATATGGTCTATGTCCAATGCACGGAGAAAGCAGACACACAATACACACACAAACTCTGTCCAGACCTAAACTCAGTTAAATGTCACAAGTTCCCCTTTTTGAGTAATCTGCATCTGTGTTGCTCTGCATCTCCTCAAACAACTTTCCCTTCCTCAATACTTTTTTTAGCTTTCAGAAAACCCTACAGTTTTCTTGCATGATGGACGTCTCTGTACAAAAATCCTGGCAACAGGAGAAGTTGTAAAATTCCAGCCATGTCTTGAAAATTAAAAATAAAGGATGGTAGAAAGATAGGACTGTAGCACTCCACACAGAGAAGTAAAGTTTGAAAATGTGGGTGTTCTGAAAGCTCAGAAAGCAGAAACACATGCACAAAATGTTTAATAAATCGCTATTTTAGAGCTCCTCTGTTTCAGAATTATGACTGAAATTTATGCTGATTTTCCTGCCAGCTTTCCCATCATCTTAATCACAAAGTTCTAAAGCCCTGAAAAAGAGGGATGGGTCCCAAACCTACAGCCTGCTGTAGTACTATCATGGTGGTGCTGACAGCTAGAAGGAAAAAAAAAAATTATCCTTTTTCTGCTCCCACTGACACATGAGTTCATCCCTTTCCCTCAAACATCAGAAATGTTGCCTCTTTAGCAAAAGCTGCTGACATGAAACCCTGCTGTGCAGTTCTGCTCTGCACAGGCCAGCTGCTTTTGAAGGTCTGTGTGGGTGTGAAAGTGCATGGCTGCCAGTTAAGCACTTCTCAGATCAGGCAGGATATTCTATAAAGCCTCTGCACCTTCTGTGCCTCCTGCAGTACAGCCAAAAAGGGGCACCAAGAGGGGAAAGGGATGAATTCTGCCCACTGCTGTGGTAGGCCGGTGCATGGCAAAAAAGCAAGATTCTGATGATCTACTGAATACCACCCTAACCCCTGCCCTGGTAAAAGAGGAGTAGTAATCATCACCGTACTTGGACTGGGCCAGACAAGGCTCTGTCCCGTCCCAGTTCCAGTGGCAAGGATGACCTTGGAACGCTTTCCCACCTCTGTCAGGCTGAGCGGAGACCCTGAGGATTCGAGGGAAGGAGGATAAACGCCACCCCAGGCTGCCCTGCGGGAGCAGCAGTTCCCTGCAAATCCTTCCAAACTTCCTGCCAGTTCTCCCCGCCGCCTCTCCATCCAGCTCTGTGTCGCCGCAATTCTCTGAGCTCAGCATCCCAGACAGGGATTTTTTCCTGCTCCCCGAAACGCTGCCCCTTCTCTTCCCGAGGCTCTACGCATAACGCAGCCCCGGCCCTGCTCCCGCCGTGGGTCGGGCATCCTCCGGCAGGGCGCCCGCCGCCGTACTCACCCCGAGATAACTCGCTCCCGCCTCACCGCCGCCGTCCCCCTGTGTCCGGATCTGAGGGGGTTTGGGGTGTTTCGCTGCTTTTTTCTAACTTTCAGTTAGTGCACCCACTTGGAGCGCGGAGGGGCGGCGGGCGCGGGGCGGGGGCGGTGCGGTGCGCGCCTCCCTCCGCCCAGCCGCGGGGCGGGGGAAGGGCTCGGCTCTGACCGGGGTCCCCGAGGCCTGCACAGGCAAGGCGGAGGACTAATTGCTGTGAGAGCGCCATCACTTCCACGCCACCCGACTGCTCTTCTGCAAACCCTCACTGCAGGACCTCACCCAATTCCCAAAAATAAATCCGCCCCTGACACTGATTCCTACAGCTGTTTGCATAATAGCGCGCTTTGCGGTTTTATGGCGTGGTTTTTGGTTTTGGTTTTTTTTTTTACAACTGTGCTGGTGCTATCCTGACGGAGACTACATTGACTGCATGAGGCCAGCGGGCAGACAGAAAGAGAAATGCGTCACGGCAGCTGGGAACCCCGAGGATCTGGGAGGCTCGCCGAGTGGCCGCATCCCTCGTCCCTCTGGCGCGGAGCTGCGGCAGGCATCCCGCAGCTGAGATCGTGACTTGCTTCCAGCCTTACCGAGACGTCCCTACGGAGCCGTGTGTACCGATCAGGGAACAGTCCAGTCTGCCCGCTCGGGGCTTCCTGAAGCTGGGGAACACTTTGTGCGCTTCTTGCTCTTTGCAGACGTTTACTCCAAAAGCCACGTTCTGTTAGCTCAGAGCAGAGACCGTGCTTACCCACCTGATACAGACCTAGTAACTACCCGTTCTTGTATATGTAATTCGTATATGCTATAGATACACATTTGTATTAACACAGAAATACCTGATACCTACACACTTCTCCACAGGAACTTATATTTATACACAAACACTTGAAAGTGAGGTATCTGCTGTTTCTAACCCAGACATGGCCGACAGGGATGGTTGCAAGGGGCTGATTACCGGAGGGAGTGGAGGGAGAAAGAATTCCAGAGGAGGCAGAGGGCACACCTGCGCCTTAACTGAAAGGCATGACTGATAAAAACTGTTGAAATGTTATGCACACAGCTCATCTCCTTACTCTGGGTGTGTAATGCCGGCAGCCTTCCTGAGAGGATCAAAAGGGTACCCAGCAGGCAACCTGAATTCAGCCCTCTGCAGCAGTGTCCGTGACCCTTGCTATGCTGACTCTGTCCCCTTTCCACTACAGCTATTCTTGCCCGTAACCCCTTTGGAGCAACACCCACCTCTTATTGCACATACTGCACCAGAGAAATCCGATTTCTCTCTGAACTACCAGTCTCCTCCTAAGATGAAAACTAGCAACTGACGCTACAATGTTGGGACATACAGATTTACTTATGCTCTAGTCTTCAATTAATCCCAGTTCTTGTCCTATTTGTTGCTTCCTCACAAAGGCTTTAGCTGTTGGAATCCTATTTCTAAGTAGAACCTTTCAGGCTGGCTATTAGTATTATCTCTGAAGTGTTTACAGATATTTGACCTGGAACATGAAGCATCTCCACTCACTTTAGAGTCATGAGGGATGCAGCAAGAATCTCCAAATATTATTTTGCAAAGCAGATTCCTGCAAAAGCAGAATCCTGCTTTTGCAGGCCTAATTCAGAGTGCCTAGAGGCTGAGGACTGAAGTTAGCATGGCACTATGAGTGTGTAGTTCAGTAAATTAAACTGAGTGGTTGGAAATGGATCAGAGACTTGGTATGGTTCATGGAAGGACTTCCTGTGATCCTGGGCTTGTGTCTAGTCCTTAATTTTAAACTTAGTTATATTCCTGGCTTTCACATTTCCTCAGCTAGCAGACTCCTAAATTGCTCTCATGAGGACAAAACTTAATTGTAAAATGCTTGAGCTTCCTTGAACAGGCTTGACTTTTCTCAGTTACTGCCCCTCAAACCTTTAGAAGCACTCCACAGACACAATAACCCACAGTTTCAGACTGAAAATGCAGAACTAAGTCCTGAGGGCATTCCTGAGGGAAAGCTGTATGATCTGCTGTCCCTCCCATGCCATAAGCAAGCTGTTCTTGGACAAACTCAATCCAGTGGCTGGCATCAGAAAGGCTCACTTTTCTTGTCCTGTTATGCCACTCTGAGGAAATAAGCTCTTATTGCAGGATCTGGCTTCTCTGTAATCCATGTTAAATAGCTGGTAAAGATGATACCATCATAAGAAATGGCAGGGCCAGATCATCACATAGGAATTCTGGATGAAAACTACCAAAAAAAACCCACAACTGTTGATCAGATAGCAGAGGTAATAAACCATATTTCTTAAAGACCTGCATCTCATGGTGCCCCCCTGTCCATGGAGACCTGTTGGTATCTAACAAACTCACAATGCAACTTGTCTTTCCATGGGTAAGGAACAGCAGGTTTTCTTTCTGCTCCATCTCTTACAAACAAGATTTACTGCATTTGAGGTTTCTCTCATTCATATGTACACATTTCCTTTGATCTCTATTTTTTTTATTATTATTCTGCATTTTAGGCCATTTGTCTTTCACTTAAGTCCTGATGGGTATCCTCTCTGTCTCTAGGTATGCCCATTTCCTTTCTGTTGTATTCATAGTCCCATTATTCAAAGTAGCCTTTCAGTAGATTTCCCTGGGTTTTATCCTCCATTACATCAGTATAGTCTATATTACTGCAACACCCAGAAGTAGCAACCACGCTATACACTCCAAAGAGTGACTGTATGAACATCCTAGCAGGAACAAAGTCCTCAGAATAAAACAGAGCAGAAGAAAAGGCAGGGAAACGAGGAAAGCACAGAGTTCAAGTGACTTCCCAAAGGAGACAAAGCTGCTGACACAAGAACCACCTGTGGGCCTGATTCTTCCTTGTCCTGGATCTAGTGTCTTGATTTGTAGCTGTGCATTTACACTCCCTCATTGTCACTGTGGCACCATTCTTCCTTCCATAAAACCACTGCAAAAGATATGACACATACAACAGCCCTTTCAACTTGAGCAGCTCAAAATCAAAGATTTTAGCCATTTCCACCACATATAGAATGATTTCCCACCTCCCTGAGAATACAATAGAGATGCAGATGTATGCACAGCCCTTGCTATTGCACATGCTTAGCCTGTCTTTAATCCTCTCCATCCTAATGCACCTCAAAATGCCCCAGATTACAAATCCCTTCGCTGGATCAGCTGTCCTCTCCAAGGACTCTCTTCAGTTCTGACTCTTTGTCCTGCTGACCAACATCACATCAGGGAATCACAGAATCATTTAGGCTGGTAAACACCTCTGAGATCATCGAGTCCAAACTATGACAGAACACCATGGACCAACCTACTCTGGGTAGTCCACGTCAATGTCTAACCACATTTCCTGTGAAGAAATTCCTCCTGATGTCCGCCCTGAACCTCTCCTGGTGCAGCTCGAGCCTGTTGCCTGTCACTGGTTGCCTGAGAGAAGAGGGCGATTCCCACGCGGCTACAACCTTTCGGGTAGCTAAGAGTGATAAGGACACCCCTGAGCCTCCTTTTCTCCAGGCAAACCAACCCCAGCCCCTGCTGGGCCTGCTGCCTTCTGCTGCCTTCTCCAATTTCACCCACTGATTAGAAGCGGCTGCTCCAAAACCTCCAGTTTCACCTTTTACAGTGGCCAGATTCCTCCGCCTTGTCCTGTCAGACCGCCTGAACCTAAGATGGCGCCCCGCGTGTTTTCCCTCCCCTGTGTGAAGTCTCCGTGAGGAAGCCCGGCGGGAGCTTCCGCGGCGGAGGGAAGGCGGGCAGCTCCCCGGCCCTCAGCCGGGACGCGCTCTCCGCGCCAGGGGCGGCGCTGTGGAGCCGCGCGGCCGCTCCTCCCCGCCTTGCTGGTGCAGTGGCCCCGGAAGCGGCGGAGGAGCGATGGCAGCGGACGGGAGGGCAGCGGCGGCGGTGGCGGTGGAGCTGCAGCCGGAGGGGGACGCGGAGGGCGGCAGTAGCGAGCCGGAGGGCGGCTTCGGGCAGCTGCTGGAGGAGGAGGAGGACGGGGAAGATGCCGGCTATGTACTGTACAGGTGCGGCCGCGGCGGCGAGGTCCCCCGGCGCCGGGCCGGACCTTCGCGTCGCGGCACATCATGGGGTGAGGGGCGCGGGGTGGCGGAGCTGGGGCCGGAGGAGTAGGGAGCTGCTGGGACGGGCAGGGACCTGAGGACCTGGGAAATGGCAGACACTCCTTTTCACTAGACCGGGTTGCTCAAGGCCTTATCCAGCATGGCTTAGAACACTGCAAGAGCTGGTGCTTACACAGCTTCTCTGGGCAGCCTGGTCCAGTGTCTTACCACCTTTACAGTCAAAGAGTTTCTTCCCAATATCTAACCTAAACTTCCTCTCTCTCAGTTTGTACTATTAGTCCTTGTCTCATCATGACAGCTTCTGACGGAAAATCCCTCTCCTGCTTCCCTGTAGGCCCCCTTTATATACTGAAAGGCTGCTCTGAGGTCTCCACACAGCCTTCTCTTCTGAAGGGTGGACAGCCTCTCAGTCTGTCTTTGTAAGGGTGTTCCAGTCCTCTTCAACATCGTGACCCTGCTCTGGACTTGCTCCAATGGCTCCATGTCCTTCTTATGCTACAACTTTACCTATTTATATGCTGGTCTGTGTTACAGATAATAACGTAGCTAAGGTAGTAGGGACTGTGCAGAGGAAGGATGTGTTACTGGACACAGGTTTGTGCATGTCATAGTTTGAGTAGCATTTTGTGCTTTTTAGAAGCATTGAAAACACAAAAACATGTATTTACAGGGACAGGAAGGAATGGGCTGATATTGAACCTGTTCCTCAAAATGATGGGCCAAATCCTGTTGTTCAGATCATCTACAGTGAAAAATGTAAGTCTTAAATATATTCTGCCCTTAACCATTGTTGAAACAAGGCTTCATGTTTTGGATAACATTTTCTAGAGTGATACTGTGAAGAAATTAATTTAATTAATTGTGTTCATTAATGTGTGCGGTGTTTTCACCAAGCACCTCTGAAGCTGAATCTTCTTCTGAGATGTTAATAGCCAAGGTTCTCTTTTTAAATCCTATGGCTTAAGAGGGGATATAGCAGACAGTGTGGTTCATGTCACAAGGCACTTCCACAAGTAGAAGCAAAACAAAGCATGAAGCTCTTGCAGCTGGTGAAGTAGTGTGATTAAGCAGCACAGACGCTTTATGATTGTTTTGACTATTATTCTGATGGTGTGTTTCTGACTTCCTTGTGCAGCTTTGTCGTGTGCTGATATCATGCACAGGTCTCAGTTGAAAATGCTGTCAGATCAATAGGTATCTGTCATTTTACAGAGATGTATTTAGAGCTCATTAAATAGGAAGCAATTTCAAAGGATTATTAACTGTACCCCCTGCTCAAGCCATTGGCTAAGATGCTATTCTCTGTCTAGTCCGAGATGTCTATGATTACTTCCGGGCTGTTCTGCAGCGGGATGAGAGGAGCGAAAGAGCTTTCAAGTTAACAGCAGATGCCATTGAGTTAAATGCTGCAAACTACACAGTATGGTATGTAGTAATCTTGGGATTATTGCTGTGGTCATTTGACTGCTTGCCTTTTAAGTCTTTAATTTTCTCTTAGTTGAATCAGGGCATGCCTAGTTGAATTTACACAGAGGAGTAGTGTAGCTTTCCAGTGAGCTTCCAAAGAAAGCCCTTGTTCAGTATTTCCATGCCTCATTTTAATTCAGTGGTTTTCATTCATTTTGCTTTAAAGATATTATCAGTCAAGGTCAGGGTTAGCCACAAAAAGGACTTTTCTGTTTAAAATTAGATCACTTACTTGATAATGTGTCCATGGCAAAATGCTGAAGATGCCCTCAGTTGATTTCAAGAAGAGGCATAAAAACATGACGACAAATAATTTGTGTATTTACTAAATAGTGCATTTTAAAAGATCTGCCGGATTACTATTCAGATAGGTAATAAATAAGCAGTGAATTTCTGATATTCATAGTAGGGCCTTCTAACTCACAAACGCTAACAAGTACCTCTTGTACATCTTCTTTCCACTAATTTCCATATAATCAGAAAGTTTACATTGTTTCAAGCACAGAAGTCTTAGTTGCTGTGACAGAAAACTAGTGTGGGTACAGATTAATTTGAACGTGATTGTTACCATCTTAAATAATGTACTGTTACAATCAGTCATATTCTAGCTTTCCACTGTTCATAAGTGAATGCCCTTTAACAGAACTAGATATGTGGTTAAGGATTTTTGCATTAGTTTTAGCTCTTTGCACTAGTTTTAATTCAATGTCATTCACAAGAACTGTGAACAAAGGTGATTCTGTGTTTTTCTCTGTGAATTGTAGGAAAGTCCTTTTGCAGTGTTCAAATGCTTGACTTTTATACAGGCATTTCCGGAGAGTCCTCCTGCAGTCTTTGGGAAAGGATCTCCATGAGGAACTTAAGTACATTACAGCTATCATCGAAGATCAGCCAAAGAACTACCAAGTCTGGTAAAATCATGATTTCTTTTCTGTTCTTAATATTTTTGCAGATAATATTGTTTTGTAAATTGTCCAGTTGTGGTGGAGGAGTTAAATGGAGTTGCACCATGTCAAAGTTCCTTTCAGATATTTGTTCTAAGCATACGATTATGGCATGCTAAGCAGGTCTTGTTTTCATGTTAATTTGAATTTTTAGACTGCCAAAATAAGTCTGACAGGCTAAAAACAAAAAAAAACCAACCAACCAACCAAACAAACAAAAACCTCACAAGACTTGCGAAAAGCTAACTAAGAAGACAAATAGAAATTAGTATGTTTCCTTTTATTGTGTTTTGGAGTTTGCCTGCCTGTCATTGGGTTTTTTCCGTAATGAATAGGAATAGGCAAAAGAGCAGTATTGATAATGCTTGAGAAATTATGTAGTACTAGAAAACTTTACTCTCCTGAAGGCTTTGACCATGAGTGTGGAGGTATGTTGTTTCAGATGAACATTACTTGTCTAAAATGAAATGATTGGCCATTGTGTATGTGTGGTTAGAATTTTTTATAATATAAATATGCATCATGCATTTCTCAGAGCCAAGTGAAATGTTCTGGTATGCTTAATTTGAAATATTTAACTAGCAAGTTCTTTTTTTCAAGTGGTGCACTTTTATACAGACCACACACTCACAAAAAAAATTCAGACTTCGTTCCTCTGATCATTAGGCATCACAGGCGGGTGCTGGTTGAGTGGCTGCAGGATCCGTCCCGAGAGCTTGAGTTCATAGCCGACATTCTTAACCAAGATGCCAAAAATTACCATGCCTGGCAACACAGACAATGGGTTATTCAGGTATTGTATTCACAGAACTCTTGATTCTTTAAATAACCTGCATTTTAAATGTGTAGCAGAGGTTAGCTATAAACTTGTCTTTCAGGAAATGAGTTGAAAAAATTGGATTGTTTTCTACTTACTGTTTTGTGTGTGAATTTAATCATGAACTGATATGATTGTGCACCACTGAATAGTGTAGCACGTTCCTAGTTCACCTGTCCCTTTTTTTTTTTTTTTCTAACTTTCTGTTGATTTCTTCAGAAAGGTTCTATCCAATGTTCAGGCAACTTAGGAACGAGCATGTATTTTAAATAAATAAAACCTTTTGATTGTGATACTCTCTCTTCTTTCCATTCCCATAGGAGTTCAAATTATGGGACAATGAACTGGACTATGTAGACCAGCTTCTGAGAGAAGATGTGAGAAACAATTCTGTTTGGAACCAACGGCACTTTGTAATTTTCAACACCACTGGCTATGATGACCCAGCAGTCCTAGACAGAGAAGTCCGGTTAGTAATGCTATTCAGGCTCACATTAAACAGTCTCCATTACATGAAAGCAAAAGAATACTTTCACAGTTGTGGTGGGCATTGTTTTCTGATTTTTATTTACTTCTGGGACTAACACTCATGGTTAGCAGTTTAAGTGTTAGACTGAAGCAAGTTCAGCTTACTCTGAGCAAGCTACTTTCATGAACCTGTTTTCCTGACCTGCTGTTTATTATGCAGACAAAGTTTGGGGTTTATGGTGAACTAGTTGTAGCAGGACAAGCTGCAGAAAATCTGTGATACTCTTGTGTCATTCATTAGTATTCTACTCCTAGAAAGTTTGGCAAGAGAGGCAGTCTTTGCCTAGACTGGTGCCTAGAGCACCTCCTCCCTCTTCCTTCCTCACTGACTTCAGTGTCTGCAGCGTGTTCCTCTCATGTCTTCTCACTTTGCTCTTCTTTAGCCACGAATAAAACTCTGCAACCACCTTTGTTTTTCTCTCTTAAATATGTTACCACAGAGGCATTACCATCATTTCTAATAGGCCCAGCTAGGCTAATGGCTCTTTGGAGCTACTGGCTCTAATGAACACGGAAGAAGCTTCTCACAGAAGCTACCCCTGTAGCCACCTCCCACTATCAAAAAACAGGCCATGCAAACCCAATAACATGGGCTTGGATTGTAGGAAGAGAAGTTGCCTTTTGTGAGGAATTTGATGCAGCTGGAAAAATACAGCTTTTAAGGAGTATGTGGTTGGCACAAAGAGAACTACCTCTGTGAGATGGCTAGTTTTCAAGAAAAAAGAGTTTTGTGCTCACTGTTTCTAGGTTGCATGTTTAACTTAAGGCAAACTGGGCTTCTAGGTATATTTTACTGCCCATGGTGGTAAGACAGGCTTCTTCATATGGTTTTTAAATCACAGACTGCTGATTAAGGTTGATGGTTATGAGAAAATATTTGTCAAAAGTGAAGAAACAATTAAGAATTGAACCATATACGATTTTTTATAGAGTTATTATTCAGAAGAAAGACAGAATCTCTGAGTATGTCCTTTGGTACATTATTCACAGAGACTCACCATCTTCCATGGTTGTCTTTGCAACTCTCTAGAAGTTTTACTTCCAGTTTACAACCTTCCTGTAGGTCAGTGCATCTGAGCCATTTCCATGACTTATACTTGGATATCTTCAACTTTTTCACTCCAGAGTTTAGATTGGACATCCTCTCTTGATCTCAAGATAATTTGGTACCATCTTAAGAACCAGACTGGCTAAGATGAATACTTCACAGATGTCATTATAGAACTCATTGTTGGTTTATAAACTCCGTCTTTGTCATATTAACATTCTGACTGCAGGATGTTAAAAAATTGTTACAGTTGCAAGTATTTTTTTAGTATTCCTGATACAACTTTTATCAGTATCTGCAGCCTCTGAGAACCATCAGAACTAGCCTGTTTATGCTAGGAAAAGCCAGAAGACAAATCTGTTTTGTGTAGATAAATGTGGCTTTGTGGCTGTATCAGAGGTGCAGATTTTGACAGCTTTTTTTACTGCAGTTGCTTCACTGCTGCTTTCACACAAATGCTGCAGAAGGCTGTGTGAGCTGAAAACTCAAGCTCCGCCTTTCTGTGTGTTTGTTTGAGTGCAGCCTTGTAAAACAAGTTTTGCAAATAGTTACAGAACATACCACTTGCATTCATATTAACAGAGCTCAGTTACTCTGATTTTCAGCCCCTTCCCATTTCTGAGCACCAGGATACAAGTTACTCCTTTAGCATACCAGGAGAGTATATTATGTTGTTTCTCAGAGGCTTTAATAATAATTTTGAGAATGGATTCATTATTGTATAAACTCCAGGAAACTGAACACTTAAAACATAGTGCCTTTTTGAGACTCCTGCTGGTTATATCATAAGCCATTTTTGTTCTGCCCAGGTGAGATGATCTGCAAAAAGAGTGAAGGCTAGAGAGATGCATTTGGAAGGTTCTGAGCACATTCAGGTAATCCCTAACTACATTGTTATTGGTTGCATTCATGACCTATTACCCTTTTCTTGCAGGTACACTCTTGAGATGATCACAGCAGTGCCACATAATGAGAGTGCTTGGAACTACTTAAAAGGGTGAGGCATATTTCTCCGTGAGGCAAAGAGAATATCTGTGGAAGGTGTCTGATGCCTACTTCTTACCTGAAAATAGCTTGTTGCTTTTTGTTCCAGTGTAGTGTTTCTGTCACATGGTTATTATATTCTAACTTAATTTCTCTGTAACTTTTCACTAAGCTTCTGGCCCTGTAGTTCTTGTGGAAGAACTACAGGTGCTGCTCATGCTTTTAAAAACTTGACCTGTAATGAAACTCTGTTAAAAAGCATAGATAGGAAATAACAAACATGCTTTCAATCTAATTTCTGTTCAGTTGAACAAAAGCTATACCAGCTTACTACAACATGAGGCTGTACTAGTGCCACATGCTGCTTACTTTCTGACTGACTTGTACTTACAGACTGATTTCAAAATTATCTCCAAGTAAAGGAATCATAACAAAAACGCAGTTTTTCAGACCAAATTTCCCATTGTTATGTGTCAAGCCTATTAACCTCTTTTCTAGGATTCTTCAGGATCGTGGTCTTTCTAAATATCCAAATCTGCTGGAGGAACTGCTGAATTTACAACCCAGTCACAGCTCACCCTATCTGATTGCCTTTCTTGTGGACATATATGAAGATATGCTAGAAAACCAGTGCGATAACAAGGAAGAAACACTGAACAAGGCATTGGAGGTATATTTTGAGAGCTTGGTTTTTCTTCTCAGGGATGTTGTCTATTCCTGTCTGGTTTTATAGCTTGACAAAATGAGATTGATTTTCATAAATAGAACAGGTTACTTGTTAATCATGAGAGGTCTATGAAAAGTTTAACACAAAAGCTGGACAGTCACAAGGATCTCATTAATTTAAATGTAATTTTTCAGTTATGAAATGCTTCCTAAATTTTCTTCACCTGGTAGTGAAGGAAGGTCTCTAATTCTACCTGCAGAAGAAAGATGTTTGAACAATTGCAGAGTCTGCAATGTTAACTTTGTAGCAGTAACTCGCTCTCTTCTCTGTAAATAAATTAATTTTCTTAGAATGTCCATGTCCAAAGAACCTCACTTGTGCTCGTTTGGCCCTTCTTAGCTCTTTCTAAGAAAGTTGACAGAATTAGCTTATGATCAGCAGGCGTTGGGGTATCAGTAAGAAATGTCAGGCACCACTTCCTACAGAGCATACATTGCTTCTGGCAATGTTGTGTGTCTCCCAGAGCTTCATACTTGGCTGCTCCTTGGTGCAGTTTTTAGTGTAGTTTTTATAAGAACACTTTCCATTCATTGTGGGACTGACTGGAACTTGATGTAATCAGAGCTGTAGTTTTCCCTGGAGTCTTTGTATTCCAACATTGTTCTTTTCTCAGCACTTTTCCATTGTTGTTTTCATTGTTATGTTCCAGACCAGATTGTAAGTAAGTGCAGTTGTACCACCTAGACTCATGCCCCCTTAATACTATTTCACTGATTTTGACTTCTCTATTTAGGCATCAAAGCTCTTAATTTCTTAACTCCATTTCACTGAGTAAGTCAATGACATCTGCATAATAAAAGGGAATTTACTAAAATATTTGTAGTGTTCATACTGTGTAAAACTTATATAGCTTGTCTTTAAGTAGTATCAACCTCTATTGTGCTGCTTACCCAGACCAAAATTTTTAAAAACCCAAACATGTAGAAGTATCTCTACCAACTCTTAATGTAGCATGAGGGAATGTTACTGACTTGCATGGAGATCCTTTTTGGAACAGTCTGTTGAGGAAAAAAAGAGAAATAAATGATCCCCTGTCAGTCCATCAAAAGTATTGATGATTCAAGAAAAGAATGATCTTCCAGTGTTTGGAATTAAGTGGTTTGCAGCCTGTTGGATGACTAAAAGACATTCAAGGTTCTTAGGAAATATACTGTGCTTTACTACAGGATAAGGCTGGCATGGATGATGAATGGTAGGTATGGAAATGAGTCAAAGGAAAACTCCTACAACTGAAATGGGGCTGGAGGGATTTTTGTGTAGTGTCAGATTGGTTGGCTACCAGCTGGGTTTGTCATCAGTTTGATGTCATTAAACAGTTACAAATCCCATGAATAAAACAAATGTAGCAGAGAAATGTATTTCTAGTACTGTCTGAAATATATGTTGTATGCATTTTATAGTTAATGCTTCTGTAAGCTTTCTGGTTTAACACTCCAGTATCTCATTTTTCTTTCATAGTTGTGTGAAATTCTGGCTAAAGAAAAAGACACCATCCGAAAAGAGTACTGGAGATACATTGGAAGGTCCCTTAAGAGCAAGCACAGTTCAGGTACTGAACAGAGCAGCACACTGACGGATAAAGAACAGTAACTGAAGATGGAAGAAAACAGTGTTAAGCTTTCAAGATGTACTAAAGCTGTACTAAGTAGGGTCGTCAACAAGTTTAAAGTCCATTTGTAGGTATTGCAATGAAAGAGGAATGCAGATTGCTGTAAAGCTCTGAGTTGCTGCTGCTGCTGGTGATAGCTCTAGGTGCAGTCAAGAAATGTATTAAGGATTAATTATTGAAATGTACCAAGTAAAGGTTTTAGCTCCTAACAAAAAATACATAAAGCTACACCTGTTATATTGGAGTGCTCACTTAATGGTCGGCCTTGATTTTAGAGATTTTTTTAAACACAAGTTACTCTATGATTCTGTGAAGCACTAAAACCATTTCTCATGTCCTGGCTTACCCAGTTGTGGTTCCTAACACTGTCTCATCAGATGCTGCAGTAGTGACTGCAGATAACTTAGCTATAGGGGATATAAAATAACCTGGTTAGTGCAAGTAGGCACTGCAGCTATGGCCTTATGTAGGAGCAGCTGTGTGACCCTGTCAGCCTATGCTGTTTTATGCAACTGACACCAAGTGTAATTTTGTAATAAAAATAGAGCATTTGTCTGAATTTTTTAAATGTGTTTCTTTTAGTCCTTGTAAGTACATAGTTTGTTCTTTTCAGATGCTAATAGAGATAAAGTAACCCTTCGTATAAGTATTGGATACTATTGCATTGAGATGTCTTTTGCATTGAAGTATTCTTATCCCAGCAACTTTCAGTACACTGGATATATTCAGTGGAGCCCTGAATTCTTACCTGCCCAGGAAAAATGCTTTGAGGACCTTGGGGGATGTGTATACCTGCACCAGAAAAATGCATCTACCCTATTTTCAGTAAATGGCTATTGTAAACTGTGTTCTTATGAAGTGCTTGTCTGATTGGAAATATTTTATTGGAAACAGTCATTGGAAACTAGAGGAAACAAACAAATGCTGGTGTTTATTCCATAATATGCAGTCTTTCTGACACTAAACATTAAAAGGTCTTAACTGTGATTAAACAGTAGTGGAGATTACTTTTTAACACTTGAAATTCTTTAATTCTCTTTCACTCTTGAAATTCAAAACAACTCACAGGAAGTGGAATTGATATACAAAAGGTGTGTAATTTTATAGTGGCTTTGTTGCTTTCTCAGTGGTAAACATTTTTGTAGTGACATGAGCATTTAAAACAGACATGGACTTCAAACTTTGCGAGAGTTTACCTGGGGGGTGCTTCTTTTTCTTTCTTCCTTTTTTTTATGTTGGGGGTTTTTTTAACACATTTGAAACTCCAGTACAAAGCAAAAAGTGTGTTTCTACCCCATGAGTTGTTCTTAATTGAAACTCTACTAAATATGGAGTACTGAACAGCCAGGGTGTTCAAGGTCTTCAGGACAAAGTAATGTATTTTCCACTAACAGTCAAGAAAGCTCAGAAAGGTGAAATGGTCAAATGCAATTCTTAAAATAAACATCATCAATTAAGAGGGAGCAGAATTTTTCCTCTGCATATGGAGTTAATACATTCCTGTATCTTTCACAAAATGCAGAGGACACTTGGAATAAAGCAGAGTATTCTTTATAGACACTAGCATAAATTTCAGCAGTAAGTCATCACAAGGATTGATGAAGAGTGTCCACAGGCATGGTGTATTTTGAGATGTGATCTCAGTCACTTGTGGGCTGAGGGAAGAGCTTAGCTTTAGCCATATAGACTTCATAGGGGCAAGAATAGGTAGAATGCCTCTGACAAAACCTTTTTTGGGGATATGGTCAACCTTCTTATTCTTGGTGATGAGAAGGGTCTAGAAGGAATGAGTAAGATTCTAACAGAGTTGGTAGGGTTTTATACTTGTTATGCGAGCATAATGGTACATGGAAAGATGATAGCACTTCTGAGTTCCATTTACCAATGATACATATTCCTAATGGAAAAAATACCTTGTCTTATGAAGAATAAAAGTAACCAAACCATGCAAATCCCAAGAAAAAAATGTGCTGGACTGGGAGTTCTGCTTAAACAACAGGAACCAAAAGAAAAGTCATTCTGTTGTAACCGAAGTGTTCCTTCTTTCAAATGTTTATATTTACTGTCATTTGGATTGCAAGGAAGCTTTCAAATTCTCTTGCAAAGGCACTTCAGTTTTGTGCTGGTCAACCATACACAAAAATACTGAGCTGTTAGAACTGGAAAAAAGGTTGCAGGTGCAGCTACCAAACCTTGAATTTTAATGCACACAAGACAAATTGTTTCTGGTGGAAGAAGGAGCTTGACAAAGCTGTAGAGAGAAAGGTCTTAGAGTAGGAAGCTACAGATGACGTTAACCTGTAGGCATTGGTACTGACTACCTTTGATCAGGGCAAACATCATAAAGGTTTTTGTCCCAATAGGTTCAGCTGTACAAGAAAATTTACTGTTGTTATTACTGTGTGTAATGATGTGACTCTTGTGTACAATCTTATTACTGAAGAGCTGTGCCTAAATGGAAAACTACTGATAAAACTCTCCCTTGTAAATCAGTGTAACTGGAACATTCAGTGGAGTATAGAGCAATAGCAAAGTGTGAAATCATATCCTATGCTTGCTTTCATCAGAGGCTGATGTTCTTGTCTTGGTGTAGGTCTGTCTGTCTTACTAAGCCATTCTTGACTTTCCACCTTCGGAACTTAGCTGACAAAACAGTGTGCAAGTCCTTCCTAATCTCTTCAGTACAAAACCACCTCTGCTAGCACAAAGTGCTTCTATCAGATGCTGTCTGGTTGTGCTGAGGCAGATTAGGAGTGTGCCATTCAGCTGGACCTTCTGTAGGGGCAATATTCTTCAGTAAGGAAGCAGGAAGGTTTCTAATAATTCCTTCACATGAAACACTTCCATCGAAGTTCTAGCTGCCAGTTCATGCAGTGCTATGGTGATGAGGGACTTACAGAGAGATGGGACACCCAAAACTGAGGATGCACACACTTATTTACATTTCTCTAAGCATGTGCTATGATAAGGTACTAGAAGCTTCACCAAATTTAGCTAAACCCTAACTCAGGATGCCTTGAGGCCTACATCATCTGTCTAATGAAACCGCTTGGGACTGGGACTGTGCTCCACGAGGTGCATCACCATCACTGTCTCCGAAGAAGAACTGAAAACCTACATAAGATTCCAGCCTCGGGGGGTTAGAATCGCTGCACCCTGCCGCTGCTGTCGCCCAGCCGAGAAGGTGGACACTGGCCACTAGATGACACTGTGACACGCGCCCCCAAGCCCACCGGCGCCGCTGATGTGCAGGAAATCACCACCTCCTCCGTGCAACATCGCTACTTTTACTCCTGCTAATTAAACACGGAAGAGCAGCTGCTTGGTAATTCAATACATAGCGCCACACAAGCATCAAGCACAAGTATTCTGGGAGGGGCTAAATGGTCATCTCCATGTTGGTGTTAATTGGAGAGCAATTTCTTGTTAATAGAAATGATGTCTCCTCTGACACTGGACACCTTGTACAGATTTGGACGCTGTTTAGTCCTGATGTTCTAAAAATAATGCCGTGACTAAACCCCTCTGCTCAGAACTTGGGGTTTGTGGCCCGTTTACATCTTCTGGAGACATGACTCCAATCAGAGTGCTACACTCCTACGCCTTCACCAGCTGGAACGTTTTGGTCCCCTAGAGCCAGCCTTGTTATGACAAATTTATCTGGTCTCCTTGTAATGAAATGCTGGCCATTGCTGGTTGTTTCTGGGAATATAGATTGAAGGACAAGATGACCTACTCCCGCTTCTTGGAACTCAGGGGAGGACTTGGGCCAAACTGAGGAAGTCAAGCATGCTATTGCAGGTCTGAAAGCGGTTTCCTTGCTTTCTGGTAAGCAGGACTGAAAACTTTGCTAAAGAAGGTCAAAGACAGACTTCTCTTTCTCATCCACAGGTTTGCCAACACTGAGTCTTGTGGGTTGTTATTACCGCTGAAGATGAATAGATCACACGCACACAGGTCAAGGTGTGGTGAAAGAAAGAGCAGAGTTTATTTTTCCTCCCAGGATTTATAGGCTTCTAACCACGGCCAGGGATTGGATGGTCAGGATAACACTTTCTCACTGCAGTGGCCATGAGAGATGCCTATCACAAGACGTGTAACAGAAAGAATGTACATCTATGTAATCTATGTTTACAATTACTCTCCTGGGAAAGTCCTTAGAAAACTATGTTAGCAAGCTCAGAAGCTGAGTTTTCAGGGCGACATCTCACCCTTTTTGGTTTAACAAAAAGAAAAGAAAAAAGAAAAATGAACAAAGAAACTAGCAACATTATAAACAATCAAAAAATAAATAACAGGAAAATACAATACTCCATACAATCAGAAGGCTGTAATTTCAGGGTGATAGGTTGTCACCACAATGCAGAGAGTTTAAGTGAATGAAGAGATGCCTTATGTCACTTCACCCAAGCCTGCTTAAGCATTCAGACTCAGGTGCAGCTGCTTGTTATGTGTGTATGCACTGAGGTCCCAGGACATGCTACCATTACCCCCTCGCAGAAGCATTGTGATATCTCTGTCCACACCTGAAACAGTTGGGTGACAGGAGCAATGCTGCTATCCCAGTGCTGCTCATGAGCAGTGATCTTGCAACTGCAGAAGACGTCTTGCTG
Organism: Parus major; assembly: GCF_001522545.3. NCBI lineage: Eukaryota > Metazoa > Chordata > Aves > Passeriformes > Paridae > Parus > Parus major. The sequence goes on from NC_031799.1 coordinate 43,787,261, forward strand.
TATTTAAGATTCTCATTCTTTTGGGTTGCTTTGGGTAGGTCTATTTGGTTATTTACTTCATTGGTTTTCTGATGTGCCCTGACTGTTTCCCAAGTCATCTCCAACAGATCCAAAGCCAGCTGAGTAAGTGCTTGTGTTGCTACAAAGAAACTTCAGAAGGAGGAAAAGAAAAAAAAGGAACCATGTTTTTCATCCTTGATGTACATTCCCTGTGCTCCTTCTTCTGCCAAAGCCTACTTACCAGGATAAGAAGGTGGCAGGTAGATAACCTTCTTTTCTTGCCAGGTGCTTGCGCACATCTGCCCCTGCTCTAGCTTGCAGACACACAATGAATATGAGTTTTATTCCCAGTTTTACTAAAGGACAGTGAGAGCACACTATCCCTGTATACAATAGCATATGGTGCTCACTGGCTTTGCTGGGTGTCTCTTGCATTAACAGTTTCTCTTCTGCAAAGTGAGTCCAAATGACTATTTGCAGGTACCTACAGAGCAGGTGTGGAGGGTTCCTGAGCACTGTTCCAGCACTCTGATACCAGCTGCGTGGTACTGCCATGAGGTCTGACCTGCAAAGACCCTGCCTTGAGCTGAAGGCTACAATGAAAGCAAGAGAGTGTTGAGTAAAAACATCTGATGTTCCTGACTCCTACAGTTTCACATGGACAACTGAAAATGAGAAACATCTGGTTTTAGAAGAACATTTTCAAATTATCAATTTTCAATTTTCAATTTTTAAATCAAAGGATTCCTTAACTGAAAAATTTAAAACTTGTAAAGTGAGGATAGAAAACTGCTTGGCTTCTGATATTCAGAGGGAAAATATGTGAGGAGATATGCCTTAGGCAAGACCTAATTTACTGCTAGAAGGCATGTGTGGAAAAAAACCCAAAAGCTTGATGAGATCTGTTTGTCATTTAGCAGTGCCCCAGACATAGCTAAGTCGCATTTGGAACTCAAATTTTCTCTAGTTTCATTGCAGGAGGAAGGGCAAAATGAGGGATGACTGGGAAAGGGCAAGCCAAAATCATTAGTCATGCACCACTAACAGCTAAGAATATTATAGCAAATTATTTCAGTTATAGGTACCTACTGCAGAACCAGACAGAGCCACCTGGCACACACAGCAATTTTGTGCATTTCAAGTAAGAGCAGTCTTTTCCCTCCAAGATAAGTGTATTGACTTTCTCATTTCATTTTTAAAGTGCTAGTACGCTGCCAGATACATGCTTGTCTCAGCCATGCAGGCTAAAATTTCTAGGGAGAGAAGAAGAGAACAATGAGATATAACTGATTTTACTGCAGGATTGCTATTCAGCACCCATGGCCAAGACAAGACCCATATAAACCTGGGGTTTGTATCCCACAATGCCAGTTTTCAGCTGTCACTTTATAGTACAGGTTTTTACAACAGAAATTGCATGCCTTCATATGCTTGAAAATTCCTGGTGTACACAGAGATGCCCCTCATTTCAACAAGTGCTAGTAGTCACTGACACTGTGGGAGTTTCAGCCTGCTTTTCCTCAGTACTGTGCCTGCAAAGCAGACACAGGCAGTGCAGACAAACGCTTCTCCAGGCTTTGCCACGCTGCATTTAACCTGGGTAGTCTTGGAATCAATGAGATTTGGAAGTGAGTTCTAGAGTGCCCCTTTGCTCACAAGGGTCCTCATCAAAAAGGAGCCAGCCGTGAAGGTCCCTTGCTACCTTCTCAAGTCTGAGGCAAATTTTGGAGACTGGCATTGTATCTCCCCATCATGGCATCTCACACATCATATGATTCCAGCAAGTGAGTTGAGAAGTCTAGGCATAAGGCACCAAACTTGAATTATTCTGAAACAGAGGTGCACAGATCCAAAGATTAACCACCAAGTTTTGCAAAGAGTAGCCGGTCTCCTGTATGTCAGTGTCCAGTAGTTATAAAAACAGGCACAGAGCTGCACTCAAAAAGGTCAAATAGAATCACTCAATTATTTGAATTCCCTTTGAATAAGGGAATTCCTTATGAATAAGTGCAGGTGTTGATTTGAAAGAGAGTAGGGATAGGAAGAGAGGAAAAGGGCCAAAAAACATTCATTACCAAAGGGTAATGAAAATTTAGCTCATAGTCTGAACCAGTATTGCAGAAGGACTCTGAGAAATACGTGCAAAAAGCACATCTGGGCAGCAGAAGAGTTTTTATGGTGATAAGCAGATAATGTTTTAATTGCTTCCTCCTGTTCACAAAAAAAAGGCTTTGTAAGAACACAGGATACATCCCTGATATCTCCTCCTTGAGGGAACAGCTTGGGACACTGTGTTTCTGATTCATTCACATGGACTGGAGTCAAAATGGCAACATTCGTGGTTATCAAGTAGAGGATTATTGTTTTGTTCATCACTAACCTCCAAAAGAATGGCAAAAACAATTTCAAGAAAGGCTAAATTCTTTTTTTCTTTGTCCTCTTCTAACAGAGAGCAGAGCTGGAATCTGGAGAATTTTTAAAAGCTGTTTCTATTTCCTAGTGTGCTGTGACTTTAGGTCCTGTAAGAACAGTGTGCCTACTGAAACCATGCCATTACAAGGGTACGTGGTCAGTTTTGACTATTTTTGTAGGACGACAGAATGATTTGATGAATTTTCAGTGTTTGTTTTGGCTTAAATTCTTCATAAAGGTTTGGTCAGAAAAGTCAAAGGAGTTAGCTTGGGCACTTTAAACTTTATATCAACATCTGGTATCTTAACCAGCATCAACAAAAAACTGACTGCGGAGAAGATGAAAGCTCTCAGTAGTAAAGAAATGATCTGGGGTAGCCTCTGAATGCAGATTCCAAAATGGAGGAAATAAACAAGGCAATTCCTCATTTTGATGAAGTGCAGATACACTTGCTGATAGAAGGCAGTATATTAGAATTTTGTGCAGTGCCTGCACACATATGTCTGGTTGTGTACAAGTACTCATGAGCTTAACCTCTCAATGCCACCTGTCCAACTCACAAAAAAAAATCTGGGATCATGCAAAATCTGTTACAGAGGGCTTGGGAGTGGCCATGATTTCAGGGTATGTGCAGGTGAATATGAGTATACCACTGATACCATGATGATTTTTTACCTTTTCTTTTCTATACCTTTTTTATTACATCCATGTATCCCCAGTGCTCTTAACATGCATACTTGTAATCCCTTAAGTCTGATAACTTATCATAGTCCTGTTAGGCCAGAAAACCAAACATGCTAGAGGCCTTGCAATTGGAGGCCAGAAAGTTCTACACTATCTTCAGAAACCAAGGTCCTCTCTAAAATACAGACTGTAAACTAAGGATTAAGCCCATCCAGGGAATTCTTCAGGATGGGATGATATCACGCTATTTATTCATGACCTTCATTAGGGCATCTTTATCAGATTTGCTAATTTGCAAAGTCTATAAAAATACTCAATCTATTGGGAGTGTACATTTTGGCATGCTCCATCATGGCAAAGTGTTGCACCGTAAAAATCCTTATTAACTACTGAGATAAAAATCCTTTATCCCTTAACTGTGTCTGGCTCTCAATTTTAGGACCAAAAAAAAGGCATCACCTCAGTTCAGGAAAGAAGGCAAATGTGACATTTACTCCTGGACTGTAGGTCTGAAAAAATGAAACAGCTTTTGCAACTGTAAATAAATGTGGGCATAACAGCATAGCATTTCCATTGCACATCCTAGTGGTGTCCAGCATTCAAAATGAGTATTTCTACTAGAAGTTTAAACTGACAATGAGCATTTTATAGTATATTTAGTTGTGCTTACTGCAGTATAGCTCTAAGGCCAAATACAGTTTCCATGTGAGTAAAAAAATCTGCTAAAAAATCAAGTCCATTCTCATCCAGTGAGATGTTTGTATTCCATTGCAAAAGCTCCAAATGGGACTCACTAAGAAAAAACGTCTGATATTCCTGATTCTTACAGTTTCACTTGTACAGTTCCTCAGTGCTTTGGATACTTCAAGGTAGATTGTGAGACATCATAAGCAGGCCTGGGGACATAAAAAAAATTCAGTTCATAAGAAGTATTTATGTAGAAATACCATTTCCTTTCTAGAATCCAGCCACAGGAATCACAAGGTCCTTGCGTTTTCTGGTCCATTATCATGGCATACCAGGCATCCTTGTCATGCAAAGTAAAATAGAAGGTAAGAAGAAGTTAAATTATTTTGGGTCTTTCCTCATAAATGAGAGAGCAGCAAGATTGTCTTTCTCTGTTTGATTTTAAGAGCTTTATTTACATATCATGCTGAACACAGCCAGTAAGCAACTCTGTATCATGCTGAACCACTACTGAGCAAAAGGAGGCAGAAAAACAGCAGTAAAGAAAGTGTAGTGGAAAGCCCTGACATGTACCAGTGTACAAATTTATTATTTGAGTATGTATGTATCAAAGTTCCATATGTGTCAACTGATGAGCAAGCAACTGATGTATGTGAATTTTACACCAACTGTAGTGCTTTAGTTCAAACTGTGAGCCTGAACCAAACCTGCAAGCAGCTACTGTGGCATGTAGTGGGTTGCCCAGCCTTGGTAATGGCTTGTTCAAGCCAAGTAAAACATTCCTCAAATGGATGAAGCCTGTTAGGAAGCACTGAAACATGTTAAAAACACAGTCTCAATGGATTTTCAGTAGTTTGCAAAAGAGTGAAAAATTTTGTGGGCATTAATTGCAATTAAGTTTCTCCTGATGTAGCAGTTTCAACACTCACTCACTAGTTCTGCTTTAGGATGTCACTGATCAATTCAAATTTCAGTGACCACTATTCAGTGGTCAAACTTCTCCTATCTGTTCCAGACACCTTTTTTACAATGGTAGAGAAAAGAACTGTATGAGGCCACACAACCATCTCTTCCCTATTTCAGAGGATTTCAAGACTTTCAGACACAAATTTTATCACATTATTATTATTATTATATGTTCAGAAAATTAATCAATTTTTCTGTTTATCACTGTGGCTTATCCAATGGCCTAATTAGCTGTGAGAACTGGGTCTCTAATCCCTTGTCTGACTCTGACCTTGAATGACTTTGGGTAAAAAAATTTTTATTTCTCAGCTTGCTTTTATCCATCAGGAAGATACTAATGTTGAATTTTTTTTCTTCCTGGCTTTAAAGGAAGTATCACCTATGAATTATTCTGGTGTATGGGAGAGAAAGAATAAGAAACCAAATTACAACAGGCTCCCTCCTTAGAGTCAGAAAGATTCATCCACCCCAAAACCTTATAAACCTAACAAATCTTTCTTTCTCATTCTGCCTGTGGAATAACAGCATGTGGGTTTGAGAAACAGCATTGTTCAAAACCAGGACAGTATAAGTTATTAATTATCAAGATAATACTAAGAAAATAATATTTTCTACTGGTGGCCATGACCTTGTAAAGGGCATTCAAATTCTTTTATATATCTCTTTGCACATACAGACAGAGTTGCCACATCCTAACCACTGAGAACCTGATCATCTTACATTTGCAGTATTTGATATATTTGACAATCAGCAAAATTCCCATCTTTATACATATATAATACAGATGTTTTCTACACACTGCTACACACTGCTACACACACAGAATACTTCCAAAAGTACCAAGGCTTTTATCTATACTTGTGGGAGGATAGATTGTGCTGAAAGTGATCTTGCCCCTGATAAATTGCAGCTGTGTTAATCACCAAAGAGTGGGAACAGCCTTGGCCTCACAGCTATGTCCAATAAGGATGGGAGTTATAAAAGAGTGGATTAGCTAGTTGAGAGGCAGTTGGAGTTTGCTGGCTGTGCTGTGAGGGGGGAAGGGTCAGGCAGCCATGTAAGGGACTGAAAGGGTAAGATGCTGTACAAGGATAGATAGGGTCTGGTAGCTGTGCTAGGGACAGAAAGGAGCTAGCTGGTCCTGCAAAAGGAAGAGAGAAGAAGGAAAGAAAGAGCTGGTGCCACATGGAGCTGCCTGTGGGAAGATTACAAAAAAAAGGTATGAGAGCTTTTAGATAACAAGAGGCTGATGCTTGGAACCTTCTTTGGCATCAACACCAGCTCAAGGTATGTGCTGTCATATATTGTGCCCTTGGCCTCAAGATGCAGGCCTTAATGCAAGAAAGCAGGAAATAACAGGATTACAGTTTTAATTTTGCCCTTCAAGTCTACAAAGGTGGAGAAGACACCACACAAAAGGCACCATGTGCACTCAAGGGACATTTGTCTGAGTAATGCTTAATAGAAAAAAGTTTATTGAGCTGGTTTTTAACTGAAGTGTGGTGAAACAAGATGATTAGATCAAGGATTTCCATGATTAAGCATAGAATCTTCCAGGTCCCACTGAAATACCCAACATACAATCTGTATTTTATTAGATGCATGGGGAGAAGCTCCTGTAGCAGGTCACTCTTGTCTAACAGGACAAAACCTAGCATAGCATCATAGTGCTCAGAGTGAGGACAATTATCCTCAGGAGGAACCACAGTCTCACACAGAAATGAAATATTTCTAGCCAGCCAAGTTACTAGCTTGCTCTTCTAGGAACTGAAAGGGAGCAACTGGTGGTCTGTATTTTGCATATGAGTGAAATAATTGCCATTTGCATTTAAAATTGTTGGTGAAAAAATAAAGTAGTAAAATGCACATTACTCACTTCTCCAGTCTGTGCACTGTTGCTGTGAAATGCTGGCAGGATAGGTACAACTCTGCCACCAGAACTAGACTGCAATGAACACTCAAAGACATGCTTTCATAGTTTGGTAGTGAGTATTATGACAGCTGCAAGGTGCTCTTCAGGTTTTTGTCATCTGTGGTATACTTGCACCCTTTTTGCATGGTCATTGATGTCCCGCCTGCTTTCACAAGCAGTGAGGTCATTGGCTCCTATCAAAATGGTCCTCAAAATTATCTCCGTTTTCTCCTACAGCTTATCCAATTCACAGGTATTGCTTGTTGCCACTGGAATTTTAGGCTTTTGGATCCAGGTTATCTTCCCAGTAGGAACTGTTTATGAAACTGCATGTAGCTAAAGGAGAGCTGGATGTGAACCAGGTGGTCAGAAACGAACGCCTTTGTACCAGGAACAAACAATGCATGTAAAGTGTCAAGCAGAGGCTGTATAATGCAATTATAAGCAGAAATATACATGTATAATGCAATTATAAGCAGAAAAATAATGTAATTGGCAAGGGAGGTGGTGCCAGGAATGAGGTTGGCGCTTCCTCCTTTCAATACCTTCTGGTTCATTCCTGCCTTTCCCAGCACCTTGATACTTAAGGTGCTCTGGTGTAGACTCTCATGGCCTTCAAACCAAGCGAGAAGGTATTTCACCAACATAAACATTTAAGAATTTTGGTGCTGAGGCAAACATATGGAAGCTGTGCTCTAAGACAGTAGAGAAGATAGAGGTGTTGGATTGGCAAAGGGAAAAGATGAAGGAATGCCATGTGCACAGTAGATGGATAACTTAGAGAAAACAAAAGCAGGTGGGAGAATGTAAGAAAGATGGTGCTATTACCATGGATGGAATCTAGGGAAAGGCCAGGAAGTCATAGTAAGAGAGGCAGAAACAAAATGCATGACATATGTCCTCTGTGCATGTGAACCAGGAAAGGAACATGGCCATGTTGCAGGTCATTCACTCCTTTCAAGACTGGCCTGCTTCCATGGAGCGGCAGGAAGCCAATGATGACATGATGAGAAGTCCTCATGGTGTGGACAGACCAAGACACTTGTCTGGAGTACAGGGCCTCGAGGGGAAACCATATGAGAAGTGGCTGAGGTCCCTGGGTCTGTTCAGCCTGGATGAGACTGAGGGGATACCTCGTTGCTGTCTACAACCTCCTCATAAGGGGATGAGGGGGAGCAGACACTGATCTCTTTATCTGTTATGACCAGTGACTATAGCTGAAGGCACAGCATGAGGTTTTGTCGGGGGAGGTTTAGGCTGAACATTAGTTTCCTAACCTAGGGGGTGGTTGGGCATTGGAACAAGCTCCCCAGGGAAATGGTCACAGCTCCAAGCCCGAGAGAGTTCAAGAAGCATTGGAAAACGCTCTCAGGCACATGGTGCCATTCATAGGGCTGCCCTATGCAGGGCCAGGAGCTTGACTTGAAGATCCTTGTCACGTTCCTTCCAACTCAAGCTATGCTGTGATTCAATGAGTGGGACAGTACACAGCATTCCGTGGGCATCATCTTTACAGAGCTAGAGTTGAACTGAAGGACGCTTCTGGCAGGCCTGACAAAGGCGGGACGCGGAAAAAAAACAAACACGGAGAGACTCCAGCCCTGTGTCTGAAGCTCACCAAATCTGTTAGAGAATGAGTAACGCCATAAGTGATGGAACGCCGGCTTAGGACATGCGCCCAGCTGTTCTCTGCCCCTCTTTCTCCGCTCCTTTTACATAAAAGAGCTGATTAATGCGTGTCCTTCGGGTCAGGCCGGTGCTAGGTTCCGTTACCTTGGTCGCTTCCTTGCCCCGGGCGGCCCTGGCCCGGCAGCCCGCGCGGGAGGGCCGCCGCCCTGCCGGGGAGTTTCCTCTTCCTCCAGCAGCTCGGCCGGGGCGGGAGGAGGAAGGGGAAGGGATAGGGGCCGGGGCCGGGAAGGCTCCAGCGCGGCCGCCGCCGTCGCTGGTGCGGCAGGGGCGGAGCGGCGCGGGAGGCGGCGCCAGCGGCCGGCGGGGCCCGGAGTCACCGTGTCACGGCGCCCGGGAAGCCGTTGCCGCCGGATCCGCCCCCCGCAGGGCGAGCGAGGAGGCAGGAGGAGGAGGAGAAGGGAGGCCAGCTCCTCGCCGCCTCTTGTGTTTTCGCCCCCTTCCCGGCCCAGCCCCAGCCCCTCTCCTCTCGCACCGGGGCGGCGGCGGGGGGCGAGGCCGCAGCGGCGCCCGAGCTGCCCGCGGGAGCCCCGGGACGGGCCTGGGCCGCCGTCTCTGGAGTAGGATGTCCCGACATGAAGGTGAGCGGCGCGGGCCGCCCAGGCCGCTCTCGGCGGCGGCGGCGGGGCCCGGCCCGGCGGCCTTGGGGGCCGATCATCATCATGGCGCCGCCGGGAGCAGGGCCCGGGGCCCGGCGGCGGAAGGAAGGAGAGGCCCCGTCGGGCGGGCCGCGCTCTGCAGTGTCATAGCGGGGGAGGCCGGTACGGCCCGTTCACCGCGCGGCCTCCGCCGGGCGGGGCCGGAGCCGCAGGTACGGCCGGCGGGGGGGGCCGAGCAGCCCCGCTCCTCCGCCCGAAGGACGGGCGGAGCGAGGTGCGGCGCCCCCGGCGGGCCCGGCCGCCGTGGGTGGGCGGTGGCGCGGGGCGGCCCTGCCGACGTGTCGGCCGCCGCCGCGGCGGGTCCGGCCGGGCTCCGCACCCCAGGGCCCCCCTGGGTGCGGGGAAGCGGGGCCCGGGGCAGGAGTGTGCGGGCGGCCTGCCTGGCGCTGACGAGGGGTGGTTTGTGTTCTGGTGGCCCCGGGATCTGCTCGTTTTACTGTAGGTTTTGCCTTGCGGCCGAGGAGGCCGGTGCTGGTGTAGTAGTGGCATGTTTTGAGGCCGCCGGAGAAACGTGTTCTGTGTGCTGCTTGCCTCTGGTCCTGTTGTGTTTACCGCCGTGGAGGAGTTCAGTGGGTAGTTAGTCAGAAGGAGCAGGGTGGAGGAAGAGATGGAAGCTAAGAAAGGCATTCCTGCAGGAAGATGGGAGTATGAAACAAGATGAGAAAGTTGCTCGGCTTTTCCGCAATTGTTTACCGGCCGATAAAGTGTTTGGACTAGTATTCTAGAAAACCAGGGGTTGTCATCTGAAAAGGCAGCATTCTGCAATGTTAGGAACTTAATTCAATATTGTCTTCATTATCTCTTATCTAATTTATCATTTCTCTGTTTCTTCTAATCTTAAAACATTTTGACAGAAACATAGGAGAATTCGGTATTTGTGGCTTATACTGCTGGCTTCTAGTTAGTAGCTTGATTCTAGGCAGTGTTGTACATGTGGTGGGTTTTTGGTGTGTGTCGCAGTACATTACAGACTTCTTGTTTGTGCAGGTGTGTGTGCATCTCTATCAAAGAATTGTCTTCCCCGAATCCACTAACTTTTTTCGATTATTTACTTTTTAAAGCTTAGTAGGACTGCTGCTTTTTCTCCCCTCCCCTCCCCCCCCCGCATTCATGGCTTCCCAGGAGGGTGGAGATGGATTTCTTTATGGTTAAAGATGTAGTTTTTAACTAAAATGAAATTATCATCACAAAGTTGCTATAGGTGGTGATGTGGTAGGATTATGTAGTCTGTAAGTATCTGCTGTCATGCATGTATTCATAATACTCTCTTTAATGTACAGTAGAGGAATACAGGCTTTCTGAACTTGAACGGGTCAAAATTACGGAAGTTTTATCATAGTGACAAGTGGTATACGTTGTTCTTTAGTAGTTTTCAGTGACAAGTGCATGGACTATGTGATATGTGTTAAAAAGAGTGTCAGCTTTGTCTTTTTGTTAAAATAGAATTTGAAAGTAGGTTTTCTTGTATTTTTTCTTATGGTGACTGTAGCATGAATTTTCCTGCTAGATGTTTGTAGCAGGGAAAATTACATTTCCTCTCTGATAGTTGTTGGTGATTTTGAAGGAGTGACTGTTAATGATACTGGGCTTTATATTCTCTTTCCAAAGCAAATTAATTTAGACACACCTAGTTAGAAAAAAAGAGATAATTGCTTAATTAATTACCTAATTGGTAAGCATGTGTGAGTTTTGATAGTTTTGGATCCTGGATGTAGACTTCTCAGGTGTGTGTGTGAACAAATAATGATTCCTGAAACCATGAGAACACTGTGAGATTAAAAATGACAATCAGTGTATCTTTGTGATTTTTTTATTTTTTTTAGCTAGTCTGTGTCTTAATTTCTCAGTTTCCTCTTACTTCACACTTCAGATGTGTTATTTTAAGCAACTTTAGTTACAGGGGTAGAATAACACATATTAGTATGGGAGGGATGGTTTTCCAACTTTATGGAGAAGAGGTTTGGGGCCTTGATTTTGGTAGAACTCTGGAAATCCATAGAAACCATATACTCAATAAGAAAGGCAATTTTTGCTTCAGAACAGCGAAAGGTTTTTCAAAGGTGACAGGTTTTGATCCAGTATGAGCAATTTGGGGATGGCTGTCTTGGAAGAATATGGTTATAGGGAAAAAACAAACTTTAATCATGTTTATGTGAATTTTTTTTTCTGTGTACTTTCTTTAAAATGGTCCGTACACAAAGTTACAAACAAGATTTATTGATATTTCTTGACAGAATTGGGATGCTGTACTAGTTTCATGGTGGAAAAGTGTGCATCTGGATTTGTAAATGCAGGAGAGGTTAGAATTCTAAAGGCTTAGGACTTCATCAGATGCTTTACAGCCTACTTTGAGATTTATACTTACTTTCCATTTGGCGGCTTTCTTGACTGCTTGTTTGGTATAATAATCTCTGCAAAACAATTTTGTGGTACTTCGGTTAGTTAGTTCTGTTGTTTTTTTTAAAGTGAGATTTTGTTATCCTTCACAAAGAGTTTGACCGTAGCCTGCCTTATCACTGTGCTCTCATTTCAACATGAGGTGCAGACTCCTGTTTCTCCTAAATCCAGGAAAATAGACACCAACTAGAATTTGAATTTGTTACTTTTTTGGATGTGTTTATTCAGTGTTCAAGAGACTTCCTTGGTAATGCTGTCAAAAGTTAAGTATTTATCTCTCGGTATTACTAGGCTCTTCTAATTTTTCAAAACCATTTTTTTTCTGTGATTTGGTGTTAATAGGCTAGTTAAAAGCTTTGCCTTTGGTTTTGTAGAATGAAACACGAGGTCATTCCCTGGTCTTGGATTTCATGTTGTTCCCTTTATAGGAACAATATGCTGTGTTTCTCTGGGTTAGGCCCTCTGTGGAGGAATATATGGTGGTGTAATGTTTGGCAGTCTACAAGGAACAGGTAGGTAATTTTTTTTACGCTCTGGAAAGTTTACCAGAAGGTATTTTTCTTACAGGTTATGTCTTTTTGTGAACATGTATCTGGCAATGATTCTCTTATTTGGCAGTAGCCACCACCCAGGACAGCAGAAAAATTGAGACTTGCAGATTCCAGGAATATCATTACAAGACCATTTTTGCAACTTGTTTTGTGGAACTAGGTCGCAACAGCATTAACTGGCCTGGGTTCAGATTCCCTACAGCTGGCATCTCCAGAGGGCTCCCAGTTCCATATCACCTGCATCACTTAGTTCTCCATCTCTCCTGCTCTGTGCCTCACTCCCAGACCCAGTTCCATCCTTTGCTGCTTTTTCTCACTAAAGGAGGTAGTCTTAAAGCTTCAAAGAGCTGTCAGCAGTGCTGGGGTTTTTTGCTGGTCCCCATTTGTCAGCATTTCTTATGAATCAGCAAAAGTCTGCAGTCCCACCTGCAGATCCTAGTCCCACGTGAAGTAAATTGTGAATGGATGGTGGTAAGGCTAGGTAATGGCTAGGAAGGGATGGCAGTGACTGTCAGGATCACGTGGCCTTTCCAAATATTCTCCTCTGTCTTTGAGATCCTTTTAGCAGAGGGAGCCAGCGTTTCTGTTCTTCTTTTCTTTGTGTGTATACGTAAATGTGTTGAAGAGATACTGAAATCAAGTGCTTACTTGTAGTAGAAAGGTAGATAAGTAAATCTTAAAAAAGAAATTGAAAATGAGGAAATCATAGTTGCAGTTTAACACATACCAACCACTTGAAAACCATTAGTATAAGGGTAATGTTAGCTCTAGTCCACTAGCTGTACAGTGAAAAGATTGGGAGTCTGGTTAATGATGTTTCCTATAAGGTCATAATATAAAACATAAAACTTGATCTGAAACAAACTTTTTGAAAGCATTAATAGCAAGAGTAATTTCTGCCCTTTGTAATGATGCAATAGTTGTGTCATACTTGAGCTGCTATAGAAGGGTACTACAAACTCCCATCACAATAATGCTCAGCGTATAATAATGCTCATCAGTTGATGTATAACTTAATACTTCCTATAGCGTCAGTTATAAAGGTGCCACACAATTTGCAGAATTAATATATTTTTTGCATGTAAAACTTCTAATTCTCTTAACAAGACTACATATTTTTGGTACAAAGTAGTCAAGAGACAGTGTTGAAGTATGACATGTAGCAATGAAATGTGCACCTGTAAGACCAGTTACAACTTGCTGCCTTCCAATGCTTACTTTGCTTGCATCTTCTCCAAACAAGGAGTTTGCTATTTCACAATACAGAATAATAATTTCTTTCATATGTTGCTGCCACTGAGATGTATTTTGTAGAAAGTCCAGATTAAGTTGTACATGTAAGATAAAACAGTGAGTTTTTTTTTAATTCATACTAGTATTTGAGTCTGCCAAAGCATTTTCTAACTGTATATGCAAAGCGTTTCATACTCTTGTTAGTTCTATTCTATGGCAGCATATTAATGCATCTAATTGCAGATGTAGTGTAGTATTTGAAAATTAGTTAGTTATTAGTTAATTTGACTAGCAAGAGATGTGTTTAGGCACAAAAAATGTTAATATTAAATGTAAACAGCTTCAAATGTGATTGGAACTATTCGAACACAATAATTTGCTTTTTTATTAAATTTGTTTGATTTCAGTAGGAAACTGAATCACCCTTTAATGATAAAAAGCTGGAAAAAGAAGTAATATTTTAACTGGCAAGATACTTTCTGGCTTTATGGAAGCTAGATTTTAAAACAAGGGTTCTGGTTCTGGTTTAGGAACCTGTGTGAACCAAGCTTCCACTGTTCCTGCAGAGTCTGAACAAGGCCCTCCAAAATGTTTGTAAAGGGAGACTGTTTTTTCTCTCAGGACTTCATAAAAACTAATGACAACTTCATGGGAAATGGGAGAAAAATAGTAGATTTAAATTATCAATGTTGAAAGGCTGATAGCCTCTATCTTAAGCTGGAAAACTGGAACAGAGCTGTAATACTTCTAACATTATTAGGTGGGGTTGAAGAGAGAAGACAAACAGTGGAAAAGCTCTTCCAAATGTTGATTTGAACAAGAAGGGGTTCAGGGGAAATTTGTGGAACCATGAAAATTGCTTGAGTGGTACTGGACAAATAAAATTCATACATGTAAAGTAAAAGGAAAGGTTTTCAAATACTTTTGATACTTTACTGCTAACATTTAAGGGAGAGTTGTTGGTGTCACCTGCTGTTAATTGTTGTATCATCATTGTTATATTATTTCTGTTACTGTTAAATATGAAACCAAAGCAGCAACTGCAGTGTTAGTAAATTCAAGAAGCTGCTGGGCACAGCAGCATATTTGAAGAATGTTGCTCAAGAATTGGGATATAACAGAGACAAGTTTCAGAGACACCAATAACTCAACCTCATTGGAGTATCTTTACTTTGTACACAGCTGCTTATTGTCTACTCCACACCACCTTGCATCCTTTAGAGTGTGCAGAAGGGTTCGACCACCACTCAGTGTTTTTGACTGTACAGCAAATGAGTAGATAGAGACATTACAGAAAGAAAGGATGGCCAAGGTGTTGACAGTGGAGCTTTATTGTGAAAAGGTGGATCAACTGTCCTGTTCTCTGTTGCAGTTCATGTGAACTGCTAGGTGAGTTACTTTGTCAGGAATTCACAGGTAGCTGTTTGCTGTTTGTTCCTTATGAAGACCTGATCTGGGATTTTGGGATCTGAGCATTCACAGACTGAGCAGTGAGCTTTGGAAAAACACTTAGTTGTAGAAAATCAAGAATTATTAAAAATCCATAGTTTGGCATCTCAGATTGGGTGATTGAGTTCAGCAGACTTGAAATTTTATTCTTTACATCCTGTGGTTTCCTTCTATTTCAAGAGAAGTGAGATCTTGCTTAGAAGTGTTGTTGAAGTTAATTCATTGATGTTTGGGCTGCCCTGAAATGCTGTAGATAAAATGCTTACAGATACTCAGTGCAAATGTTTTTGAACTCTGTGATAACCAAGGGCTGAGGCTGACTAAGGAAGACAAAACAAACGGGGACTTTCATGTTTGTTTACTAACATTGTACATGCTGGTGCACTGATTAAGGTGGTATTTTTTAAGAAAGGAATATAATTGTGTTAAATGACATCTGATAGATTCTGACCGTAGATTGATACTAGGGATATGTAAATTTTCGTATAAGGTAGTGAGCATTCATGGGTTTTGTTCCTGGAATCATTTGGGCTAAACCCTGCACATGCAATGTGTTCTTCCCCTCTACAGGACATAGAACAGATGAGCAGATTTAGGTTCTGAAAATAGAGACGTAATAGAGAAGGAATATACAAAACTTTAGCTATAGGCAGAAGTGTTGCTCACCTATACAGAAACAACATTGAGGTACTGTGAGCAGTTCAGAAAACTCAGAGTGCTGTTACTGAATCAGGATGTAAGGATGTGTGAGGGGAATTACTGCATGGACAGAAATTGAAAAGGTGTTTGCCTCAAAAAGGCTAATAGAGAATCTGAAAGAAAGGCATTACTGCATAAAAGGTAATCTGTGATCTCCCTTTTCAAATACAAGAAGAAATCTCATGAATTCTATGGGAGAAATAAAATTGAACTGCTTTTTTGTACACTCTGTGATGAGATTATGGAGATTTTTATTTATTGTTCTTGCAGCTACCTCATATCCAGATTCAACAGTTAAAGCTTTAAATTTGATCTTAAACTTTCTGTTCTAGGTATTTTAACTACTTCAATATAAATGTGGCTATCAAGGATCTTAAATCTTAGCTCCCTCTCACTTGAGTGTTTTGTTTGAACTTACTCCAACAGTTTTCCGTATATCTAGTCCTAATGCTTATCCACATTTTTTTCTTTGTGTAGCATTTTGATACAGTAAAGTAAGAGCATTTGGAATTCAGTGTGAGGCATAAAGACAAGCTCATTAGTTTCACTGTTTCAGAAAATATGTATAAACCTAATGTTTCAGTTCAGATCTACTTGAAAAGTTGAGTGTGGTGTATTACCATTTACTAAGTTTAGACATGAGATCTGTGCTGAGTAAAAATTGTGAGGCAGCATCACAGAAGCCTTGGAATTGTGTATCAGAGGCATGTGCAGGTAATGGGTTTATTTCTACCACTTGAAATGAATTGTTCTAGTTTTGAATTAATTTTTAAGTGTGACTAGAAGAAATCGGTGGAGCCTCTGACATGTTAGGAAAAAATGATTCCACCTTATCTGCCAGATTTGTTCTGAGAATGTAGTTTAAGTTGATAAGGTGAGGATAGATGCATTTACTTGATGAAATTTCTGTTTTCTTTTGTTTTTAATGTTTAAATATTTGTAAAAAATTTTAGGTGTCATCTATGATTTTCTTTTTGAGTGTTCCTTTTTGTTGCTCATCACCCTGCAGTGAATTTCTGTTTGTGCTAGTTCTTTCTGTTGTGATTACTTTATTTGGAGCTTCTAGAGACTGTCTCTAAAAATCACCCCATTTTCAGTTGGAGACCTCTGTACATCTTTTTTGTTGCAATAAACTTGGAACCTGGACACAAGAGACTGTGATGTTTCTCCCATGTGCACAAGGGATATCTGGCGTAGATTTGTCTTGCCAATAGGCAGTCAGCAAAGTCTCCTACAGGTAAAAATTAGTGGTCTTGTACTCCATTGCAGTGAATTTTATAGATGTAAGGCCATTCCAATTTTTTTATTCCTTGGGACATTTCACTAGTATATATATTGTTTGTAGCTATCACTTCATATTAAGTCCCCATAGTACTTAAAATTTGTCTTTAATTTTACATTTTTACCAAAATACTGTTGATCCTGTTCTGCATTTGATTTGTACCATCCCACTATCATCACTGACAAAATGCAGATGAAGAAAAATAATTAAAACATGTTTAAAAAATAGACTGCAAAAGTAAGATAAAACAACAGACAAAGTTCTAAAAGAAAAATTGTAACTGCATTTTTTTTTCTTACCTCAGGTCAGATTTGGTCTTTCCCCTTCTGCCACTTCCTGGTGCCAGATTCTTTTTGGGAGGCAATGTTTCTTGTCTTGACTGACAAGAGGTGCTGTCTCTGGTAGGATAAATTATCTTTGCTTTCTTTCTGTCTTTGATTTCTTATCCTTTACCCTCTTACTTTGTTGTCATTCTTTCTTCCCCTTGGCTGTGCTCTCACTTTCCTAATTTCCTCCTTTGAGTGCTCTGGTGTGGGATTTTCGACAACCCCTTGGGAAGCTGTAGACCCCTGTTGGGTGGAAGTGCAATAGAAATTTAATGCCTACCTCTCTAAGCCTCTTTGAAAAGCAGAGTTCTGGTGTTCCTTGGTGCACAACGTGCCCTTGCTTGTTTCAGAAAAAAACTGTTGCTGGAAAGGTTTTAGGCAGCTGGATACCGAGATGGATTTGTGTTTTGTTTTTTGTTGGCTGATTAGATGAGGTACCTTTAGTAGTGAAAGTTTTACTAGGTTATGGCTGATGTGGTCTTTAATTATTTCTTGAGCAGAGTGACTGTTTACAAAAAACAGTTGATTCCTAGTGTAAATGCTATTTGCTATTAGCTTATTGATACTAAAGCAGCCAATGTTCTTGACTGAAGGTGATTTCTAATGGCTCCTTCTATGAGACTGTATTTACTTAAATATTTGAAAGAATTAGGTGAAGTCTATGTACAAACAGTGTAGAAATCAGCATAAATTAATGTGACAGATAAAAAGTATTCATATTAAGGTTGTAATTTTAAACAAATTTCTAGAACAGTTTTCAGACCAACAGAGTTGTTTTCTGGATGCTTGATGTTATGGGAGGAACTTCATGGCACTTTCTGGAAATAAACACCTGGGTGCATGCCTAGAACAACATAAGAATTACTTAGCAGATGAATAGCGGCATTCTGGAGGTGCCTGGTTGGAGAGCAGTGCTGTGAGCTGTTAAACAGGTGATACTCTGGGCACCTGATAGGTGTCTCAAGTGTCCTAGCTCCAGCAACAATAGATCATACATGATTTTCAAGGTCACAAATTCATTAGTATATAGTCATGTAAGGACATTTTGTGTGATTGTCAATAACGTTTGTCTTCATCTGCAAATAAATGATTCTGGTAAGAACTGGCAGTTTTTACTGGAAATGTATTTTTGGATATTTACCTCTATGTGTGTTTGTATGTGTGTATGTTAGCTGTACATTCTCAGAAATCACTGTTCACCTGGAATGAATTTTAAACTGCTATGAGTTTTGAATATAAACCCTTGGCAGCTGGACTTTCTTTCATGATAGAATGGAATTAACTCTGAAGAAATCTGTGGTTTGGGCACAAGGACTTCTCTGTGCTCAGGATACCATCACAACACTTCTACTCAACAAAGTAAACGTTTGAATTATTGCATATTTGCATGTGCTTTTAATGTTGGCAGGAATGCTGAGATGTGCCTAACACAAATGGTGTTTAATGTGCAGCTGTTATGTGTATTTCAACATGCAAGCTGAGTTGTGGATTATCTCTGCAAGTGGAAAATCTCTGTAGTGAGAAGCAGCTTATGATCACTGATGAAGTGGATCTGTGAGAGCAACTTTACTGAGAGTAATAGTGTTGGAACAATGGTCACATCTGGACTGACATAATTGTGCCACTGCACCTTCCCAAGTTTCCTCTGTCATTACTTTCTGAGAGTAAATTAAGGCCACTAACTTCAGCCCCTGAATTATTGCTAGTATTACTTTTCACATGTCCAAAGCAGACTCTTTGAAACTAGTTGTGGCAGTGGAAGTAAGTTTGGGAAAGAGATTTCAAGGGTGCCCTTAAAGACATCTAAGCTTCACATAAGTAAGGTGTAGAGAATTCAGAGCTTTCTATGTAATGACTAAGCCCTTTTCAGTCTAGATGTGCATAAGATAGCTCAGATGATTTTAATTCCATACCTGTTTCCTGCTATCATTTATGCTGTTCTCATAAAATGACAGTGTCAGTAAGTGTAGTTTGATCTCAGACTGTGCAGGGGGAAGTCAGTTACTTCTACTGTAAACCATGACCTGTTGATAACATTAATTAGATACCTTGCAGGTTTAAGAAGATGAAGTAGAAACTGCAATTGTTTTGACTCAGGAGTAGGTCAGGCACATTTTCCAGCTCTCTTCTCCCTTGGTTATCTTCAATTTTAGAAAATTCCAAAGACAAATAAAAGCCTATTTGTCTCCCCAAATTGAGAAAGAATGGGTACTGTGATCTGCAGATATCTTTTCCAAGGTTCTTTGCTGTGAGGCCTGTGAAATGCCAGGTAGGATCTGACAACATACAGTGCTCCTTATTCTGAAAGACACTTGTGGTGAGCTGAGAAAACAGCTTGAGATTTTGCTGTAGAAGAATGGCTTTGTAAATGAAGATATACAAATAAAGATTCATTAGAATATAAACTTGTCTTTATAATGCAGATAATTGAATAATTGACTGTTATTAGTAAAACTTGTACTGGTAGAGGTTGCTATTGATTATGGGCTGTTGCAGGTTGCTGTCTAAAGTTTAAGAAGCAGAGAATCTGCCAGATATGAACTCTCAAGTTTAACTTATGTCACATTAAAAAAAATAAATATAAATGGAGGATATTAATAAGTTTTGGGTTATCTCATAGATTGTTAGAATATTATCCAGCTGCTAAGTATTGGAGCCAGTTACTGAGAGTCATCATTCTTACTGTGTCTCAAAGCTCAGCTAATATTTTGTTCCTAGAAGCATTAGGGATTAAAGGAAAATGACCAGAAAGTGAAGGAATAGATTGCTGGGAATTCCATGCCAGAATACCTTTATTTAGCTAAGACTGAAGAACTTCAAGGTGATAATTGAATGAGGTGCAGGACTCCAGGCTCTAACTTTGAGAAGTATTGTGATGTATCTCTTCAGAGGAAGTATTTAATGTCATCTGCTGATAAGCAATCTTTTCATGCTTACATTAAATGTTGTGTTGAGCTTCCAAACCTATTATTCCTTCCTTCTAAATGTCCTTCTTCAAAAATTGTCACTTTTCAAGAAAGCAGACACTTTCTTAGCTGATATAATAGGACATGGCATTAAATGTCTCTAATCAGTAAGATGACATTGCTTGCATGTTCCTTCACAGTGCAAAGCATTTGGAAATCTTGGCCGTGTATAGCAAATTTAAAAGTTCATACTGTCATTTGTTCTAGTTAATTGAAAAACTCTAGAGAAGCTGCTGGACTCAGGAGTATCTCAGAAATTAGAAACTACAGGGGAAATCTGATGGCCTATATTCAGGATTGAACAAGCCTTAGGATTAAAGAAGACGAAACAAGTTGTGTGTAAATAATTGTCCTTCTGTTTTCCTGGCTTTAATTTAATTTAATCCTGCAATAATTGTGGGCATCCTCTAATTGTACACAATAAAAATGGACTCACTGTTGTCTGTACCATAGGCTGTAAGTTACTAAATTTGGGTCTGTTACCTGTACTGAAAGATGTCTGGAAATCAAAAAAACCCGTACAGACCTCTTAGCTGTAAAATATATTTTATGTGGATGGGATGTCAGGTGCATTGGGCATACCTCTTTCATCCTGAAAAATTTTATAGTCTGACAGAACCATTAACTCTGTGAAGGTAAGAAGTTCTGAGTTGCTTCTGAGTGACTGCTGAGAGCTGTATTGGGGAAGTTAGGTAGCTACTAACTCTAGCACATGCGGAAGAACCTGGAAGGAAAATAGCTAATACTTACTGCCTTTTAATAGCTGGTGTGTTGCAACAGTCAGAGGGAACTCAGAAAATCTGTAAAAGTAACAGCTGTCTTGAAGCTGTACCAGGACTTTAGACATCCTTTTCAGCTGAAGGTGTCTCTTCATCCCTGCATCCTAGAGACGTCACCTGGAAGACTGTCAAGGGAAATGGAAGGGTTATTAGGCTCATACCCAACCTTAGTTTACAGTTGCGTAAAGTAGGAGAATTACTCTATTTGTGGTAGCATGTTTGACATCAAACTTTAGAATCCAGCACAGTGTGCCGTGAGGCAGCCTTAAGAAACAATGTACATATTTAAAGTAGGTATTAATTGCAGAAGACGCTAGTTTGAGGATGAGTAATTCTGCTCGTAAACATTTGAGAACTTGAAGAAGCTCAACCTTTAGTGGGTTAAAGCCACCTTTCTGTGTGGAATTCAAGCAGTGGGCAGTGGAGAACAGAGCTTGTAAGTTAGTCTGAAAATGTAATGGAAAACATTGTGCTTCCAAGAGGCAGAAATTGAGGTAAAACAGCTAAAATACTTCTCATATGTCTGCCTTCCCCTGCTTTATTATGTGTTTTCCTCACTATTATCTTCGTATTATAGTTTTTTTTTAATAATAAATTGTTTAAGAACTTTTCAATGACAATCTGTCAGATTTGTTTGTTACACTTAATCATACTGTTTCATACATTTTATAACTGTAGCATGGCACCTGAGCCTGTAGTAAGTAACTGAGGCCTAAGGGGTCTGTGTGTTTGATTATCCCTCTCCTTTTTTCTTAAATCATGAAGTGAGATACGTTTTATCTGTTTTGACAAAATGCTGTATCACTGACACCTGGTTTATTTTGTGGTTCAGCAAATAAAGTAAAACATCTGTGTCTTGTTTAAGAAAATGAGCTAATTACATTAGAAATACTTAAGTACTGAAGAATCGAGCTGTGATCTGCAATTTAGTCATGGGTTTTAGTGTTTAGTGACAGATCAGAAGCTCTTTAGAAAAATTCTGTGACATGTTATTTTCAAATAGAGTGGTTAGTAAATTATTCTTAAACGTAAGTTGGATACATATACAAGATGATCAGAGTTATCAGGGAAATGTTCCAGAACATAGTACTTTGATCATCTTTGGTTCTTTATGCACGTGTAGTTTAAGGGGACAAGAAAAACAAAACTATAGGTAATAAAGCTCAGTGAAACTCCTCCTAGTAAGAAAAACAAGAGGAAAGGTAAGGCATTTGTTATGGCTGACAAATGGTTGTGTTGCCAACACAGGGAACATAAGAGCAACATATAAGAAGTCTTGCTGAGAAGAGCTTGAGGATGCTGGTGAATGAGAGGATGGACATGATCAAAGAGCCCAGAAAGCCAGTTTTATCCTGGGCTGCATCCAAAGCAGTGTGAGCAGCAGGGGAGGGAGGGGATTCTGCCCCTCTGCTCTGGTAACGCTGCACCTGGAACCCTGCATCCAGCTCTGGGGTCCCAGCACAGAAAGGACATGGACCTGTTGCAGTGAGTCCAGAGGAGGCCACCAGATTGATATGGGGGATGGAGCACCTCCTCTATGAAGGAAGGCCAACAGAACAGGAATTGTTCAGCCTGGAAAAGAGGAGGCTTTAGGGGTACCCTAAATGTGGCCTTCTAGTACCTGAAGGGAGCCTCCAAAAATGTTGGGGATGAACTTTCTACAAGAGAGAGTGGCTTCAAACTGAAAGAGGACAGGTTTAGATTAGACGTTAAAAAAACATGCTTTTGAAGATGATGAGGCACTAGAGCAGGTTGCCCAGAGAAGCCATGGATGCCCCATCCCTGTAAGTGTTTATGGCCAGTTTAGATGGGACTTGGAGTAACCTGGTCTAGTGAAAGGTGATGCAACAGGGATTTTGGATCTAGGTGATCTTTAAGGCCTGCCCAACTCAGACCATTCTGTGATTGAATTAGGAAGGAAGTCTATGCCATGAAGAACTGGAAAAAGGAGGAGGGAGGAATGGAACCAGCTCAAAGCCTGATGGAACAAGACTAAATCTTTTTTGCTTTAGGTTACTATATTTCCCACAGTGCTCTTCTGGTATAGCTTTCCTATCATAAGCAATTGTTTCTGGAGACATATTAAGGACTTGAGAAGCAGTTCTATGTAAGAGTGAGAGGAAAAGTTGCCAAGACACTCTGTTTATGTTCAGAGTAAAAAAAAAATGCTTTGAGAAAGCCCAGGATAGAATATTGCAACTACTTAGAAGAATAAATTGTAGGATTTAGCCTCCTCTTTTCCCCTCTTTGTTGTATTCAGAGAGACTTAATTATTTTAACAAGTTATTAGGCTCTTGTTGTGTTAAGGAAAGATAAATTCCTTTTATGATAATGTGATGCAATTCAAAATAGTGATTCTGAAAGTAGTCTTTAACTTTTGTGCTCCTCTCTATGACTTGAGTTGACTGGGAGGAATCCAGGTGTGACTGCCTTGTGTTAGGTATTGCTTTCTTTAATGACGAAAAGAACCCCTTGCTTTTATTTTTCTCCCTGTTCCAACTGCTTTCTAGATGTGTTTTCATGACCTGGAAAGTGTGTATTTCCAGACCACTTGGTGCAAGTCTTTTAGGTCTGAGCTATTATGAGACATGTAATCACAAAGTGTTACTACTAAAGCTGGAGCACTTGCTGCATGCAGACTTTTTCTTACTTTCACTTTTAACTCTGGTTTCCCAGACAGTATTGCCTACTTTTTGCATTGTTACCTGTGATGAATCTTGCCTTTTCCCCATCCCACAGGGCAGGAAAAGCTTGCTATGTTTGCCTACTTGGGTAATGTTTAAAAGGATCTGGAGTGAATTTAATAGTGCAAAATGAGGTAAAACTGAGTGTGTATTCCTTACACTGGAGCTACGTCTAAGGTGTGCCTAAGTAGTTAATTTCGGCTAAGCTTCTCTTAGTCTCTACCAGATGTGGGATTTTTCCTTATCTGCCTGGAACAGTGGCTCCTAGAAAAAGCATTCAAGCATGTTTACTTCTCTGTTTAGCTGGTTTGCATTTCTCAGTTGTCTCCTAAGCTTGATTGGACATGTGTCTTATTCTCCTTGTGTGTTTTTACCCTTTTATGCCACTTTTCATAAATAACAGCAATCCAAAATGTATGAAGGTTTATTTTCTGAGAATGTGATCTTAATTTTTCTAGGGCTCCACAGAGAAGTACCATTTTGTTTGTTTCTTTTTAGGATTTTAGTTTTTTTCATGTCTCTTATGCCTGTAAAACTCATTTGTGTGTGATATACTTTCCCCCAGCCCAATTTCCTTTGAGCTGGTGCTTGCCTGACCAGTGTATTTCTGTTGTTTCATCCTGAAACAAACTCAGGAACATGTCCTATTGAGTGAGAAACTTTGCCATTGATTTTACTAGCTAGGGGATGCAGCTTAGTGCTGTTACTCTTTATTTTCTTGCCCTGGAGCTGTTGGTAGCTATCTCAGTTTAAGTATTTTTCTGTTAATAAAGTTCACATGCTGTTTACCATTTTCTAGGTTAATGGAGTTGTTAAATAAAATCATGTCTGGTGTCAGTTCTTTTGCTGCCATGCTACAAACTTCTTGTGCTCCATTGCAATCTGTTTATTTTTAATGTATTTACAGTACTTTAGCAGGCTTTTGTGTTGTGATGGTTTTGATGGTCAAATTAAATTACATTAATTGAATTATAAGAGAGATGTGAGATAGTATGAAATACTAAATTGGAAATGCAGATTGGCTTGATCAGAAATCCTAAGTGATTCCTGTACAGAGTTGGGCATGTTTTTCAAGTGCTTACTAATCACTTGCTCCTGATACCCAAGATAACCGCAGTTATTGTGTGTATAACTTCCACAACCTGGCATGTGAAAGCAAAAATGGAAAAACATCTTTTTGCAGCGGCTGGCTGATGCTCATGTGTCAAGGCTGATACTTGCTGGACCAGCTCTACTGTTTGATTCTTTGTTTTTACACCAGGGAAATGGTTGTCCCTCTGTCCTCAGCATTGCTGAGGCCATGCCTCAAGTAGTATGTTCAGTTGTCTTCACTTTAAAAGGATATTGAGGTGCTGGCATAGGAGGGCAACAAGGCTTTGACACATCCAGAATGTATGGAATGGCTGAGGGAGCTGTGTTTGTTTAGTCTTGAGGAGGCTCAGGGGGAGCCTCATTACTCTCTTCAACTACCTGAAAGGATGTTGTAGTGAGATGGGGGTCTGTCTTTTCCAATGTGCATGCAATGAGAGGACAAGAGGAAATGTCCAGCTACTGAGACAGGGAAAATTCAGCTTAGATATTAGGGAAAAAAAATAAAAAAAATTAGAGTAGTCAGGAATTGGAATAGTTTGTCCAGGGGGTTAGTGGAGCCAGGTATCCAAGATGCATCTGGATCTGCCACGGCATGGTATGGTTTAGTTATTAAGGGATTACAGTATTGCTGGGTGGACAGCTGGATTTGATGGCTGTAAAGATCTTTTCCAACTTGATGATTCTGTGATTCTAAGTATCAGGCACTGTGCAAGTGGGCTTCATGAAGATTGTTGACAACAGAGAGGTGAGCAGATTCAGGTGTCTGTTTCTGCTCCAGACTCCAGAGAGGAAGGAGTGCAGTGAAGAAAACAAATGCCTTTTGTAGGCCAAATTCCCTCCCTTTCCTCTTACCTTTTTTTTTTTTTTTTTTTCCATTTCCAGGTCAACAACATCTCTGCCTGCAACTTTAGTCCTATAAGTTCTTTTTATTCTGGTTACTTCTTCCACTTTGCTGTACAAAAATCCTCCTTGTTCAGCCATGTTGCACACAGGCTGTGTGAGGGAACAGAGTATTTTTTGTTACTTCAAGGGTATAGTGTGTGAATTTTCTTTTCAGTACTTGTAGCTGCAAGGGTGATGAAGTAGGTTCTGTTTTGTGTGTGTCTTTAATGTTTATTTTCACAGTTTGCTTTAGTAAACATAAGGAAAAGTAAACAAAAATTAATGTTCTGTGTTTTCATTAATTTTTCTGGTGAAATGCTTACAGAAACAGAAGTTCTTAGAATTTGACCTCAAACTAGGCAGTAGTCTGCATTAAGAAATTAATCTCAAAGTAAGAAACAATTGGCATTTCTTTGTTAACTATCAAATGGCATGTTTTCCTCTCTTCAGTCTTGGAAACAATTGAACAGCTTAAGTAGAATGTCTTAAGGTTTTGACTTGCTGTGTGGCATGAAGACTACAGATGAGATAGTTAATGTTAAGTAAATTTATTTAAAATTGAACAAACCCAGAACAATCCTTTAAAACACTTTTTTACACTAAAACTTACCAGATATATTTTAAAATTAGTGTTACGTGTGATCTTCGTAATGTGTAAATAAAATGCAATATACATGTTGCAACCCTTTGTACCACTAAATAGGCAGCATGACTTCTTAATTTTCATTTGCATGCTTGAAGTTGGGGTTTTTGAAAGGTAGAAACCTTAAAGTTTGTCCAGTCCCTTGGAACTGAGTGGTACTCTTGCATGTAATACCTCTAGTCTTTAGAACTATTTCAGTACTTCATGTAAGTTAGGAAGAAATTCTTAAGTAGCTGGCATTTTCATTCTGGAGAAGAAACCATTGATGGGCTAATTTTGTATTTGTGTTGTACATGAAAGAAATACAGTGATTCTCACTCTGAGCACTGATGAACGAAAAGCAGTAACTGAATTGGCTAGAAGTTTTGGATATTCAGCTGCTGACAGGAATGCCGAATGCTGATAACTACCCGTAAAACTAGTATCTTCCAGTGTATTCCCAAGAGAAAGGAATTTAATTCTCAGAAACAGTAGAATGACTAAATAGTTTTATCTGGAGCTAATTGTTATTTTCACTGTTTGAATACTTCAGATGTTGGCTTCATATGTGTTTAAAATGTTTTCTAATGACTGGTATTTTCTCTGAAATTTCTGAAAATTAAACACATTCAAAGTATTGATGTAGTTCAAATCCTCATGTTGAGGCTGGAACCTATTTCAGCATCTTTATATTACTCATCTTCGACCATATGTTCTTTACAAGAAAAAAAATGCTGAATTTTCTACAGTTTCTCTTGCAATTTTTTATCTGGGTCCTATTATTGGGATTTTAATATCATTATTATTTTGATTGCCCTTAGTTTCTGAGGACAGCTGATATGGGAGAAAACATTTACTTTTTTATAAATGTGTGTCTATCCAAGGCAGTAATTGGCTTAGGACATTAGAGACACGTTCGTCGATGTTACCTCATGGCTTTGCTTGAACTTACATATATAAATATATATATGTGTATGTATGTATTATTTGAACCACGTGTTTTTTTCAGGGTTCTCTCCATTTTGAATTCAGATTATGTGCTCTCTTTGGTGTATCTATAAAACCCAGGACCACTTACATTCATTTTAGTTCACTTTTAGCAAAAACAGTTCAGTTTCATAAGATCTGGTTATGTTTGGCTATTAGGATTAAAATATGAAAGGTGTTGGGGAAGAGCATTTTTTAAACTTTGTTGTTTCTAAAATCACTAAAATAACCATTCAACAGCCTTCATGTAAAATGCTGAAGTAATTGACCTGGATGAAAAGAAAATGTGGGCTTGATGTAATCTTAATAAATGTAAGATTTCTGCAGTGAAGGGGTAAAACATACTTTATTAATGGGATTGTTAGGTATGCCTCAACTCACTTCATTCAGAGTGTGAAGCTAGAGAGACTGAGAGTTGATACTGCAAGGGAATACTTCTGAAGAAACTTTCAGAACCTGGTATTTGATAGTTAAAAGTGAGATAGCTTTCCTTAGGCTTTTAGCACGATGCTGTCCTCTGGTGGAACAGTGTTGCATTAAAAGAGCATTTTATACTAATCAACAAGGTTTTAATTAGATATGATTTATGTTATGCTGTGTATGTTGGTCACTTAGAGCACTAACAAAGTAGAACAAAATTGGAGGATGCCTCCAATATCATCTGTGATGTAATGTAATCTGTAACTAAAATGGGTATTTCTTACTTTTACCACTCCAAGCCAATATTTTCCATAAGATGAATCAGAAGTTCTCGTTGAGCAGCAAGTTGTTTGGGGTTGATAGGATTTAATTCTGTGATTCTTTTAGAAGCCAATAGTTAACAGTTCTTGCAAGTCAGAAGTGTATCTAAATAATTGTTCATGTTTTTCTTCAGGCTGGTTCCGTGCTTTTGTTCCCTGCTTTAAAGTGAACTTCTCTAGAATGTTTTGTTGGGGTTTTTTTGGTTTTTTGAGTTTTTTTTTAACAAAACCAGTGATTAATGTGTATGCATCCTGTTTAATCTGTCAGTCTTGAATCCGTTACTTACCTGCCATACTTGGAAATGTAAGATAAATGCAGGGAAATGTTGGATAGACATATACTGTAATACATGCTATGCTAAATAAAATGTTATCTTTGGGGGTTTGAGGTTTGTGCAGAAGGAACGTCGGAAATTTAAGTTGATGCATGGATTAAAGTGTAAAAGGTTAAAATCAAAAGCTGTTGTAGTAGAAAGAATAAGGTGGGAGGAAATTATTCAGTTATTTCAGTTTCTAGATTGCATGTTGAATAGGTAGTCAAGATTTTGGCAGTCAAGTAACAGGCTTGAAGAGGATCAGGAAGAACTGTCAGGCCTGACTTTGCTCCGACTGTTATAAGAAGGGAAAAAAAAATTGTATCATTTCTGGAAAAGAGATCCTGCTGGGTTCAGTGGGAGGTCTGGGGATTTAACCATGTCTTTAACTCCTAAATTTCAATGTAATTATCTTCCCTTCTGCAGTTTGCATTCTGTGCTACAGATGAGGATTATAAGCGTGACCTGGTACATCCCTTGCTGCCAGCCTGTTCTTTAGAGCAGAGGATGTGGTGGTTGTTGTAAAATACCAGCTTTGAGAGATGCAGAAAGAACGCTGTCTCTAGAACATTGCTATTCTCTTGGTCTGACTTCACCAGCCATAGGGATGTGTTATGCTAATATTAGTTTTTCTGTTTGAAGCAGATTGTAGATGTTCTAATAATTGACCATAAGTAACAAAGTTGGTCTGTTATTGGAAGACTGATAAATTCTCACTGCAAATGTTCTAAAGTTCTAAATACAAACATTGTTGTGGTTTATGTTTACGGCTGAATTTTCCCAAAGTTAGTGTCACATCATATATGGAGATTGCAGTTTGGAATAATGTGGAGAAGTATTGACATGAAGAAAACGTGTAAATAAGATACCCCATGACATAAGAGCTTCTTAAAAATGTATGTCTTCAAGCAGGAGTGATGTAAATGTTTGAGAGAACACATGACAGGAGTTTGTTGCAAAGAGGCTTACATTTGCATTAAATCAGTTATTCCAAGCTTAAATTAAAAGAGTGGGAAAAACACTACTTTCTGGAGAAGCATGGGTTAGTACTTCAGTTGGAAAGCTGTTAGTGTCTGACATAGACTCTAGGTTAAACTAGTCTGCTTATTTCAGTGTGATGTCTAACTTGCTGATCAGCTGTTTTCTAGAAACAAAAAGGCAACAAAAAGACTCTCCGTGCTGCCAGTAGCTGCTAAGTGTTGTGTGTACAGCATCCATTGTTGGGGAGATGCGCGTGCTGCCTAGGTTGAGTTTTGTGGGTCTCTGTGTGGGAGGAAAAAGCAAACCAACTGAAGCAATGAAATTCAGACTATAGAGTAAGCAAGCAAGTGCTCTCAGAAGTTAGCCTGCTGTCATCGCATTTTTAAAAATCCTTCAGAGTTTATTTTCTTTCAAGGAAAGAAAATGAAGAGAGAAGGACCTTTTTTTTTCTTTTTTAAGTGAACCGAACCAACTTTAAAAATGGTAACATGCTATCCTCAAAACACGGTTGAGCTATTAACAAAAATTCTGGAGATAGTTTCTTCTAATATTTTGTTCCATGTAGAGTGATTCTTGCAGAATAGGTGATAAAAAATAGATTCATTATTCATGTGTGCACCATGCTTAGACTTTAGAACCTATTAGTGCCTCAAGCTGTCCCAATAGGTGAAGAAACTAAAGGCAAAAGTGATAAAATAATTTTGCTCATTGTTCCCCTAAATGTAATGATGAAATTGTTTGAATAAGTTGGGGAGATTTAAAAGAAATTGCGCATTGATGGGTTCCTGAATTACTTATGGTAAAGCTTATTTTTTATGCTAGAGTGGAGTAATAAAAAAAAAGCCAACAAAATTCTGTAACTCACACCAGACCTCTGACAACTAGGCTTAAAAAAAACAGGGATATGGCTAATGTGACTCTTTTGTTCTGGCAGTTTGCTTTTACCAAACTATGAAGAAGAAATCTTAAGTGATGCCAAAAGAAGGTGTGTTGATCCAAGTCCTGCCTTGGTTGTACACACTTGTACACACTTCTTTCATGAAGGCCCTTAATTTGCTGCTACAGTTGAAAGACATTTGTGTTAGCCTTTGCAGATTACAAGACAATGTCACTTCAGCCACTACCTGTCTTAACCAGGAAACCTAGAGAGGAATGAAACCATACAGAGAAAAATGAAAACTTTTTGAAGCTGTAAAGCCTTTCTCAGATATGCAGCATGACTTCTTTACACTGCAAAGAATGAGCTTAAGGGAGAAATAGAATGAAGAGAGTTGAGGGAGGCTAAATTTAAAAAACATGGGAAAAAGTCCTAATTTCTACACCTCTTCAAATGTCTGGCTATAGTGTTATTCAGAATTAAAATTTAGGAAGTGTTGAATTAAAGGCTGGAAAACTATTATGTTTTTGGCAGTGTTTGATTTGGTTGTTATTTTTCTTTCCTCTCTGTTAGCCATTATACAGTTTACCTTTTAAAAGTGGTACAATTCCTGACTGAACAGTCAAAATACCAGTCAATACTAAGAGGTAAAGGTGTCTGTAGGAAGACAAAGCCAAAGAGCTTTTGTAACTTAACATGTTGCTATTTCAGGTGCTTGAGTCTGCTTTACTTCAAGAATTCAAGATCCTAATTGTGGGACAGTGTTGTCTTTTAAAGACACAAATGCATTTAAAAATTGAGTCTCATGTCAGCTGTACATGTCAGATATGGTTGGCTCTTTTAAGTTATTGAGAAACAATAGCAATAAATCTTCCTTCTAAAAAATAAGTGCATTTGTTGCTGTCTTAAAGTCATTTTATTTGTTTACAGGTGTCAGCTGTGATGCATGTTTAAAAGGAAATTTTCGAGGTCGCCGGTACAAGTGTTTAATTTGCTACGATTACGATCTGTGTGCAACTTGTTATGAAAGTGGTGCAACGACAACAAGGCATACAACTGACCATCCAATGCAGTGCATACTAACAAGAGTAGATTTTGGTAAGTGATAATTTCAAACTCCAGTAATTTGTTGCTATATTGTGTCCACAAACATAATGCTGATTTTCATGTTTCTAATTATTAATCACTTCCCCCATTAGTGCACTAAAAATAAGGGCCAAATTCTTGAGTTCTAATAAGCAGGCATGTTTTATTTGATAGAAGAGCTGGTTATTTTTTTTAACTGCTGCATATGTATTTCTGACATTTTTGTTTTGGTCCGATTACAGCAAATTATCAGGTCAATAAATACACTTCATAACAGTGAATACTGTTGAAAGTGCCACAGTCAACAGGCAGAAAAAAATCCTGGTGAGATTTTGTAGGAAGGTAGTTAATTTTTGATTTCTGTGGGACTCTAAGTATAGGAAACAATAGTGATGGGCTGCAGTGAGTATGAGAGATTAATGGTAAGGACTAGCATGTAGTCTTTCTGGCATTCCTTTGTAGCTCTCCTAATCCAAAAGTTATTTCTAACTGTAAAGCCTTGTGCATATTTAAAATAAGTATTAATTGTTCTTCTGTCCTTTCCAGTTTGTTTTTTCTATTTTCTATTGCATTGTAGTTGAAACAGGTTGTAACTAGTGAGAAATGATTTTGTGACAATCCACTGCTCTGCAATGTTCCTGATGCTGGACATGTATTTTCTTTTGATGTCAAACACATGGGAATAGCATTTCAGTATTCTTTTCTAGTGAGTGCAGCTGTAGTCTTCATTTTTTGAATTCTTTTAAATATGATGTTTTCTCAAAAGCTGAAGGCTTAACTTCTTCACCCCTTTGATTAGAACAGAACTAAAATGTATACTTTATTGGCCTAAAATTTAGAGTAGCCCTGTATAGAAACATGCAGTTTCTTAAAACAACCTTTATATGAAGTTGTCTTAAATTTTCTTTCAATTCTCAGGGCGCCTTTTGCCCTGAGACTGCCTGGTCATCACTTCAGAAATTCAGATGGGAGTCTGTAGTTTGAAAGGAAATAATTTAGTGCATTATCAAAAATACATGCACCTATTTTTACTTATATCTTTCTTGTCAGGCTTTTCTTTTTTCATCTGTGTACAGTATTGGAGATTGAGGTCACTGTTTCAAATGCACAGTGAAACTTCCTAATCTGTTAGCAACAGTTATTTTTGGATATTAAACATGGGCTAAAAGGACAGCATTGCTGTAAGTACTAAGTGCTAATCACAAGGGTAAGAAGACTGAAACATACTAACATTACATGTCAAAGATTTCTGTGTATTGCAATGAGAACTTGTTCTAAATGATACTTTTTTTCAAAGTGCCTATAATCAGAAACTGAGAATGACTAAGAATTATGTTTTGCTTCTTGAAACTTGGGTACTTCTCTTTTGGAGGTATTTGATAATTGTACCTTTGGCTTAATGCCTTTTATGTCTGTATGTTGTAGAGACACAGGGGAGTTATTTTTTGATATTTAAGTATGCATGAAAAGGTTCACAGAGAAGTATTGAGATGGGTAATAGGATTGGAAGAGCAGCTTCTATATTGCTTGGTGTATATGCTGTTTATTCTCTAAATGAGACGAAGAGAACAAGGTCTGTAAATGTCGTATGACTTGATATCCAAGCATTGCTCCCACAGTATCAAGAAAGAAAATACTGCAGCTCAGCTCTACAGTAAGAATTCCAGTTTGATTAACTTTGCAGAACAGTAATATCACCAAATTGTGAGCTACAGCACAGTGGTGGCATTGAATTACTACTGATCTTGTAAGCTTATCGAATGGAGAATGAATTGGGAAAATTGATAAATTACATATTCCTTAGCGTTCAGGAAGATCTGTGTCATCATTCCTAAAATGTTTTGATTTTAGAGTTCCCTGTAGAAAACACATAAAGGCATGTACATTACAGTATTGTACAGATGCTGTAAAGAAACTGGTGACTTTTCAAAGAGCCTTGTGTGGCCAAGGAGACCATGTGACTTTAAAGACCATGCAAAAAATTAGGCACTAAAAAATGGTAAATTTAGTTAGAAAATCAATAATAAATGGTAGAAGTAGTCTAAAATTACCTGATTCAGGATTGTAGGATAGTTGTATCAGTGGATATTAAAATCACCAAGGTTGGATGTTAATGTCTGAGAAGAAAATAAAAAATTGGCAACTAAGTGGTATTGTGGTTTATTCCCAGCCAGCAGCCAAGCCCCACACAAACATTTGCTCACTCCCCACCCACAGAATCAGGGAGATCATTGGAAGCGTAAAAGCTGTAAACTCTTGTCTTCAAGACAAGACATTTTAATAGGGAAAGTAAAAACCATGCACACAAGCAAAGCAAAACAAGGAATTAATTCAGTGGTTCCTACAGCCATGCAGATGGTCGGACATCCCTGGAGAGCAAGGCCCCATTATTATGCCTTGTGATGACTTGGGAAGACAACATCACCCCAAATGTCCCCTCTTTCTTCCCCACTTCATACGCTTTATATCCTGAGCATGGTCCAGAATTTCCCTTTGGGTGGTTGGGGTGACCTGTGCTGGCTGTGTTTCCTCCAAGTCTCCCATGCATCCCAACTTCCTCGCTGTTGTAGCAGTGCAAAAAGCAGAAAAGGCCTTGACTCTCTGTAAGCCCTGCTCAGCAATAACAAAAACGTCTTGATATTATCAGCCCTGTATTCAACACAAATCCAAAAGATAGCCCTGTACTTCACACTGTGAAGAAAACGAGCTCTATCCCAGCTGAAGCCAGCACAAGCACGGAACTAATAAAGTCTTCAGTAGTTTCCTGGTGATGTGGGAAGTCAAATGAGAGTGTTTGTAATGTACGACAGAATTTTCTTAAGTTAGCAAGATATTACCAGAAAGAAACTGGAAGGCTGTTAGTGTAACTAGGTGTGTGAATTGTTGTTTGCTTGGCTATTGACAAAGTTCAGTACTGTTATCTGTAGACAGGTTTGTTTCAAAATTATGAATTTTAATAGGAGTAAACTTAAGAGTTTTTGCTTATGGTATGGAGAAAAGTGGACAACCACCAAAAAATGACTATTTTATCAAGGAAAAGGAAGCAGAGTGGGGAATCCTTCTGCTGCAAAACTGATGCAAGCACTTCAGAGGAAGTCACTGTCATTTTTCTGATTTCAGAAGTGCACATGGGGGGGATCAGCAAATCATTTGCCCAAAATCTATCTGCTACTGATAAGGACCCTGTGCCATTAAATCCAACCACCACTCTAGCCAGGACTGTCTAGGTGTGGGTATCTGTGGAGTTCGCTGAAGTACTCTGCCTGAAGGTGCAACCAAGTTGTTTGTGGCAGACAGCTGACAACGTGGATGATCCTTTCAGCATAGAGAAAGTCACATATTGTTTACCTCCGTGAAAGTTACTCTCAGTTTTTAGAATTCCTAGGTACTGTAATAATGTTGTAGAATATACTGGAAGAAGATGGACTTTTTCAGGTACTCTGAAAGAGCTTTTATTGTCAGCTTGACACATTATGATTTTTTTTTCCTGAGATTCAGACATAGGAGCCAGTATGAGAACACTGAAAACAAGTAAAAAGCTCTAGTGGTTTCTGGCTGTGCATGTTCACTCTAGCACCATCTGGTTGCCATATTTATCTTTCAGGAGTCAGTAAATAAGCTATACATATTAATTTGGAAGCAAGGTGGACTTCAGAACAATGGCAGTGCTGTTGTTCCTCAGCCCCCACAAGAGATACCCAGAAAAATGCTTCAACACACACCAAGAGTGATGTGCTGCTGTAAGAGGGATAGACCTTAAAATAAAGTATGAAGTCTCATATGTAATGAGAAGTGGCCTTTCATGCACAAATCCCATTAGTTTATTTCAGAGGGGTCAAAAAGTAGAATTATAATAGGCCTGTGTAAAGAGCAGGAATGTGCTTACCAGGCAGCCACTGCACTTTTGTGGTCTTTGTAGATCAGTTTGTCAGGACAGTGGAGAACTTCACAGCAAATTTCCTAGTTTCTTTTTTTTCTAAAAAAACATTTTAAACTGTTAGGATGCTTTAGGGTCTAAGCATGTGGCTTGCCCATTACCACATAGTTTTAAACTGGCTATACTGACAAAGACAGTAATACAAATTGTTCGTAGGATTCCCTACAAAAATCATATTGTGTTACTTAAATCATATTGTGTTACTTTCATCGAAGTACAGAACCTACCTTGGTTCAGAAGTGCCTTCACTTGTCAGCTAAGGTGGTTGTGTGACAGAAGATCCTGCCACCTTTTGTGCCCACTTCTAGGCAGAGAGAACTGGTTAGGTAATGGGTGCCATAATAATGTGTAGTGTGGGATTGACTGGATTCACCAAAGTTCAGCTTGAGACTTTTGTGGGTTTTTGGTTTGATTTTGATTTTTTTTCACAGACTAGAACAAGATATATGTCCTAAATGTGTATCATGCTAAGTCTGAGCATCATAGTTTGTTTGGAACAGGACTCAGGACCAGCTTTGAGGGTAATATGGCTGCTTGATAAGTGATACAGGAACTTGCATACTTTGTTAAGTGGTGTGTTGCCACCATTTGGCTTCTTCAAGCATTGAAGAAGATTAAATAAGTGCTCTACAACTTGTATCATACCAACAGTTTTATCTGTATGTATATATTGCATTGAAATCACATTATTTACATGAAGGAAAGTGAAACTAAAATTCTATACTGCTGTGTACCCTTGTAAAGAATTATGTCTTAACAAAAACTACAAGCTGTTAGAATATGTCTCTTTGAAAGATTGTTTTTTATCTGAAGAGTTCTGTAATACCTCTGTTTTGTCACTAACCTCCTACCAATCTTAAGAATGTGCTAGATTTTAATATGAAGTATACATTGAACTTCTGTAGCTATAGGTGGATAAAAAAACAAAACTGATATTTTTGGTTGCATTTCCTCATTTAATTTAGGTTTGTTGGATTGTTTTTTTTCCCCACCAAGTAAAAGCTGTAATGTTGTGCTTGAAAACTGGCTTCATAAATGACTATTGGGAGTCCTCATCAGAGTGTTCTGATCCTTCTACTCCTTTGTATTCTTGCCCTAATTGATAAGGAATATGGGTCATGAGTCTTACCCTAGAGGAGTATGCAACTGAATCTGGTTTTACTTTTTACTAAATACTTCTGCTTGTCTTCCTAGACATCTTGAACAGAGGGTCTAGGTCTAGAGGAGTTTGAAGAATTATAGACTCTTGCTTTTGTCTTTGAAATGAACCAAAATTTTAATACCTGAAAGATATCTTTGTGGTCAGAAGAGACAAATCTTTGGTCATGGGAACATTGCATTATGAACTGATAGACTTATAAATTAAAAGAGCAATACAATTGTAGGCTGCTTCATTTCTGCAGGCATGGAGGCATGGTGTTTTTATTTCTTCACATATTTTCTCTAATTCTTCATTAACTTCATTAGCAAAGGACCCCCTTGGTAGTCAAAGACATGGCTGTTCATAATTTTAGGATTTTTTATGTGCTTGTAAAGAAAAAAAAACAGATGGAGAAATACCCGTTCAGTACCTTCAGCGCTAAAATCTGACACAAAGATTCATGAGGCCACTTGGTTACCCACCTTATGTTTTTTTAACTTAAATTTTCCTTTAAACTAAAATCTATCTGGTGATCCGTATTTCACATTAGAAAAAAATATTTTGATTGTAAGAGATTAAAGTTGAAGAGAAAAAAAGAAGGGAGGTATAAACTTACAAGGGAAAAATATCTAGATTTGCCCGTTTTAACTTCTACGTTTAATATTTCTTTTTCCAGAAGAAGGCATATTTATTTGTCATTCTCATGTATGTTTGTTGTATGTTATGGGACGGATGTGGAAGTAGGTGTGAGTGGGAGAACACGCCAGAGGGTATAATCAGGAGTCTGCAAAGAACTCTAATTTTTATTTTATTAGTGAATAAATGTTTTGTTTTGTATTCTGTGAAAACAGACGACAGCACGGGATTTGACAGTCTTGTCAAACCTTCCCCCTCTGTGATAGAACTGTTCGTACTGCTAAAATTCTTGCTATCTGGATTGAGCTAACAGTGTATCTAAGGAAAAGATACCTCTATGTGCGTGCTTATCTATTTACAACTCTCTCCAGATGGGTTGTGACCCTGGGCCTTTTGCTGAGCTGTGCAGTTGGTTGGTGCTGTTTCCTTACTTGAAAATACATTCATTCTCACTGAGTTTAATAGGTAAAGGTTTTTAAGCAGTCTGATATTTAAGAGGTTTTTTATTTGGTTGTTTTTTTTAAGGGTTTTTTGTTGTTGTTTTTGTATATTGATATGGATGAGAAGTTTATTCATGTTTCCTGTAAAATACAAAATACCTGCAGAGAGTGAGAATGATGTTCTCTTCTTGCATGGTTTGATAAATTTTCATCCTGAGTTTGGGCAACTTCTATATTGGCAACTTAAAAAGTGCCTACTTTTTATCTGTGGTGCAGCAGTACTCACATTCAACACGCCTAAAAGGTGAAGCCAGTATGTAACAGATACTCAGATTCTTTTTTCACTATCAAACTTTTATGTTATGTATTTGAGACATAACTACTTACTGCAAAGCAGTGGTTCAACTATGGCAGAAATACTCACATTTGGTGTCACCGAGGACTTCTAAATTTTGCTTGAAATTTGAGGTTTTGTCAAGAGTTCATCTTCTAAAATTTTATTTTATGATTGAAAAATACCATAGTTGACCCTGTATGTGGGATAAGAACAGTGGTGGAAAAGTGAAAGCTTGGCAGTATCAGCAGCATCACGATGGAAGTCTTTTTTTTCCCAGTAAACATTAGAAAACTAAGTTACATGTGCTAATGAAAGTTAAATGTAGTCTCTGGTTTTTTTCACCAGTAACTGAAGCCCTCCTGAATATAGCCATTTCAATGAAAAAACAGATTGATTTACAGGGATTACAGTGAAGTACATTTATAAATAGAGGTTGATGTGAACAAAATTAATGGTGATACTGCTTTAAGGTAACCTCTATTTAATCTCTCCCTGTTTCAGACTTGTACTATGGTGGAGAAGCTTTCTCGGTAGAGCAGCCACAGTCTTTCACTTGTCCTTATTGTGGGAAAATGGGTTATACGGAAACATCTCTTCAAGAACATGTTACTTCTGAGCATGCAGAAACATCAACAGAAGTGGTAAGAAGCCTCAGAACTTGCATTCATGGTGGAAATATTTTAAATTGTCTCATTCCTGAAAAATTGTCTTTCTGTTTTCTTTAAGCATGGATTCATTTAAATGCTTTGTCAAAAGAGAAAGTACCTGCATTTAAAAATGACATCAAAATTCTTTTATGATTTATGGGTATCATAATAAAATGTGCTTGCTTCCTTCTTTTAGAGTTTTTGTTTTTTGTCCTGATACAAAGGCTGCCATGTTTAGGAGATTGTTATACTACAAGACAAAATAGAAAGTTCCCACAATTATTCAGTCTAGCTGTGTCTCCCTTTTCAAAATCAGTGTGTAATTGTTCTTCAAGCTTACAGCTATGGTGGTCTTTTATAACTGTAAGAGAGGAATGCACGCAGATAGTTTGTTTTCTAATAGCTTTTTAATGGACCTCTTATACAGTGGGATTCTAGAATTATTTAAAAACTGTTCTGTAAAAATCAGGAGCTTTTTCCCCATCCCTAACCATTAGGACACTAAATATGATTTAAAATGCACTTCTTAAACAAGTTTCAACACAAATACCCTATTTGGAGTTAACTCCCACTATCTCGATTGACCTTGGAGGCAGGAAAAACTGGGTTAGCAGTTTAGCAGAATGACATGGAGGGTGCTGTTCTGTGGTTACCTGTTTTATCCTAGACCCCTTGGAAAAAAGTAGTGCTTGAAGTGGATTACTTATCACTAATACATCGTGTGAAATTAGTTATAAATAGGTTCTCTATTCTGATCTTCCAGTTTTCTTACTTTTCAAAGAATTCTGTGGAAGAAAATGAATGACTCTTCAGACCTAATAAGGAACTTGGGTGAAGGGGTGGTACAGAAGGGTGTTTGTTCACCTTTTTGAGAACTCAAAGGTGTTAGGATCTGTCTTAAAAGCACAGGAAGTGTTTACAATCCGTTGCACTGTGGTATACTATTTAACTAGATGTGCTGCAATTTTTATAATCTGAATTTTTCTTAAACTTTGCAACTTTCAAACATAGCATCAACTGTTGAAAGTTCTGTGTTTGGATGACTTTTTGTTTGGTGGTTTGGTATTGCAATTCTGATTTGCACCACTTGATGTCAGTGATATGTTCCTAACACAGTGTTCACAGATCCTGGGTTTTTAAACTTGACTTGCCCTTGCTTACTGTTGTGACTTCTAGAACCCACATGTAAGGCCTGAATTTGTGATTCTTGACAGCTGCTACTCTGGTGAATCCTGAAAGAGTTATACGTGTAGAAAAAAAAACTCACGGAGCTTTTCTTTTTATGCATCAGTCTGCAACATTGCTATATTGTTGTTCCAAACAATGATAAAGGACAATATTTTAATCCTTGAATATGATTGTTACTGTTTGTGCTAAGTTTTGAATCTGGCATTTGTGATAAATGTTTAGTATGCATGCACATAAAATTGTTTAGGTACTGTACCCTTACTGGGATAGTGAAGGGCTGCAAGACTAGTAAAGAGGGAAATACTATGGATCCTAAATATTTGTGGTTATAGGCTTTCAGACAATTACTTATGTTTAGATACTGAGCTTGTAGTCATTTGAGTATCTCCTTCAAAAGAGGTATTTTATTTTAGACATGTATTTTTAGGGATGTAAGGGAGCTTTACAGGGACAGAATAATTTTTACTTTAAACTATTTATAAACTTATATCTTTGCCTCCAGTTTTTCAAAGAATAAGCAAAAAAAATTCATCTGTTTAATTTTGCCATTTTTTTATTCAGAGTGATGCAGATAAGTTTACTTTCTGCTGATGTTTGTCAAGTACAGGCATCGGTAAGTACAGCAATGTTAGGTATCTGCAGGCAGGAATCACAGGCTGAATGTGGTTGAAGGGGACCTCTGGAGGTCATCTTGAGCAGAATCATGTGCAGCTGGCTGTTCAGGACGATGTCCAGACAGTTCTTTAGTAGTGACTCCACAGTTAACTCTCTGGTTAACTTGTGCTCCGCGATCCTCTCAGTGAAAAATGTTTCAGTGTTTGCTTATGTTTATGAGGAAACTCCTGTGTTTGAATTTGTGCCCACTGTCTCTTACCCTGTCACTGCATGGCTCCATCATCCTTTCAGGTTTCCTTTAGGTATTCATGGACATTCCTAAGATCCATCCCCTGTTACCCTACCCTTCTCCAGCTGAACAGCTCCATCTTTCTCAGCCTTGCCTCCATTCCTCTTTGTAACCTTTTACTGAGCTCTTTGAAGTGTGTGTGTGCTGTGTCTGTGTGTGTTTGGAGCTGAGAGCTGGGCACTCTGGTGCTGGGTGAAGGATCACAACCCTTGACATGCTGGCAGCTTTCTGTTCAGTGTAGCCCAGAACACCACTGGCTTTCTTTGCCACATAAGCATGCTGCTTGGCCCATGGTCCACCAGGACCCCAGGTCCTTTGCTGCAAAGCTGTGTTCCGTATGACTGGACTCCAGTGTGTGCTGGTTCCTGGGGCAATTGCTGCCCAGGTGCAAGACTTTGTACTTCACCTTTTTGCAGTTGCTGTTGTCTCATCAGTTTTTTGAGGTCACTCTAAGTGGCAGCACAGCCCCCTAGCATATCAGCCACTCCTCCTAGTTTTGTGTAATCAGCAGAATTGCCACTGATCACCACCCTCTGAGCCCATCCACTGAAACAATTTTCACTCCACCCCATTCTCTACTTATCCATGAGCATCAGCAACTTACCTTTCAGCATCCTGTGAGAGGCAGTGTCAGTGGTGTTACTTGAAGTTCAGGTAGGCAATTCCCCTACTCTCCAGTCATTTACCATGCCACACACTTCATTGTTGAAGTTTATGAGGCTGGTCAAGCATGTCTTTCCTTTGTGAAGCCAGTGCTGACTACTATTGATGATTTTCTTGTCTTTAATAGTGCCTAAAAATAGTTAACAATAGTTTCCTCACTTTCCCAGGGATCAAAGCAAGTTGACCGGCCTGTAATTCCCTAGGTCCTCCTCTTGCCTGTCTTTAAGATAGGAGTGAAATTTGCTTTACTCCAGTCCTCAGGCACCTCATGCAGTCACCATGATTGTTGAAAGGTTGAGAGGAGGCTCACAGTAGTATCTGCCAGCTCTCTCAGCACCTCTTGGTGCATCACACTCATCACAGCCTGTGCGTTTAAGTATTCCAGTTCATGAAAGTATTCTGCAGAGTAATCCTCTTCCAGCAGGGGATTGTCTTTACTACTCCAGACGTTACCCCTGCTCTCTTGGGCCTGGAGTTGCTAAAGACCAGTCTTTCCAGTAAAGACCATAGCAAAGGAAGTATTCAGTACTTCAGCCTCTTTGGTGTCCTGTGTAACTAGGCCTCACATCTTTTGAGCAATCGGCCCACATCTTTCCTAGTTAGCTCTTTATTTCCTATGCACTTCTAAAAGACCTTCTTGTAACCTTGAACATTAACTTGCCTGATTCAGTTCCATTTGGGCTTCATCTTTGCTTACGTTGCCCTGTCATGCTCACGTAATGCTTATGTGAGGCTATGTATGTTTTCTTTTTGTGTTTGAGTATGTCCAGGAGTATCTTGATCATCCACATAGGCCCCCTGGAATTTTTGCCTAACTTCATGTTCATTGGGATGGAGAACTCTCGAGTTTGTGGGGAAGTGGTCTTTTCAGTATCAAGAGACTTTCTTGAAGCCCCTTTACTCTCCAGGTTCATACACCATGGGACTCCTCCAAGCAGGTATTTTAAGAGGCTGAAGTTTGCTTTGCTAAGGTCCAGGGCCATGAGCTTGTTTTTCATCTCTTCTTTCCTGCCCTCAGGATCTTGAACTGTACCATGTCAAGGTCACTGCAGTCAAGGCTTTCTTTGACCTTCATATCCAAACTGAGCCCGTCCTTGTTGAAAATTATGAAGTCCCACATAGCACCTCCCCTCGTGTGCTCCTTTGTCACTTGAGAAGGAAATTACTCTGAGTGCGCTCAGGACCCTCTTGGATTGCAGTCACAGTGTATGTCCCTCCAGCAGATACTGGTGTGGTGGAAGAGCTCCATGAGGATCAGGTCCTGCAAGTGTGAGGCAGCTGCTCTATGTCTCTAGAGTGCCTGATCTCTTTGTTCCTCATAGTCAGGTGGCCTATAGTAGGCTGCTCCTGTAACATCCTGTTTTCTTCCTAATTCCAGCATGTAAGATCTCCATCAGGTTATCTTCCATCCAGATAGTGCTTTTAATGAACCCCAGCTGCTCTCTCACTTAAAGGACAAGCCTTCCTTCCTGTTGAGAGAGTCCTCTTCTAGTGAGCCGGTATTTCTTTATCCATACAATGTCCAGAGACAATGGTTAGAGTTGGAAGGCAGAGGAATCTGGGAATCAGTATAAGATTGTTTTTGTTGGTGTTGAGGTTTCAGGTTAGTTGGACTGGTCCAGATAAAATGCAGTGTTCAAACAGAAGTGTCTACTAGCATAGTAAGATACAAAAAGATTTAGGAAACTTCATAAAATACCACCTCTTCAGTCTTGTTTCATAACAGGGATGTAAATTTTCTGCTACTACATTGCACTGCAGCAACTTTCTCACCTTTGGGAAGGCAGTAACTAGTAACTCATTGTAGATCAATTGTAGGTTGTAGATGCAACTAGGTTGTCAATACTTCAGTGATAAAACTGGGGAGAGCTTTTTCTTGCAGCAATGAAATGGACAATCTGAGACAGTCTCAATGTCTCAATGTTCATCCTCTAAAATCCCAGTGACTCTTGTTGAGGTTACAGAAGTGCTGTCACTTAAAGTGGTTACTTTGTATGTAAGTGGGGAAGTAGTGATAATATAAGCACAGTTCTGGAAACTGGCAAATGTTCTGTGAATGGGATTGACTTAGGCCTTAGAGTCATCATTCAGGGTTGTATGGTGATTTCTTAATACAAATGCTCATAAATTCAGGAGAAGGTGCTGACGACATTTGCCTTTTGTCTGCACCATTTGTTCATGCATGTTATAATTAACAATGATTTTTAGCTGTGTCACACTTAATCAGGGATCCAGCAGTCTTTGTTGTGACTCTGTCAGAGCT
This sequence comes from Parus major, assembly GCF_001522545.3. NCBI lineage: Eukaryota > Metazoa > Chordata > Aves > Passeriformes > Paridae > Parus > Parus major. The sequence goes on from NC_031799.1 coordinate 43,830,370, forward strand.
TGAGCTTAACTAAATTGTTGTTTGTGCATAACAGGACTTAAGTAACTTTCCCTAGTTGAGAGTTCTTGAAAGTTTAGTTGATACTTAGGGTTGTGATACTTTGATTCCTTCTTACTCAATATTTGTTATAACCTTTTCTTAACTGATGTTTTTCTGAGGTCTGAGTATATTTATATTCACAAATACATGCAGTTCATAACACCTTTTGTCACCTTAACAAAGAACTTTCTGGTGATTTCCTGCTTTCAGGAGTTGGTTGTTCTTCTTAGGTTGGGTTTCTGCTTCCTCAGAGTAGCTTAAATGAAAGAAGATTGATTTGAAAGTATTGTGTTCTCTTGGTATGTGAAAATTAAGCCATTGTAATGAAGTTTAGGAAATTCAGAATCATCTGTCTAATACACATCCATTTCTATATCCCTACAGGGTAGCTATATGATATGCTGGCATAGCCAAGTATTGATTAGATTACTTTGCGATACGTTACCCTATAGTAAACTTGCTTGCCTTCTGTAGTGGTGAAAAATCTGTGGAGAGAAATGTTGAAGATTGAAAATAAGAGGGAAGGAGTTGTAGCAAAAAGCTTTTAAAATGCCTGGTTTTCTTTTCAGAACTGGCCAATGAAATTAAAGAAGAATGAGATGCAGCAGTTCCTGTCAAAAGCAGTTGAGATTTTACAGTAAATTTATTTCAAGACCTTGTTCTCACCTCCATGAGAGTACAACAGATGTGTGCTTTTTTATACAGATGTTCTTAATGCTCATGGTCTTTATTCAACAGCTTAAGCATACACAGGAAAAATGAAAGAACACTGGAAGATGGCTGTTGGTGGAGTCATTCAAGGAACAAGTCATAATTATGGCAATAGTAGTGGTAGTGTTTGCCTGCTTTGTTGTATTTCGGTTTAACAAACAAAACCCACCAGGCAAAACCTGAAGTCGGGGGAAAAAAAATCCAAAACCAAAGAGAAACCTCAGCACCTGTTCTCAAAATACTTTTGTGGATAGGGTATGAAGACCAGCCCTTCTCTGCCAAATGTGCACTGCCTGGGTGGGATGGTCTCAGCTTGGTACTTAGCAAATAAGGGCAGTTTCATTCTGATTCCTCTCTGGGATGAGTGTCAAGCAGGCAAATAATATTCCTGTATGATTCGACTCTACTGTCTGTGACAGAATCAGCGTGAAAAAATACTAATTTTCAAGACCTTGCAAATTGATTTTGAGAACCCTAGCTCTGGTGTTCATAGATTTCTGAAATTCATAAAGTAAAAGATAACTAAATGAATGTCTGCACTTCAGTAAGTTTTCTGAATTTATTGAATACATTGGTATCCAGGTGTTTGTGAATACCAAAATGTGATTTTAAAGCACAAGAACCAATATCTAATGATTGACTTGATACAAGTTCTTTTTCTTGTAATACTTAAAAAGTTGGGTTTTTCCTTGCTTTGTCGTTTCAGATTTGTCCAATATGTGCAGCATTACCTGGAGGGGATCCGAATCACGTAACAGATGACTTTGCAGCTCATCTTACACTGGAACACAGAGCTCCTAGAGATTTAATATCCTTTCCAATTTGAGGCAAAGAGGCTAGACTGTTTCACATAGTAGTCATGGTGACTTGGTTTGATTTTTATAGTGAAAGGGTCATATTCTGGATTTCCTGGAACTTAGGTTGCTAAAGATATGCATGTCAAAAAATAAAAACGTTCATCTTCTCATTTAAAAAATGCGGTTGTCAGACTGTGCACAGACTGGTAGGTATACTTGAGAGTGTTTTTTGCTCTAACAGCAGAAACATTTAAAGGATTTTGACATAGTGAGGTTTTTTCCTACTTGTACTATGCTTTATCCTGCCTCATAATTACTCTCAGTGCTTCGTGTTTCATGTGTGAAGATTCACTGCTGTATATATTTATGACATCAGGATGACTCAAGCATAGCTGCTTGTAACAAAAGATTGTAAACTTGCTTAACTACTTTTAACACAATCTTATAATAACGTAGTTTTGTAGTGTTACTGACATTTTGTAATACAACTCAGAAAAACTTCAGATTTTCTGGGAAATCAGATGTTGTCCTTCAGTTACCTTAGCAGCCAGTTACAGACATTTATCTATACTTGATGGCTGAAGAGCTGGAATGATTGGGACTTTTTCATCCTTGTTATTGGAATATTTCAAATATAGGAATATTTCAAGTACAGAAATATCTCAAAACATTTTAATTGCAATTGGGAAAGTTACCCCAGAGTCCTGTGTCTCTTTGAAAAATCCCCAGATACTGTCCTGTTCCAACATGTTTAGTTATGAAAAGTTTGCCAAACTACATAGGGTCACTAGTCCATCTAATTTAGCAACTCATCTCCAGCAGCATCCAAAATTTGCATGCTCAGAAGTGCAAGATGCTCTGTACTAAGCAAAGTACAGAGTGCTTCTATGCTGGGGAGGTTTTCCTCTTACACTCTAGATGTTAAGTTTTACACTGTAGCATAACTAACAGTTTTGAAAGAAGCAAACGTTCGGTAAAGTCTTCTTGTAATGGCTAGAAGTTCTCTCTTGCCATGGGAAGTCAAGTAATTCCTTTCAGTCTTAAGTTCTTTATCACCATGACATCACAAGTTTCTGGCTCCTAACTGTGATTTACGAAAAGTACATTGGATGCTACCCTTACACAGAAATTGATACCATATGAGTGGTGACCATGCTACTACAAAAATGAAAAACATAGGAGATGGAGATCTAAGCTAAATTATAGTAACACTAAAATAAAATATTAAAGCCTATGCTATTTCATTTTTCACCTGTGAGTCATACTAGTGATTGATTTTTAAGAAGCCTTATCTGGACTGTTTTGGAGGAATGAATGTTAACAAATTTATGACAAAAATAATCTTTAAATTTGTTGATTTACTTCAGAATTTATATGAGAATCTATTGAAAAAATGGCACAAAACACAAGCATCTGAGAGGGGGAAGTGGGAGAAAATTAAAGGCATCATTGTCCTTCTGGAATTGGTGATATTTCTTGGGCTGTAGGAAGAAAGGTGAAACAAAGGGGTGTGATGGATGTGCTGAATACTCCAGAAATCTGCAGTTTCCTAGGGACTGAAGTGATGGAATTTCTTGGATAAAAGCATGAAGTATAGAAGTCAAAAGGAATTTGGTAATTATTCTGATGGGAAAAATAACTGTTGCAGTAAACATTTTTATTGTATTTGATATTTAATGTAAGAATTGGAAAGGGAGAACTGAAATCTGCCTCAATAGTTAACTTGGTTGAACATGGATTTGAGTGGGTTTTCATAGAAAAATTTGATTTAAAAAAAAAAAAGGTTATCAGGTCAGTAAGTCTGACCTCTAGCATAGCTGCAGTGTACCTTAGCTTTGCTTCAGAAATTTAATTGTTACTTTATGAATCAAAGTGTATTCTGCTCAGTACACCTGAGTATTTGACCCATGGAATGTCCTTTAATGGTTGTTTAACACTCAATGCTAAACAGTTCTGTTTTCTTAACTTCTTGTCTACGATGAATCCAGTGGCGTTCGGCATGTACGTAGGATGTTCCACCCAGGCCGGGGTTTGGGAGGGCCCCGTGCTCGTAGATCAAACATGCACTTTACTACCAGTTCCCCTGGTGGGCTTTCGTCTTCTCAGAGTTCGTATTCTCCAAGCAATAGAGAAGCCATGGATCCTATAGCTGGTAAGAGCTATAACCACAAATTTTACCCCACTCTCCTCCTTCCACAGAGGAAGAAGAATGCACGATGATAGGAGTTGCCATGCCCTGTGTTGGTGTGAAGCTGCATGTATAGGCATGACATCCCACAGAGCAGCTGAAGAGGGAAAGGCTGTTCTTACTGTGAACATCAGAAAATGGGCTGTGTTTTTACGATTCCCTGAAATAACTTGTTTGTTCCATTTTTAGCTTTGATGTGTAAATAACCTTTTTTTTACAAGGGAGAATAAATAGAGATTGAAGACAGTTCTGAAAACAAATACAGCTTGGTCTAGGGGGAAATTTAAACATTTTAATGCCGTGGTCTTTGACCATACCAATATGTCAGGAAAACCTCAGAATGTCTGCCACACATCCACCTTTGCTTTAGATGCAAAGAGGACACAGTGCTCCCTCCAACTGGAGCTTGCTACTATCAAGCTGTGACTTCAGGGGGAGGTAGCCAGCCATCTGGCTTAATGAGGCATTGCCCCTGGAAGGGGAGCTGTAGATCCACAGCCTTCCTTAATCATGATTCCCTTTGCCTGCCTTTGGCCGGCTCTGGTGCTCTGCTGGCCTGGTGTGACCTGATGTAACTCATTAAATTATCTATAAAGAAGTAGCCCATCAAAAGAAAAAAACCCAAGAGGTCACAGGTGAGTGTGTTCCAAGAGGAGGGAGGATGTTCTTGAAGCTTCCAGTGCAGGACATCCTCTTTCTTTTGCCAAGGCAGCTGTCTCAGCTCGTTTAAAATGTGAGGTGACTGCTGAACTTTGTTTTCAGCATTTCAGGACCTTCCCACTTAGCAGCATTAAATGTGGGATAAAATGTCATTCTTCTGCATCTATTCTCTTTTGGTGGAGGATGTGTTTCTGCGTTTACAGCAGACTGAGCTAGGTGTCTGTCTTGTTTCAGGACTGTTTTGAGTTTACACCTCTTTCCAATATACTGCTTCCCTATATTCCAAGCTTTAGCTTACAGCGAGAATAAATATATCTTAATCTTGCCAGTGAGTTTAACATATCTGCCTTCTTACTGGCGTAATTGATAGGAAAGACCACAGTAATTTTTCCATTTGAAGTTTATAGCATCAGTTACTTTGCTTAAACGTTTTTTCCCTCCTTGTGGCATTCTCTAGTAATTAAAGTTTACTTAATTTTGGTGCTGCTCAGTGTTGGTGAAAATTACTCGACCTCTCTAGTTCGTATTTTGCTTTGTTCCTTCAAAAACAGCTTGCTTTAGAATGATTGTTTTGTTAATGCAATGGAAGAGAAATTGTCATGACTTTTGTAATGTAGAGTAACTTTGTAATGTAGAGGAGAGGGGCAGGAGCCAGGAGTGTCCTCTGCTTCCTCTGCCATTGCATCAACTGCAGCAGCTCTTTGAGATAAGAAGTACCTCCTGCACAGGGTGTCAGAGATTCTGCAGTGATGCACCGAGCAGTAACTCACTGCTAATAATTATTTTAAAAAAATCTTCGTGGATAAAATTTGCAAGGAGCATTCCATCCTTCTGAGTTGGAAGACTTAAAGGGGGTTTTTAGTTGCTAGACCTTCTCCATGCTTGTGGCAGAAATAAGAATTTATACAGAATGCTTTTGTTGTGAAGCAGTGATTTGATATGTTTCCTTAACTAAATTTCTTTTATTGAATGTTTGAAGCAATGGTACAGTATTTCTCTCTTTGCTGCAGCACAGCTTCCCTCTGGGATAATTGGGAAAATGAAGCTTGTGTTTTGAGGAAGCACTTGTTGAAAGGTAAAAAAAATAAACATCCAAAGCCAAAATAAAGTTTCTTAGTCAGTGGCTATCTTGACTTCAAGTTTCAGAGTGGCTGCAGAGCACGACTTTTGCTAGGCTGCCTGTAGATTGACTCTCCTGTTGTTGTTGAGACTTTAAAGCTCGTCTTGTTATTTGGACTAAATGTACATCAATTAGTCTTAATCTTGATGGGCATTAAGCTTCACAGTCTTCTGTGAGGATTTGTGGGTTTTGATGTTAGTTGAAAAAAACTGAATTGATGCACTGGAATTCAGGGTGTATTTATTCTACTGTGTAATGCTCTTTTAATATCTTAAGTCATAGAAGCTTTCTCTTCTCTGGCAGAGCTTTTATCCCAGCTATCAGGTGTGAGGCGTTCTGCAGGAGGACAGCTCAACTCCTCTGGCCCTTCTGCTTCTCAATTACAGCAGCTGCAGATGCAACTGCAGCTGGAACGACAACATGCACAGGCAGCAAGACAGCAACTGGAGACTGCACGCAATGCAACAAGACGCACCAACACGATCAATGTCAACACCACTATGACACAATCTACAACAACAACCAACACATCTAACACAGAAAACAGTCAGCAGACTATCCAGAATTCCCAGTTCCTTCTGACAAGGTAATTTGTTCTGTGCATTTAGTTGTATTTACCTCTTATAAATGTACCTTACTTCTAGCGGAGATAGAGAGCATGATGAAGCTTATATGTTTAGAGTCAGGCATTTAGGATGGCAGTAATTACTTAATTAGGAGTACTTACCTAGTTTAGAAATTATAGTTGGACCCCAGGATTATTGAAAAGAGGATTCACCTCCTGTGTCACCTCAGTTCTTCCAGAACACTGACCATGGACCTGACATAAAAATATTTTCCACATCTCCCTTGCCACACCCTCCGCAAGCATACTTTTGTTTGTGTGGTCTTGTGAGTGTGGTAATTTTAACAGCTCCTGTGCCCGAATTTGAATCAAATCCATTTTTATCTAAGTTCAAAATAGTAATGCCGTGTGATGCCTTTCAGTCACAAGTTCACTTGAGAACCAAAGCGCACCCACAAGTGTCACAGACTGACTTTCAGAGTTGGAGTGAGCAAGTCCCTTGCTGCTATCAGGACATGCATTGTACCTTAGGAGAAGTGGAATTCCATTCTGTAATCCATGCATAGGCTTTATACATGCAGTGAGGTGTTTTGTGGCCAGTGCAAACTTAGAAGTTGATGTGGAAACAAAGGAGACGTATATTTGCACATCCAGGAAATGGCACCAGCCCTCCCTAAGAGACTCCTTGAATAGCAGGAAACCTCATGAACAGTTTTTGATGTTCTTTTGATGTTCTTTTGATGTTGGGCTCTGCTGTGAATGCTGTTGCAGCAGCAGGGAAGGGGTGGGTTGTTAAATGCATGCCTGTTGTACTGAAGCACTGGACGTGTTGAAGGGCAGGTAAGTCTGTCCTGAAGGAGCAGTTTCTGAGCACATCTCAGCCTGTCGGTGGTGTCCTCATTGAAATGAGCTTTCAGCAACTCTGTCTTCTCTCCCCTTACTGCTGCACAGGTTGAATGATCCGAAGATGTCAGAAGCAGAGCGTCAGTCAATGGAGAGCGAACGGGCAGACTGCAGCCTGTTTGTTCAGGAGCTTCTACTGTCCACCTTGATGCAGGAAGAAAGTTCCTCCTCAGATGAGGATGAGCGGGGGGAGATTGCAGATTTTGGTGCTATGGGCTGTGTAGATATTATGCCTCTAGATGTTGCTTTAGAAAATCTAAATTTAAAAGAGAGTAATAAAGGAAATGAGCCTCCTCCACCTCCTCTTTGATGACATCCCACTTTGCAGACAATGTCCTCTGTGCTGTATTTGCCAATGAAAGTGGACAACAACTATCTTGGGTTTGTTTTGGTGATTGTAATTTCAGGTCTGTCACTCTTGTTACATTGTGTACATTCAAAAGAAAGAGAGAAAAGATATATATGATAATCATTTCCACTTAACTAATTTTTACTTCTAGCAGGTAAATGTAGGTTGCAGAGCAGAGTGCTCTGTGTCCTGTACCTTGACATGCAAAAGGCTCTCCTAATACTCCACATTCAAACTGAAGAGGAAAAAAAATGAAAAATCTCTAATGAAGCTGCTGTGTGTATTTATGAATATTAATGAATAAAAACTGCTTGGATGGTTTACCTTAACTACTGCATGACGTTTTTTGCAGCGTGCATGAGTTTTAGTGACCTTGTCATTTAAAAACTTAAATACAAGGAGTAAATCTATAAAACACAAAGCTTTCCCATTATTCAAAGGTTAGGTGATGAAAAAGGTTAGCGCTGAGTAGCAGTTTGTGGCCACAAAGTAGCTTCTTAATAATATGTGACAGAATGACATCTTCATGTGCTGTTTCTGCACAGGATGGAAACTCTGCAGTGGGATACATTGTCCAGACCAGGGTGTGGCATTTTGCTGAATGTGACCATTATCTTGCCCTCTCAGCTGTCACCTCAATGTGGAGTTAAACTTCATTTTATGCATCTGTAGGAGACACAACAGTAAGGCCACTGCTGGAAGCTACTGCAAAGAGGGGCTTTTGTGTGCCCTAAAATCAAATGATGTTCACTTTTGTTTAAAGTTTTTCTTTGTTGTAGTTGTTAAAATTTTTTAATTGTTAAATATGTTTTATTCAGGTGTAGACAATTCATATATTCACTGTGTTCCTTAAAAAAAAAAAGTTAACCTGGATCCTATTGTCTTAGTTTAAAAGCCTTTCACAGCCTCAGACATATTTTGAGTTATTTATGTATTTGCTTGATAGTTTGCAGAGACCTGGCAGTATCAGGAGAGCTTCAGGATTTGGATTCCCAGACTGTCAGTATATTACAAGAAATTCTTAATGCTAACTTTAGCACCTTTTATTTATTGTTTCTTCCAGTTATTTTTTGGTGATATAAAAAAAAAATTGGAAAAAAGCCTTTTAGTTGAATCATGCCACCTACATGCCTATACTGTTAATTCAGCTGGTTTGGAAAAAAAAAGAGTATGGTGTTCTTGTGCATAGAAATTTATAATAGCCCCAAAGCAAGGACAGAAGGGGTATATTTGGTCTTGGTTTTGGTTTTCTTTCTTTTTTTTTTTTCTTTTTTTTTCTTTTAGTGGGTTTGGTTTTTTGGTTGTTATTTGGGGTTTTTGGTTGGTTGGGTTTTTTTGGTAGGATTTTTTTGAATGTAAAGTTAGATTATAAAAACACAAGTGCACACAGCTTCTGATGAAAATTTAAACTAGGCTTATATCATAATGATGTCTTTCCAGATCTCTCACCTCACCCCCTCTCTCTTTCTCTGTATCCTCTCATCTCAGCAGCATTGTAGAGTAAACGTAATGACGTGGACACCATGTGGTGTTCTCTGCAGAACTGTTACATGTATGCTAATCCAGAATAACAGCAGGACAAAACAACCCCATAGACTGAAGTTTAAGTTCCTCCCTCTCTCTTTTTTTTTTTTTTTTTAATCATCACATCTTGATTGTTTTCACGTAGAGCAGCATTAGCTTTGTTTGGGGGTTTTTTTTTTTTTTTTTTTTTTTTTTTTTTAAGTCTCTGCAACAGAAAACTTTACATGCAGCCTCTGGTTACCCTGAGAGTTACCCCCACTAGGGGACTTTTTTATTGATTGTTGAAGACTTTCAAAAATTTTTCAAGCTGTAGTTTTTCAAACACATCTTCTGCACATTACAATAAGACACACGGTTCAATAAAGCATTTTCAAGACTGTTGTTCAGTTGATTCTCTTTGACTTTAATGTATTTTCCAGACAGTTTTGTTCCAGAAATTTCTGCATCTGCCTTTAATTCTAACAGTATCATCCAACATAAACTCAGTTTGTGTAGACATCCTGGGTGGTTTATATAAATATCTTTTGAAACCAAATGCTTTGGCAGGTGATGAAGTACGTAATCCTAAGTTCTTCACAGGTAGGTGAATTGAAGGCTGCATAGAACAAGGTGCATTTAAAACAGGCTCTTCTCAGTGTGCTCTTGTTTTGTATTGGTTAAGGCTGGTCTCTTACGTTGCCCAAATTCCAGACACCACCACACTTGACTGGAATGGGTGCAAACTAATGCTATGCTGGTTTGTTTAGAGGCTGAATACATGCTGGCTTGGATTTAAAAGTATTCTTGGAAAAGTATCCTTGGGCATCATGTTAACTTGTACAAGTCTTCAGTGGTTTGGGAGGGTGTTTGACCTTTTTTTTAATTATTATTATTATTTTTAGGTATAGAAAGAACATGAAATGGGTACTAGGAAGGTGTTCCAGTAGTCTGCCAAAAGTCCTATTTGCAATGGAGTGTTTTTCCTTATTAGAGGAAGCTTTGCCAAGGTAGTATTTTGTGGGGGTATTTCCAGAACTTTTATTTTCAGGGTGCGTTGGGCTGCAATGGCTACAGCCTCCTTCAGTTTGAAGGGGAATCCCATAGGGGGTTACTGCCTTTTCCATGTGAGAAAGGAAAAAAAAAATCACAAAACAACACCAAAAAAAAATCACCCTAAGACCACATCCCAACACTCAGTGTGGACAACCCCCTTCCCAGAACAGGACCCTTAGTGCTCCACACTTGAACAGGTCTGGGAGTGCAGGGACACCTGTGACTGAGTGGTTAAGGTCATGTGAAGAAACACATCCAACAGTATCAGCAAAAGAAGTTTTGTTAGAAATTTGTGAAAGCATGACTAAGTTCTAAGGCGAGGTTTGCTCTGTTACCACACAGATAAAGCACACAAAGGAGAACTGGATTAGAATCAGCTCGGAGTGCCACACAACACAGACTGGGGATGCAAAGGGTGAGGATGGAGAATGTTAGGGTGCAGAGGGTGAAGGGACACCCCCTGCACTGACTCATGGTTCACATTGGACCCCTTGCCAAACCTACCCTTGGAATTGCTCAGTGATTTATGTCCCAAGGATTTGGCAGCACTTAATCATTGACTGATTTAACTCTTACAGAATGGCTCTGTAAGGTTCTCCAATACCACAAGAGTAACTAAATTTTGAATCTACATTGATGATACACTTGCCACAAAGTGTTGAAGGTTGACAAAGTCATGTATATATTCAAATATTCGTGTGTGTGCATGCCTACAAAGCACCTCTTGAAAGCTGCCCCGGGGCTGGGTGAAATTCACACACTGGATGCCTTTGCATCTATCAGTGGGCAAAGGCTTCAGCCTCAAGGAGGGGGTACCAGCCCAGGCCCCGCTGACAGTTTTTTACAAAACTCCTCTGGGTTCCCAAACCTGAGGGCTGATGAGCACCCAGAGGCACATCCTGCTCCAAGGGAGGTGCTGGCACAGCCTCTGGGGACCTGGGACCTCAGAGGGCCTCCCGTGGGACCCCATTCAGAGTGTGGTGAGATGCTCGCTTTAGTCTCCCATCCTGGACTCAATCCAGGTCAGTAATCTTCCTCAAAAGTCCAGTAACGATGTTGTTTCACTCCAGCTGTGATTCAGACAAAAACCAAGTTTCCAAGGCTATTCATTTGAAAATAAGTTTGTTGGGCAACAAATTCCTGGGAACAGGGAGTGTTACTGAAAAGCTCAAGGAGACCATAATTGTGCGTGTGCAGGGTGAAGACATGCCCCACCACAGCCAGGTCAGAGTTGATGTGCTGTGCGTGCATTCTGTGTGCTCTGTGTGTGCGTG
>NC_031799.1:43842002-43870691 GCF_001522545.3 Parus major
GCTCAGTGTGTGTGTCTGTACTCTGTGTGTGTGTGTCTGTGTGTGTGCGCGCTCTGTGTGTGCTGTCCTGTCAGGTGTACACCCGTTACCACCGATGGTGCTCCCCAGCCTGCTGTGTCCTTTGCTGCGTGGGGAGCTCGGACACTGCCAGGTTCCATTCTGCTGAGGGCTGCCTCAGAGCCATTGTTGGGACTGGGGCAGACAGGAAGCCATACCCATATATCCCATTCCAGTATTTTGTATTTTAAAGTAGTTGGGAAAACGTGGAAACAGTGGAGTCCCTGGAAAGCTTTTTAGAATATCAGTGTGATCTTTCTGTAACTTCTGCTTTAATAAGAGGTCTGGTCTGTTTTTAGAACCTCTCTTATGTCTGTGTCAAATACAAAGAACAGCTCTTGTACATGTAATACAGTGAAAACACATCCACCTCGTGTTTTACTTATGACTGCCTTGATAAATTCCCTGGCACTGGGGTTTGGGGGAATTTCCATTCTTTGCCCTTTGCTCAGCCTGGGCTTCCATCTTGGCATGGAGTTGTGGTCCCTGTTAAGTTTGTGGACAGCACAGTCTGGTGCAGAATCCAAACATCCAGATGTGTGCACAGCTGCAGCTTTGAGACATTTGACTATTGTGGAGGACTAAAGGCCATTTCCTGCTACCAACAGGAAGTCCCAGGAGGCAGAGAGGCTCCACTGCTACTTGGGACTCTCAGCCCTAAACCAGGGAAGCAGTGTGTGCATTCACTGTGTAAAGGTTTTCTAGTTACATCACTTTATCTTCTTTTCCCTGCCACAGCTGACCTTCACGTCTGGTCAGCCTGTTTTGCCACATGGGTACTTTGCTGTTTTGGGGCTGTTCACTTGTTTTAGCTCCCAAGGAAGAGCAAAGTGTCTTGAGACAGGCCAGTAGGCATAAGGATTTATTTGCAGTGTTTATTAACATGCACAGTATATAAGTGCTCTAAAGTTATCTGTGGACAGAAAAAGTAGAAAAGGGAAACTGTAGGGGGGAATGGTGCAGCCTCTGGAGTGTTTCCACCACACTTTAACTCGGTACTGGCTGCCACCTCCTGCAACATCTAATGCAACGAAATCACACTTGTGGGAGGGTGGTAAAAGGAGGGCCCTGCAGCTGTGTGTGTGGAGGAGAGGTACCAGTGGAAGGGAATCCACAGAGCTGCATCCTCCATGCTAGGCCAGCACCTGTGGAGGGGCAGTGTGAAGCAGGGAGCCAGGGGCACAATCCCCCAACACCACGTGGAGCGCAAGTCACAGCCTTGAAAGAGTTGTCAGTGAGCACAGCAGAGAATGGGCCATGGAGGCCAGCATGAGGGATACCAACGTGGGTCTCAGCTGAGAAAGGAAAAAGATGTATAGCAAAAGTTACGAGAGGGTAGGAGTGAGGCAAACAAAGGGACAGGGAATAATCAGAGGCATCCCAAATCATGCCAAAGATGGAGTGACAGGTGGGACTGAGGAGGGCTGAGGACCACAGTGAACCACAAGCAGCTAGAAAGTGAGGCTCTGGCAGCTTTTCTGCTTCCACCGTCGACTGCCTGTGGTGCAGGAGGAAACTGGCCACCACCTCTGGGGCTCTCCACTCTTCCCAGACTGCAAACACTTCAGCCCTATCAGGCTGGCAGCGCTGCCACCAGGGCACCCTCCCCTTTCTGATCCTATTCCTTTTACAGAGCAGCCCCTGAAAGGCTGTGCCAGGGTCTTTGTGCATCGCTCTGAGCCTCAGCACCACACACAACACTCATGGGCCCAGTATCTCCTCAAGGCTGTTGCCTTCTCTGACACAAAGATCAGCATTTGCCCGTTCTGAGACCAACCCAGGCCTCCTCCTTCCCCAGATGCCAGAGCTGCTCATCAGTGCAGGATGGAAGGAAGGACGGTTTTTTCTGTCCACATTAGCGGTGTCTCTTTTCCCCACCATTTGTGGCATCTGTTCTGAACCTTCCATTGGCAAGGGGAAATTTTCTTACTTTGGTCATTTAGCCTTGACCCTTGGAGACGCAAACCATGGCATGCACCTCAAGCAGCAGGATGGGATGTGTCCCAGCAGAAGTGAGGATGTTGTGCTTTCTGATGCCCACCCACCACTCACCCTCCTCTGCAGAGCACCAGGAAATGCAGTTCACAACCAAGTACCAAATAAAGAAGAGACAAGCATTTACATTTTATATAAGCGTTTATTTACAACTTGTTTAACAACTGTACATTCTTCTATCACCTTGGAAGCATTAGTGTATTTGACTGGGAAAAAATATTAAACTTTTTGATTCCAATTATCATTAATGAGGTTTTTTTTGTCTATATACAGGTATGTATATTAATATTGCTACCATAACAATCTGGTAGTTACACGATTTATAGATGAACTGAAATGGGAAATTAATGTTTTGACACTCTAAGAATTCATTCTTTTACAGAAAATATATCACTGGCAACTTCACAAACAGTTATTACTTTGATAATTGATCAACACTTAATTCAGGACTGTCAAACAAGCTGCTATTAAGAAGGTAAGAGAGTTTTCTATGCAGCACAAATGAAGTTAGTATATCAGAGACATGCTGGAGATCAGCTCTAAGTTGAGAGCTCACAACCACTTCATGATAGAGATGCCAGGCTAATCTAATTAAAGTACCCAGCTCCTTGACTGGTTCCACCTGGCATCTCTCTGTTGCATTAGTAAACTCAAAGAACTTTTGTCAAGCTAAACACACTTACATACAAATGTCATCAAGGCTCAAGAACAACTGATACTTAGTCTCTAATCTGCACAGACCACTTAGAAAAATGAGGTACTGCTCGGCATCACTTTGGGACGCCTGTGGAGGCAGGTGCACAAAAAAAGCAATCCCCTCCTGCCCAGCACAGAGCCCTGATTTTAGGGATCCTGCACCCAGCCTGGCTTGGAGCAGGGTGTGGTCCCAGCCGAAGCAGCACTGGCAAATGAAAAACATACCATGCCTTTAACACCCAACTAAAAGAAGTTTTCCTAAGTAAGGCTTGCCCTGACACACAACAAGGGATCAATGGCTAGGATCTGGAAAGACACAAATCCTTCAGCTCTCTACTGGACTCAGTCTGATGAAATGATGCTGCCTCTACTGCACAAGTATTTGACTCTTTATGACCAAACCCCAGATCCTGGCTGCAGGTCACGTCAGACTTCACTGCCCCTGGCCCTGGTGGACCAGGAAAGACATATATCCCCATCTGAAGCCTTTACGGACAGCTGTCAGCCAGAGCACCTGGTAGCCACAGTACCTGATAGAGTATCCAGAAGGGAAAACACCACAGTTCTCACTGGGATCCTAGTTTTAGCCTTCACTCTGCTGCCTGGCCTGCTTGGAGCCCATTCCTACCTGCCCATCCCTTTGCCAGGCAGCACGGACCACCCCGCCCTGGTGGGGCACACGTTTGTCCTTTCTCCATGCCGTTCTGCACAAGGCCACGGACACCGTGGGATCAGGATCCCTGAGGACTGGACACAAGCGGGCGTCTCTGCGTACGAGGTGTGGCTCTGTCAGAGCCCACCCAACGGGCCAGGGACGAGGCAGGCACTGTGTGTGTGACCAGAAGAGACTGCAGAGACAAGTGGACACAACGCTTCCCTCAGCGTGGGGGTGCCCCCCTGGCAAACAAGGCTGGAGGTTCTTCTATACTGCCCAAATAAGCAAAACTATTCCTGGAAGCAGCAGAGTTCATATCAATATTTCTGCCAGGATTAAGATCCAGGTGAGCAAGAATGGGGTTTCTCTAGAACTGGATTTAAATCAAACCGCTTAAGGTACTCAGCATTCAGACTTTTCAGTTTTTCCAGCAAATCCTATGGCTTGAAAGCCCCTTTCCCTGTTTGTTATGTACTAATTCCTATACAATAAACCTCTTAACTTACAATACTACAGCACTCCCTCGTCTTCTGAATCTTGCCAGTACTGGATGTCCAATACAAAACAAAGATACAGTAGTACAAATGTGCAGATATTTAGGAATATTAAATAAGCAGCTTTTTAAATTAATATAGGCAGTACAAAGCATTTTGAGTTATGCTGTCTACATATGGCAAATCTTATAGCTAAACTTCAAAATACAAAGAAACAGCCAAGCTAGTGCAATTGGAAATTAAATAGCTAAGACTGTGACAAGAGAAAGAAAAAAAGAAAGGAAAAAAACAGTACAGGTGAAAGATAAACGATCCAAATCATAAACTGGCAAGGACAGTCTGCATAATACTGAAAGTGTAGATGACTTTCGTACTTATCTCCATTCATGGTCTTTCCTCAGATTGTTTTAACAATTGTACACAGATTGGAAAAAAAAGTTTCTGAAAGAAACCAACAACACAGCTCAAATGTAGAGAGAAAAATACAACAGCCACAAACTACTGTGTATATATACATATTAAGGAAGCAGGCAGTGCCTGTGAACAAAATACCACCCGGTAGTTTGCCTGGCTCGGAGATTATCAGATGAAACTTGCTTGGTTTTCTATGGAAGATGGGATCGCCAAGCAGCAATTCATTAGCCATTTCTCCTGGTAAAACACCTCCTTCGCTTTACTTAATTTCTTTAAAGATTCAAAGTGGATCCTTTAAGGGTGCAGGTGCTTTGAAATTTGAGCAGTAACCAAAAGGACTTTTTTAGGAATTCATTAAGACCAGATTTTTATAGTTCGGTATATGAAAATGTTGCAGGAAGTCTGTATGTTAATACTGTTAATCAGAATTAAATTAAGTGGACAGGCGGAAGTAAGATGGAGAGCTGACAGTGCTCTGTCAGTTGCAGAACGCCTCCTGTTGAGTTGTGAGTACAGGATTTCCTCTCTTCTAGCCTCATAGGAGACTTTTTGTGAAGAGAAAGAGTAAGTGGAAGTGGGAAATGGGAAAGCCACTCCCCAGGATGGTAAGCTTCTCTGCAAGTAGATCCCCCTTTGAAACCAGATGGCCATGAGTCTTAAGTGTAGAACTGGTTAAGTTTTGGTTATGCAGTCTGGACAGAAAAGCAAGTCATGCACTGAACAGTCCCTGTTATAATAATGCTGCAGGTCATGCAACCACATCACTGCAAATAAAAGAATAAAGAAGAAAGTTAAAAAGCAGATAACATATTACTGTTGAAAAAAAAAAAACAACAAAACAAACAGAGAACAGAACAGGTCCTTTTAAAAGCAGTTTAGTAAGGCCACCTCTACTTAAGAGTTGTGCAAATTCACAGAGAAAATACCTTTGCCAAGCAACTGTTCAAATTAACAGGAAGGTTACAGGCCAATAGTTGGAAAAAGCAACAAAATAGCCTTGGTCAATATCTAACTTTAGCTGTAATTAAACTTCACACAATTCTGAGTAAAATTCTTCAGGGCACCATTCTTTAACTAATAAAGCCATGGAAAATAAGTTTACACAGCAATGAGCAATTCTCAGGCATTCATGCTGTCTGTGAGTGTAATTGGTAAAGCAAGATAATGTGAAAGGTGCCCACCCAATTCTGCATGTGTTTACAAGCTAAAAGATAATCAGAGTCACAACGACTGTCTTGAAATCCTGGGCACCACTAAAGGCATTTAAAGTTGATCAGATGTCATCCTGTGCATGAGGCTCAACATCACTGCCCCACTGCACTGGCAAGTTCTATCCCTTGCATGCAAATACAGGTTTGAATTGCCAGAAAATGATACATGTTCTTGTTAAAGTAAGCTGAGTCGGAGTCACTGAGCAGTAAAGAGAGCACCCCACTGCTGCAGAAGGGAATCTGAGTTCGCAAGAGAATCGCAGAGGTTGGCACACTTCTCCATCGTCACTGATGCACCCTTTTTCCTGGCCAGTGTAACTGGAATGGAATGCTTTACTGACACAGCTACGGTGCTTCCACTTTGCCCAGGTAACACAGATGTCCCTACACAGCACTGGCACAGCACTAAATGGGCATTTTTGTTTTCATATTGCAAAGAGAAAATTGGCTTCAGCAGACTGAAATTAGAGCCTGTTTCCCCACTTCCTTCTCCCCTGTATTGCACTGGTGCACTGGTCAAAATTGATTCTAAGAATACTTCTTGTGATGGGGCAATCCAGGTTAAATAGATAAAAAAGATTATTTATGCTACAAGTCCTGTAGCTTACGTATCCCTCTTTTTTCCTTCTCATTCATCCACCCAGAATACTAACTAACCATGACTGAAAACCACACAGAAACACATATCAAATGGAATAAAAAATTTAACACATTCAACACATTCAAAGACCTTGAGGGTGTATATTTTGAGCAATCATTGTCTTTTAAGCTTGCTTGGCACTGCTTGGTGCATAAAGTTACACAGTTCAGGATTAATATGAAGATCACTGTAGTTATTCTATAAAAATTCTATAAAAAATAAAAAGTTAAAGCTACATAAGCATGTACCTATTCTACTGTGTACAAATGAATATAATCCTTTAGTCTTACCTGGCTATTGCTTAGCTCAAACTTATTATTTAGTAGCACTTGAAGTGTCCTTCAAGTGTATGTTGGACATACACAGAAGAGACACTTCAGGCTTCTATTTTAGTCAATAGTACTTTTGAAAGGTCTTGTAAACTCGGGACACTATTATCTTTCAAGTATGTAAAAATTCTGTTAGTGCCCTTTCCTGACTAGAAATTCTTATCATGTTCTAAAAATAGCTGTCTGTCAATTTCTAAGCCACCTGATGAGGCAGCAACACATAGAGAGATGCAAGATGTGAGGGTAAATTGACTGAGCATAACCTGTCACTGCATCTGCAGCATCTTTAGAAAGACACAGTTTATGCAGCGGACAATATGTCTAAGGAGTGACAAAGAGAATACAAAGCAGATTATAAATTTTAAAAATGGTGGCCTTATAATGTAATACTTATAATTATTTCAAAACATTAATGATACTGCTAAACAAAAGCTTAAAGTCTCTTTCAAAACCATTGATGCCTCCAAGAAAGAAGTTGACTCTTCAGCTTACTAACCTTTTGTGGCTGTGAACAATAACCTCTACTTTACAGTATTTTAAATTATATAACTGATGTTATATTCAAATCCAAATCAAAAGTCTGATGGTCTCATTACAACTATTTTATAACTTCATAAATACTCCACCACTGGGGATTTTCTCTTAAAATTCCATCCACTTTCATGATTAGGCTAACGACATGAGCGTGCTAACAGTAATAACTGGACTTTGTTAGCTCTCTTCCCTTCAAGTTAGGTATAATCATTAGGGATTCAATTTCCATTTCCAGAATAAACTACTCTGTACCTGTGGAAATACTTGCTTTTGCAGTATTTCAGATCTGTGCCATGCTACAATAGTCAGCAGTCCTTCAAAGTGCTGACAATTGAAACAAACATGTTCCTCTTTCTGAAATCACTGCATCTGATCACAAAGGACCTCTCTAATGCAAAGCAATGAATAAAATCAGCACAAGAAAGGAAAGGCTGCCCAAATGACCTGTATTTCCCTCTGCTAGGAATATTTTTCATGTTGTATGGATCATTCTCTGAGACCCATAGCAGCAAGACATAGCTGCAAGAAATTTTTTATCTGCCAAATGGAATCTATTTTCAGCCTGGAAATGACACCATATGCAAAGGGGACAGAGGATATGCAATTTTCCAAACGACTTTACATGCACAGCAAACAGCAGCAGAGCAAACTCATGATTTGCCAACAGAGCCAAATGATGCAGAAATACACT
The DNA here is from genome assembly GCF_001522545.3 of Parus major. Classification (NCBI taxonomy): domain Eukaryota; kingdom Metazoa; phylum Chordata; class Aves; order Passeriformes; family Paridae; genus Parus; species Parus major. The sequence goes on from NC_031799.1 coordinate 43,849,719, forward strand.
TCAGGATACTCCTGCACTACCTTGGCAAGGCCCAAAGGTGTAGGTAGAATCTGGACCACAGAGAAGCTGACAGCAAGACCATCCCCAGCAGATGAGGACTTCAATTACAGCAGTCAGCACAAGTTCCTACTGATCCACTGACTACAATCTGACATCAGGACAATCTGTCTGGGAAGCTGTGGCTAAACTGTCAGGTGCTGTTTCAATGCCCCATGGGACGGTATGATTTGTCAAGTTTCCTTGACAAGCCTCCCAATCAACATTCATTCATTGCCTAATTCAATGAGCTTTTGCATTTTAAAAATAAACTTTAAGTCCCAACATGTCAATGAGTACACAGAAATAAAATCAAAGAAAAACAGAGGATGAAGCTAGCTAAGTCCTCAGCATCACCAAATGGTACAATGGAGCTGGCATCAGAGTCAAAATTTACAGGGTTTCACTGTACCAGATACAAGAAGTCTGAGGTTGCAGTGGCTGAGTAAGGTTACAGGAGTAAGGCAATCCAATCAGCCATGCCAGGACATATTTTTGATTCCTTAGGAGTGACAAACTGGAGGCGTGGCTAGGATCCTACCTAGAATATGACATTCACTCCAAAAAACCTCACCACTTGGAAGTACAGCCTGATAAATCCATTTAGCTGTTTATTTATGCAATGCCAGGTGAGGAAAATGCCTGCTAAATTTGGTTAGGAGATACTGAAGTTTATCAACACTATCTTACTGCAAAACACAGAGTTCACATTCTACCTAAAACACATGTGCAAAATCAGCATAGCATAGCTGAGTGCAAAAATACCTCCCTCATCAATCCTTGCAAAAAGTCAGTATGTTGGGCACAAATAAAAAAATCTCTATACAGTAAGTAAAACTGAAATACTGTTTTACTTTATAGGAAAAAGGAAAGCAAGCCACATTCAGCATAGTCTTTCTCCAAGCCACTAACAAGAAGAAAATCTGTTAAGTGTATAGTCTCATATACTAGAGGAGACAGGAAAAGCAAAAGCTACTTGCTCATGTCAAAATACCAAAGACTTTAAAACTGCCAAAAAACTTTTAAATTTTCTTGACATCTTACACATACCACTTACTATTTGAGATCATAATAAAGCAGTAATAGGAATAGTCATTGTTAATTCTTTCATACATCTATATAAATGTCAGCGCTCCCTACAGAACAAAGAGCCACAAAACACTTGCAGAAGCATTACTGGTAACACGAGTGACACTTCAACAGGACAAGATTGCCGTTTGATTTCTTCCAAACAGAATGAAAGGCATCTTGTAGCCATTACATATTTATTTCATTTTGCAATATACAAGGCTGTATATTCTGGACATGTATTTACCTTTGCACTGTGGGTGGAACACACAACCTTTAAATCAGAGTACTTCAGTTTTCACAGCACTTAGAAAATGCATGTTATGGTCTGGTTAGGTGTTGCTATCAAGAAAACAGGGAACTTGAATTTTTTTTTTTTTCTGTAATGTCTGATCAGATATGCTAAAAACTCCACCCTCCACAGAAGTACGTGAACTGGACTGCACATCTGAACACATCCTTTTAGGTCAGAAACTAAGCTTCAGCTCTAAAAAATGAAAACATTTATCTATTTATCTGTTATCTTTTATTGGCATCAATTAAAATCTGCCAGAAAGATTATTCTGGGCAGATCCTCAGCACAGTGCCCTGCAAGTACTCTCATGAACACCTCAACTGTTTTATCTCTGACCTGGAGAACCTCTTTTCTTTAAGCTCAGTTGTAAGGTTTTTTTCTGTAGTGAACTGGACAGGATATAGCATTGGCTTAGTAATTGCCACTACAGTTTTGATGGAAACAGTCTTTCTTGCCTCAGGGGAAAAAAAGTATTCCAAAAATACATTCTCTGAACTATCTAATGTACTAACAGAATTCTGTTCCATAGGTTGGGGCTTTTGCTTATATTTTTTTTTATTACTCAATGTAAGACAAATAGGGAACACACACTGGTAGCTCCCCTACATATGTGTTTATTGTTTATTCCCTGGAGTCACACTCTGAGCTCCCTCTTTTTCTTAATACACACTGCTTACAAAGATACACAAGCAAGTGAAATAACGAAGCTGACCCCTCTGAATATAAAGAAGCTGTTGCTGTGAAAGAGAAGGTTTAATGTTCAGCTCTTGCATTCATCCACACACAAAGATTAAGAATGGATGTATGCAGAAAATTAAAGTAGTAAAGCAGTGAAGAAGAAAGAATTGGACTCCTCTTAATTACTAAAAGAAGACATAAAAAATTACTTACTAGAACCAGACAGTAACTGAGAATATATCTGTAAGAGTGCAGTATATTTTTAGGTTTTTATATTCAATATTAATTCTGGGAAATACCAGAATTTCTCCAAGTTTGTAAATTCTCTAAGATAAAATGATTGTTCACTTGCCTAAGCAAGAGTAAAACTCATATTCAGTATGAGTCTTGTGCTGATCTTTGACGCTATATAATGATATTATCTATTTTTGAAAACAACTACAGAAAACTTCAGCATCTTATCTTCATGGAAAAAGGAAAGACAGAATCACAAAGAACAGAAAAGCCAACAACCAAGAACTAAAAGAAGCTATGAGAGACAAGAAAGTAAAAGCATAAGACAAAGCTTCCAACCAGCATCTGCTCATCTCCTCTCAGCCTGTCATCAAAACTTTGGAGGCAAAACAGTAAAACAAATATTAACATCATAAAAGCAATTACTTTTATTCTAGCATGCTGATTGTGCTCAAGTTCTTTTAGAACTGCACCTAATTAAGAGCAAGAAATAATTAAATTAACTAGACAAAATTAAGAGATAATACTTCCCATTCAACTTCCATCCCTTTCTTGCACAAATAGCCCTTGGCAGTTCAGTAACAGAAAAAGTTAGCTAGATTAAAATTAAAATAAGAATGGAGCTTTCGGTATTCTCAGACTCTGGGTGATATAAAATGCTGTAACCTCAAATAGGAACATCGAATTCTCTCAGAGGAATGGTCTTGCTCCACATATAGCATGTGGTAAAGAGTTCTTCAAATTATTAAAATCAATTGCACAAGGTAAGTAAAAGATATCCCAGACAAACTATAATTGTCTAGATAACTACAGATAGCCTTTTGTATACAGAGCATTTTGTATCTCAGTGAGAGACAACAGATTGAGTAAATCACCTTACTGAACTACAGAAATTATCCACAACTTCCTCTGCATTGGTATCCTTCTGCACATAAGAAACTTGAAATATCTCATCTAATTTTTGCAAGCACAGACCGTATCAGTAATACACTGCATAAGTACAGAAAGTTTTTAGAAAACCATTTTTTCCCTAATGTGAGGATTAAAAGACAAAACTATATGTAGAATTCAGTATCTGTTCTCTGGGAAGTGGGGGTCTTGGGGGTGTGGGGTGGTGGTGTAACTGCAACTGAAAATATTTTTCAGACACGTAACTGAAAGCATTTCTTAGCCTGGATTAAAACAGATGATGCACTTGAGGATAGAACAACAGTACCTAAAAATGTCATTCACCTGTTCATTACCCTTTAATCTAGGTGTGCCTGTTTTAATTATCTACTGCTCATTCTACTCAAGTCGTGAATTGAAACAGACATTCAGATGACTGATAAATGCTAGTATCTTTTCTTTAAAGAGATTTATGGAAAAATAAACATCTCCACTTAAAAGGGCATTAAAATCAGGTGAAAGAATAAATTTATAAACCAACTACATGTGCATTAGAGTCCAAACAGCCCCTAAATAAAAACCTAAATTTAAAGCCAGCCTCTAAATTTGAAACTGAATCACAATAAGACGCATGAATATGAAACTTCCAGCCAATACTCAGGTTCTCTGTGTCCATCAATTCTTTGACAAAAATGACAGGGAATGCATAGAACTAGTCAGGGAAAAAGCACAATTTTGTAGGAACAGAACCTAAATAAGAGAAGCCTCCATCCACTGATCAGCAAGGTGTTACAACTATTAATCAGCTATATACTAAAAAGGCAGTACAACAAATCACAGCCTGTTTCCAACAAAGTCAGCAATAAACTCACCTGAAGGCACTGATACCATTAGTAAGGCAACTGATACAATTATACCCTGAATCAATATAGTAAAAGCAAGTCTTGTAGTAGGGATGACCACTGGAATATATTAACAATATTAACTGGGGCCTTGATCCATTACATATTGTTCATCCACAATCATAAAATTTTAGAACAAATGTCCTTTTTAAACGGATGATAGAGTAGCAGGTTAGCACATGCTAAACACTTCTCCAACTTTTTAGAATATGTATTTAAGCATACACTTGACAAAGAAGAGTGGAATAAACCATTTGAAAATATTAATTTCTACCAGCAAAAGAGGTAAAACCAGTTGATAAAGAAAAACCTGGAAAAATATCATCCTGCTTCCCTAAATGCCGAGAATAAGAGCAAACTTTGCACTTAGGAGATTAAAAAAAAACCCCAATCTTTCTTTTTGCATTGGTGAATTTTTTAGTATGAAATATATTTCACATTAATATTATAATCCAACTTTGCATTTCTGTAATGAGATTTCAGCATTTTTCTGAATCAACAGGAGATGAAAAGCTAATTCCCTTTGAACAGAAACAGTCTTATAAAGCATAAAGCCTTACAGGCACAAAAGTACCAAATGTGATAGGAAATCTCCACTGTCACATGATCCACATGAGGTTTTTCGTAACAGACCAGGCTTCATATAAATAAGACTGTTATTATACAGCACTCCCCTAGATGTTTTCCAAGTTTTGGCACATTCAGAAAATGCAGAGAGAAATGAACTCCAAAAAATATAAGCAAAGGGCATTACAGAGCAATAAGAAGGCATAATAAAACCTTTTCCTGAACTGTAAAATAATAGCAGTAACAAGGGAGAAAGGATGCTGGTTTATTTTCCTTGAATGTTGTCACTTGCAATAGAAGTGGCCTGGATCACAGGGCAGTTTTCTTTCTAAGGCCAAGGCTTCTCTACCTTGCTGTTGCTGGCTGGACATGACCAGGGTAAGATCTCCTTGTGCTCGTGGCTTGCCTTTGTCTAGCCAGGAAGGACTGTCCTGAGCCTGTACTAGCCAGTCTGTCTTCTGCTGCTTTTTTATGCAGAGTCATCCCCTATGGACAGAGAGAATTTCTCAGTCAATACCAACATAAAACACTGAACAATTTTATTCATTTACATTTTATTCATTGTTTCTGTCTTCACACTGACGAAAGTATTTTGAATTCCATGCGCAAAGCATCATATTTTCAAGGACAAAGGTAAGTAAGATATTCTTCCTAGTACTTTGTGTGGAACTCTTCCCTTTTCCTGCAGTCATTCTCCAGTTTTAGAGTAACCACCTAAGAACTCAATATTATGCTTCTCATGGCAGTTGGACAATTCCTTTCTGAAGAGTTCTTCCACCCCCCCCCTCCCAGTTCCTAGCTCCTTTCAGTATGTTTCTTCTGAAAAAAGTTTAGGTATTGTCATCCTCTGTGGAAACACCAGCTCATATGTCAGAAGCACATCTTGGGAGACAGGACGTTCTCATCAGGCTAAAACTCAACAAGGAAATGAAGAGAGCTGTGGTGGCTTGTGCAGTTGTATATAAAAGTGGAGGCTAATTAAAGAATGATACAGACACTGCTATCAGTGGTCATCTTAGTGTTCATGATAGGTCATTTAACTGTGGGGATCTTACCTCAGGTTTGTCTTCTACTTTTTAGTGGGACTAATGTTATAAAATTGGCAAAGGACACTGGTCACTTGAAAATACCTTCAATATGCAAACAATTCAAACACTGCTTGAATTTAGACTTGCTATTCAGGAACACAAGAAGGATGTAGAAGAGCAAGAAGAAAACTCTTCCAAAGAAATATAGAGAGGAGGAATTTGAATTCTATGATGGAGCAAAATGAAACATTAAAGTTACAGATGTCAAGAGCAGGTGTCAAATAACAGATGAAGAGCAGTCTCAATCCAACTGGTCTGCCAAAGGGAAGTCTTGAACACATCTGATGTGAGTGACAACTCTCCTGGTACACAGGCCCAGCAAATGCTGTACGGCTGCACAGACTCCATCTTCTATCCAAACTTACACTTTGAACAATTTAAGTGAGGGTCTTGCTGATGCCCTCACTCTTTCTATGGGGCTAAATTTGCACCCAAGTTAAAGGGATCACTTCTCAGAGCACTTCACCTGAATTGCAAGTAAGATGAACTGCTTTGATTGTGTCCCTTCATTACAAACAACTGGAAGACTGGAGAGTGGTGAATCAAAGCAAATTTGAGCACTATAATTTGTGTAAGTGAAGGGCTGGGATTACAAAATAGTAATCTGGGCCATTTCTGATTTTTAAACTTGAAAATTACAAACTTCTTTTTTTATTTTTCACAAGGTTATGATAGGAACATACTTTAACACAGAGATAACTTAAGATTACTAGAAAGTATTTGCTTCTGTATTCGTGTACTGGAAAATGCTTTTCAAACAAAAAAAGCATGTAAATTCATGGAAATGAATGAATGATGTTATAAACCTACTATAAACAAACAATATTAATAGTTTCTTTCTTTTCATTTTCTTCTCAATTAAAAGGTTTGTGAGATTCTTACCATGTTGTACCAGGCACTAACGATAAATTTCTCCTCCATTTCTCTTTGACTTTTTGTTTTCTCATATTCTTTCTATAAAACAAAAATCCATATATTTAAAGCCAAAGTATAATAGAAATATTAGTCTCTAACTAAAAACCAATGAGTTTTTACCACAAAATGTAAGGATTACTACCTCCAGGGAATGAAACTTTCTGTCCCGCTCCTGCAACTGGTTTTTCAGTGCCTGAATCTCAGGAGCAGCACCCTGGTTCTGTTTAGGATCTAATGTGCGGATGACCTGTAAGAGAAAACCAGTTTGTTTTTTATTAAGTCCTGCAAAAGCAATTGTGTTAAGGAATAAAAACCTTTCAAGTCAGGTTAAGAAATTTTTTAAAAAAGTAACTTAAAATATGTGTACCTCTCTCATCAACTGTGACATATTAAAGCATCTGAACCGGGGTCACCTTTACAGGACTGACAAGAAAAAGTGAAATCTAAAAGGTTCAGTATCCCAGACTGACATTTGCAGTTCCTAACCCAGGCTACATTACCTTGGGGCCATGGTGACAGAAACAACTTCTATAAGTTTCTCTTTATGGTTTTGATTTTCCTGCCTGTCAGTTTCTCCTGCTTGAGGAAGGACTGCTTCTGTCCTTATGGATATTTGCCAGGATTCACCTACCTGGGGTACCAGGTGCTGTAACTTCTAGGTCGCTCTATTAAGCCAAAAAGCACTCTGTGGGACATACGTAATTGTTATGCTACTAAAAAGATGAAGGGACACCAGGTACATTCATATGTGTCACCCAAGAGTGCTAGTAAACAGAGCTAAACCAAGAATAAATTCAGAAAAATGCCTGAATTATTAAGCCTTTAATAGAAAATAGCTTGAAACTCTTAAACAACCTCTGGCTACAGAGAAATAGACTTCTCATCTCTTATCTTTCTACCTATTTCAGAGCTGAAATAAAACAATGCTTTAAATTTTAGTGAGACATTTTTACTCTGTGGTAAACATGATGCTATGAGGAGTGGTTGAGGGAGCTCGGAGTGTTCAGCCTGGAGAAAAGATGGCTCTGGGAGCCCTTATCACTGTCTACTTAAAAGGAGGTTGTAGCCAGGTGGGGGTTGTGGCCTCTTCTCCCAGGCAACCAGTGACAGGATGAGACAACAAGGCCTCAAGCTGCGCCAGGGAAGGTTTAGGTTGGATTGTTAAGCATAGGAATGGGCTGCCTAGGGAAGTTGTGTGGTCACCATCCCTGGAGGCGTTCAAGGAACTGGATGTGGCAAGAAACTCAAAAGACCAATGTATAGTAAGAGAAGAAATGGGACTATGATTAAGACCACCATATTACCATTTCAAAGCTAGTAGTATAACCATACTACTAGTTATGTTGTCAACACTTAAATATTAGTCACCTTCTTGACAAGCACATATTAAGCAAAAAGGCAAAAGAGAATGCCAAACATCATCAGAGAAATCTAACAACTATTGAAGGTGATTCAGTCAAAAAGATCACTTTACTGCAAAAAGGCATCAATAAAAGAGTATCAAAACTGGGGTAATCTGCACAATTAATCCATATTAAATGCTGAAACAATGAAGCTTCCTTCTCTTTAACTTAGTGTGTATAGATACCTCCTTCGTTTTTATTCCCACAGAGTGGACACGTAATACAGTCTATGTCAGACAGGGATAATTAATGTGGAACACATCTACTTACACTTTTGGCCTTTTCCAAGTACTTTTTGTATCGTTCTTCCATTTGCTTCATTTCCTCCTCCTTTTTCCGTAGTGCTTCTTGTAATTCCTCAATTTTAAGTGCTTTATGTCAGGAGATGCAAACATTGGAAAACAACTTCATTACATTATGCATATTTTCATGTTTTACAACAGGCACTTAAGACACAGCTAAAATATATTTCAGTTAAGAAAATCTGACATAAGAAATCTAATGTGGTACATATCACAGATCTAACTAGTGTACAGCTCAAACATCAAAAATATGTACTCCTATAAAATCTCATAAAATGGATTTTTTGGGACATAGTTTTGCTTTTTAGAATTATGACAAATAAAGAGAAATGGAATTATAAAGTAATCATGTCACTGAACACATTTAGAGAATGGGTCTACTAATGACTTACAGCTACTATAATATCTTGGCATGTCATACAGGCAAATATGATTTTTCTTATTTTATGTAAGAGGAATAATTCCTAAGAGGCACAACTCCTGCTTAAATCTACTAAACTGTAACATGAACATACTAATTTAATTTCCCCCCTCACACTTTCTTAAGCAGCAATTGAGATCAGTAGGAAAATTTAACTGCACACATTTTTCTTGTGTTGGTGTAAGAATGTCATGCCACTATTACTTTTGCATCTTCTATAAAACTTCTCAGATGTCTCTCTCTTCTCAGAAAACAAAATCATATTTTTTCCTCCATCTCATTATGAACAAAATAATTTTACCACAAACTAGAGCAGCTGCCATGGGTTACAATCTTCTGCCTTGTTCCATAATAACTAGTCTTTTGAAAAATCCAGACTACCTCCCTTATTACTTCTCTGGAAAAAACATAGCTAAAAACCAACTAGATGCCGGGTTCTGCATACCCTCTGAGCAAATATGATATCTATCTTACATTCCTCTTTTACCGGTAATGGAAAGTTTTCTCAAATTACAACACGTTCTTGAAAACACATTGAAGGAATATACATTGGAAGTAAAAATGAGTCAGTGACAACAGCAAGGATCTTCTAAATTAGGGTCTTATGAGACATGACAGTTCTGGAGAGCTGAAGTTCAACACCAGGTATGGCAGTGAGCTGGTATTTCTATGGCAAACGTCATTGTGGTTTGGGACTAGATGATCTTTAAGGCTCATTCTAACATCTTAGCATTTTATGATTCTATGATTTCTTACTACAGTGTTCCTAAAATGTGATTCCCATGTATATAAAGTGTTAAAAGCATCTTTTTGGTCACCCTAGTTTCCAGAGACATGAACAACATACGTGTCACTTCCATTAAAAGGTACATTTTGCTTACCTGACACCTTCTTTAGGTACTATAATTAAAGATGTTGCACATGAAATAATTTACAAAGGAAATAAATGGACTGCACAGGTAACTCACAACTGTTGTTGCATATTGGTTCCAAATCTTCAATAATAGCTCGTTTCTTCTGTAGCTCATTGTTAGCTTCATGGAGCTTCTCACTGTTACAAACCACAGAAGCATATATTGTTTCCCAGTCTATTACTGTGCTTGAAATGAGTACTAAGCAGTACAGAAAATCCTCATAGAGAGATTATTTCTAAGGGCATGATTGATTTTTTTTTTCCTGCAGAGCATGAGGACAAGTGACAATATCACTGGTAGAAATATTTACTAGATAAGATGAAAAAACATTGTCCTGTATGGAGAACTCCAACAGCAAACTCTGTCAGTAACTGTACTTAATTTAGTATAAATTCACTGTACAATGAGGGCCTAAAATGAATACTTATTTATAACTGATATTACATTGAGGAAAGAACAGCCAAACCCAAGGGCAAGAGAAACTTCTTTTTGCAAGACACTCAAAGCAAATATTCTTTAGGGAAGTAAAAGATATGCAAAAATAGCACAACAAAATGATAGCACCTCCTAAAGTATTACCTTCTATGCCATAATGTATAGCAAAGAGAAAATAAACTAATTTTGTTTATATTAACATGCTTTCCTCAGAAAAAAATTATTCAGTCCTCTTGAGCAAAGATTTGCACAATGTTAAGCAAAGCGTTCTACCCAACACAAAATGATGGTTCCCTCATTGCTCTTACTTTCACAATGGTATTCTACGGGAAAAAAACAGAACCTGAACAGAAGACTCCCAAATATTCCTGTGTTATCTAATCTCTCTTAGTTGTATATTTTACAGATCCATGATTAATGACTGTCTGCCTTCCTCATCATATGGAAAAACACATCATTTCCAACTACATACAAAAGAAGCAAACAATAATACTTACAGATGTTCTTCAAGTTTCTTTTTCAGAAGAACTGACTAAAATAGAAAGTTAATGTTTTATTTTAATGTATTGTGAAAATATAAAATATGTTAAAGCTAACATTTTAAAAATTATTTCAAAACATGCAGTTTTGACATTCTAATCAAAAACCAACTTTTTAACTTCAGTTTTAGATCACAACTGTAAAGCCTCTGTGGTAGCAACCTTTCTCTTCAGATTTATGACTTTAGTAAAACTAGAACCCTTTAGAACTTTACAAATCTTGTCCCAAGAACTATATCAATAAAAGCAATATCCATAAATGACAGAATTCTTAAGGCAGTTGTTTTAATTTGTTCAGTACTTTGTATTGGAAAGTGCAGCAAAATTTGCAAGCGCTGTCCTGCCAATATTGCATTGCAACTTGCATGAAGACATGTAGCAAATTAGTTGAAAGTAAATTCCCATCCCCACAGAAACTAGAAGGAGTAGAGTATTTCTAACTGCAGTGCAGCATAAATGTCACATTTTTGGTGTTTCTTATCTTTATGGATTACAGACACATGAAAATCACCATACAACTTACAGTGTTCCACTTTCTGATTATATCACATTTAGATAGGCTATTTGAATAAAAACTTTGAAGTAATTTTTAAATTTTAAACTCACTTCATACACAGTGAGTATCTTTCAAAAGGAGAAAAAACCCAAACTCAATAAATGTTTATGAACTGAAAGTAGTGTTAAGTAAATAGAAAGCCATACTCACAATAGCCTTGAGCAGAAGCCCATGCCAAGAAACAGAGATGACATTAGTATAAAGCAAAACAGCAGCCAACAGAAGAAACTATTTAGAAAGTCATGAACAGAGAAAGTTAAAGCTATGTATTTTTCACACATGTGCAATTTCTTCCTCTGTTCTCATGAACAATTTCATCTTGTAACATTTTCTAAAACATGTCACTAAACCCAAAAATATAAAAATAATAAAGATGCACATTTACAAATCATTGTGTTTAAATCATAATTCTAAAGGAAATCAACTGCTATTTTGGAAAGTAATTTTAAAACAAAAGTCATACAACTAATAAAACCAAGGAAAATAGCCAGTCTGTTGGGCTACAACCAGAACTAATAAATGCAGGTGTTTTTGTGGTGTGATGCTGAATTGCGTTATTGCCACACTGACTGAATACAAAGCAAATGTAACATATTTAAATCTGCAACTGTTTTTTTAGCTTGTATTTATACTGTTTTGATCACATGGAAGGGTTAGCATGTGACTGATGGTCCACAACACCATCAAAATATAAGCTAAAATAATCAACAAAATTACTTCATTGTTTTTCCTCCAATGTTCCTTCAAAAAAGATTTAGTCATCTTGCTAACAGAAAAAAATTACCGTGTGCACTCAAAAAGCTTTTTAGTTTGGTTATACTTCAAAATATTGTCTTTGATCACATTTCTGGGGCATGTTTTTTCATTATTACAAAAGAGATTTTCATATTGCATGACAAGAAAGGTGGGGAGCCATAAAAACAAGTCCATATGGCTCTACGGATTTCAGAGTCAGAAATTTGCAGCAGCTAAGGATCTGCAGGTTTTGACCAAATGTTTTTTTCCAGTCCTCTGAACAACTGCAGCAGCACTACCTTTTCTAAATATTTGTATGCATCTTTGTCAGTCACAAATCACTTGAACTCTCCCCATCACTTATATCTGACCATTTAGGGGACTACTGGCTGCCTGGAACAAGAAAGGGAAAAAGTTGGAAGCAGTGCCGACTTCCCTAAGGTCACAAAATCAAAACTGAACTCAGTTTGTTAGTTTTTTTTGATCCTTGTATTGCACTTGGGTTTATCTTGAAACAGATACAACTATTAGTCAACACTGATTCCACTGGTGCATTACTTAGCTAGTATGTGCACTACTGAGGGAATAACCCCTCCCCCAACAGGATGGATCACGTTTTCAAAAACAAGAAACTAAGTGTGATAAACAGCCCAAACAATTAAAAGAAGCACTAATTAGTTTACCCACTTTAATTTACTCATGACACACGACTAGGAAAGAGACTAAAACACTCAGTGTGTCATTCTAGGCACCCAAAGATCCTGTATATACTTGGCAGATAAATTCAAACAGATCACTCTAAAAATAAGCAAACATTACTTCTGGGATTTCAGCAGTATCAGTAAGCTTTAAAAACTCATACAAATCTAAAATGTAATTACTATAATTGTTGTTCTCTCCTAGGAAGATAAGTCTCCTAAGCACTACAGAAATAAAAGTCTTTTTGCTTGAAGCTCCTTTCATGCTTAAACAAGTCAAAGGAACAAGTCTGTCCCCTTTCTCAGGGCAAAATTTGATTTACTTTTAGGGGCAGATGGCTAGGTTCTGGCCTGAGGTTAAGCTAACTTCACAGAGTGTGGGAAACTATGGGTCACTTCATAAGACTGCTGGATAAGATCACTAACACTGTGAGGTGATCAAAGTCACAAAACAGCACCATGACGGATGGTCAGATTTCAAGGATGCTGAGAGTAATGATAGAACGGTTTGGGTTGGAAGGGACTTTTAAAGTTCAACCCCCTGCAACAACCAGGGACACCTTCAGATCAGGTTGCTCAGATCCCTGTCCAACCTGGCCTTGAATATTCTGTGGATGAGGCATCTATAGCTTCCCTGGGCAACTTGTTCCAGTGTCTCACCAAATGAAAGAGTGCCTCAGCTTCATGGCTAAGTGCAGAGGTAACAGAGTTCTGGGTTGTATCAGTAACAGCATGTAAGGCCATGACTGTGTATGTTACATTATGAAAAACATTAGGCATGGGATGGATTTAACAAGTGGGGCAGAATTAACTAAAGGCAGGGTGTTTATATAGGAAGAGATTAGGGCAGAGAACAGGAGAACAATGATGATAAAAGACAGTGAGAAGACATGCAAATGGTGTAGCCGAAGCTGTTCAAGTAACTGCTGAGTAGCCCCACATGACTACTGCATCCTGGAGGACAATAAATCAAGCCTATTCCGAACACAGCAGACACATGTGAGTTGATTCTGTAGTCTGAAAGATGAGGGTAAGGAGGCCTTTGCCTGGCTAGCAAGGTAACACTCAGGATGGACTAATCATGCATCCCAACAGAATGTGTCAGTGTCCATTACAGGCCCAATGACACAGAGCTGCCTTCCACTGCACTTCAATACAAAACCAAAACTGCTTGCTGCTGTGGGCCTTGGCACGCAGCATGTAATGCTGCAAGGACGCTTGCCAGGGTTACAACACTGCTTCTACATATTTTTGGGCATGTTTAAAAAAATCTTCAGCTTTAAAAACAAACAACACTTAAAAGAAAAAACCCAAAAACCCAACATAAAACAAACCTGAACTCTCACCATGCATTTCTGGACTCAATTAAAATGAAGTGCCAATTTTCTGGTTTGAGCACATTTACAGTATAAGTTTGTAAAAATACAAATTTCAGTGCATTGTTGCAGAAAAATAGCAAAAAATAGAGGAAACAAGTTGAAAATTATGTACTGGCAAACAGTATGCCATGTCTCTCCTATTGCTTCTTCGTATGTTTCTGAAGAATCCCTCTTTTTGTATGGCTATTCTACAGATCATTCAGGTAGTCTCAGCACAACTTTTATCTCCTTCAGCAGCTGGGGTTTAACTTCTGAGATTTGCTCTGCTTTACAAGGGAGATGGCATGAGGAGACCACAATGTTAGAGATTCTTCATACTCAATGCTTCCCTGAATCTACACTCACTCTTTTGCTTCCTTAAGAGTAAATGAAATCAAACTTAGCAAAACAGGCCATGGGATCAGTGTCTATAAATCACCGCTGCAATGGTCAGACCAACACAGAAGTCATGAATGCAGACACACCCCAGCCAGAGCCTTAAAAGGGGCACAATTAAAATTGCAGTAAATAAAGTCAAATACAATTTGACAGGGATCAAATACACAGTATTTGAAAATAATTCTTTCATATTCTTGTTCACCCTGAAAAGATTTTGGGCAATGATCAAGACAGCAAAGAACATCTCAGAACAGACCTATTTTAACATATATTCTAAAATGCTTTCTAAGTTACTGAGGAAAATAATCTTGTTGGAAATCAACTAGGTGTTGAACATTCATATCATTTATTCTGCATATGAAAAGAGTAAACTAAATTTAAAACACTCTTAAATGAACATAAGCATCTAGTAAAAAGACTTTCACTATTTTATATAAATTAGATAAAACAAACCCACAAAAATAGAAAGCAGCACATTACAGTTTGTTGTCAATTAGCAACATGATACACTGAGATTGTGAGCATACACTACACATGTACAGTTCAACAAATCGCTGCTTTCAAGAAAGTTCTAGAGCTTCTTTTTTGAATACAGGAGACAATAAACAATTTTTGAGTGGAAGACTGAAAGTTGTTTTCCACACTAACTCAGTTACAATGTGTATTCTTACATTTAAAATAAAGTTAACTCTGTACACAAAAAGAAAATGGTGCAGTGTGTTGAGGGCCAAATTATTTGACTTTTTTATTAGTTTTGGTCTGCCTGTCTTTTTTCATTCTGAGATACATTTACATGAAGAATTACAGACCTTCCAGTGCCTGGAAAGACCTTAACTTTCATTAAGAAAACTAAAACCAAAACAAGCTCAGATGTTTTATTCATGGAGAACCAACATTTCCTCAATTCCCAAAGTTCTCTATTCTAATTAAGTAATTCTAATGTTGAGTTTTCTATTGCGACAGACACAATTATTCAAATAAAACATGTATGACACCTTCTCTACATGGGATGGCTTTCTATTCTAGACAATTGTCTTGCATCCCAGTTAAAAAAGCACAGTTTACTGGTAAATACAAAAAAATATTAATCTCAGTTTATATAATTCTTTTACTTTTTTTTTAATAAAAACGTGAAAGGTTAAAAAACAGTAGCTACTTGAATGTAAGTTTGCGGTACATTTCTACTTACATCTTCAGCTTTTGAACCTTGATCCTGCAATGATTTTTGTAGCTCTTCAACCTGGGACTGTACTTCCAGAAGTCTCTGATTTACCAATCTAGAAAAGTGATAATATTTGTTTTTCAGAAAAAAAACAACAAAATGCAAGAGGAAGTCCCAGATTTTTAGCATCCAGTGCTTTCAGATTATCTATACAAAAAAATGCAATACTGTAAGTTACTCAAGAAAAAATTACAGCAGTAGATAGAGCTTACAGCAGTTCCAGAGATTATAACATTCAGATGTTCATCCAGAACATTCTCATATTCTCAAGGCCAACATAAATGCATACAGAAATCAGCTCTATATACATGAAAGAAGACCTTTTAACTGTCAGTTTTACTGTGTGAGCAGCTAGCTTATGCTTTTACACTGCTACAGAACCCCATAAACCTGTAGGTTGGAAGGGATGTTGCCTAGATCCAACCTCCTCCATAAAGCAGGTGCACTTACAGCAGATTTCTAGAACCATATCCAGTACCAGGTTTGAATACTTTTAAGGACAGAGGTCTAACAGTCTCTCTGGGCTTCTCTTTGAGAGCTCAGAACCCATACTCCATATTTTGTCTGCTGCCTCTTGTCCTTACACTAATAATCTCTAGAGAACAGCCCAAATCTGTCTTCTTTCTACCTTCCCATCAGACAGATGCAGTTCACAATGCACTCTCCTCTATGTCACCTATCCTTTGGCCTGGACAAAACCAGTTCTCCATTTTATCCCACCTATCACACATTCCAGTGTCTCTCACCCTAGTAGTATTCTGCTGAACTTCTACACATCCACATCTCTCTGGTACTGGGGAATCCAAAATTACATGCTCTGTCCAGATGTGACAGCATAAGTTGATGAGAGGCAAACAATTATTTTCCCAGACTGATTGCCTGCACCTCAGTGAGGACAGTCCAGATCACAGACAGCTTCAAGGTCCCCAGATAACACATCCTCCTTTGCCACCCACTAGGATGCCAGGGCTTCTGCAGTAGAGCTGCTTCACAGCCAGGGACAGGGGTCCAACCAGTTCATTTCTCTGAACTGTTGAGCACCTCTGAAGAACAGCTTTCGCAATCAGGACATCCCAAAGTGGTAGCACTCTCAAACTTGCTGAGTGTTGCCCTTCTCATCAGTGAAGCTGTTAATAAAAGTGATGAACAGTGCGGATACTGGTACTGATGACTAAGGAACTGGTTGCCAGCTGGGTTTCACCTCACTGACAATAATACTACCTTAGGCTCAGATGTCTGATCACTGTCCAAGATTTTTTTGCTCACTTTACTGTCCACTTATTTAGTTTATATCTAGCCATTCTGAACATAAGGATACCATGGGACACTTTATCATCACTAAAGCTAAGTACTGTCCCCTGTTTCACCTTTCTTCACATGTGCAGTCACATCCCATTGTCAAGACAACTCAATTAATTAGGCATGATTTGCTCTGAGTAAATTCATGTTGACATTTGCCAATTACTTTCCTATCCCTCATATGGCTGGAAATCAATTGCAAATGGACTTGCTTTCTGAAATTTCCAGAAAGCAAGCTGTGGCTCACCAATCCCTGTAACTCCTCATGCTCTTTTTCTTGCTCTTCTTGAAGGTGAGTGCAGTATTTACTTTCTTTCAGGCTTAAGGCACCTCCCCCAGTTGAAGGGGAAGATAGGGGAAGATTAGATAAAGAACAGATTTGAAGATTAGAGAGAAAGCAGCCTCCCATCACTATCAGCCAAATGCTGTGGCATGCTCTGATGCACTCTGTCTGGTCCTTATGATGATGTCCATATGCTGATTGGCTCAATCCAACAGGGTCAACTAAAGAAAGCTGTTGAGGAATATGTCCTGCTGAGTTTTAAGTATCTACAAGGATGGAGACAACCTCTCTGGGCAACATGCTACAGAGCTCAGCAACCCTCACAGTGAAAAAAAGTATGTTCTTACATCTGGATGAAATACTGTGTGTTTTAAACTCTGCCCACAGCCTCTTGCCCTGTTACTGAGTATTACTGACAACAGTCTATCTCCACCTTCTTTAGACCCTCCCATCATACGTTTTGGTAAGATACAGTGACAAGATCTAACCTAAGCCTTCTCTTTTCCAGGCTACATAGTCTCTATCCCTCAGACTTTACTCATACAAAAGACTCTGCAGTCCTGTAATCACATCCTTATGACCTTTCACAGGACTGATTCCATTAAATCATGTCATTCTTCTCCTGGGGATGCCTGTAGGAAAGTCAGCTGAAGCAGAGGACAAAATTTATTACCTGTTTTCTGTCTCCAGTTCATTCTTCCGTAAGTTTGCATCATCAAGAAGGCTCTGCAACAAGGCAATCTTCTCATTGTCAGAACCTTCTTGGTTCAATTTTAACATCTTGTTCTCATGCTGAAGGCGGATGAGTTTCTCCCTAAACACAATTAGGGAGAACACAGTTGTGTGAAAAAAAGAATGCCAATATCTATAACAAAGTAAACAGGAAGTAAAACAGTAATATGAATATCATCTTTTTAAGGGAGATGCTGCAACAACAATCATATCTTCAAGCCCCAAAATATAAACCAAATTTAAGGAGTTGTAATTGCAGAATGCAGAACACAAGGAAATTATCTCAGTGGCCCCATCAGATCTCAGAGTACAGCTCAACAGATTTATAGGAAGAACAGAGAATGCAAAACTTAATACCAAGTGTGAAGAAGGACTGTAATCTGAAAGGTGTAAACTCAGCTGTCACTGAACTACTGCATAAACCTGAGCAAGCCACTTCAATGCTTACACAGAATCTGTTTACACAGAATCACAGCATCATTTGGGCTGAAAAGACTCTTCAGCAAGATCCAACATAAGCCCAGCACTGCCAAGTGGACCATAGAACCATAAGCATCACATCTACACATCTTTTAAACACCACCAGGTGTTGGGGAGGGTGAAACACGGAAACCTTATGAATGTGATTGTTTGGCAGAAGATTCTGAAAATATGAAGGCTAAAATTGAAGTAAAAATGAAAGCCTGCTTTGAGTCATAGGATACTGAGTACTGGTTAACCAAAGAACAATGGCCTAGCCAGCTAGAGGAGAATCCCTGTTGATAAAACAATGTCCTTCTGCTGATAGAAAGTCCAAAGGTCAAGAAGCAAGGAAAGAACTTGTAAAGCTTTGTAGAGTTTAAAATGCAACACTCTGTGTTAATATAGGGAATATATAAACTGTATGTAAATTTTGTAGTGGGTGTGTCTCATAGTGATTGGTTACTGGGAATTAGGATATTCACTACAGAAAAAGATATATTGGATTGTAACAAGAACTTTGCTCTCTTAGTTTTTCTCTCTTAACCTCTCTCATGCCTCTTGGCTCCTCTCTCTTACCCCTTTGCCCCTCTCTCAGCTCCCCTCTCCCCCTCTCTTACCTCTTCCACTCTTTCCCTCTCTTACTCTTACCCTCTTGGTTTTTCCCCTCTTATTCCTCTCGTCTTTCCCCTCTCTCATAAGCCTCCCTGGTTTTTCCCTCTTTCCCTCTGTTGCTCTTATGCCCTCCCTCCCCTTTTCCAACCTCTCCTCCCTGCTCTCCATGCTCTCTCTCCCCTCCCCCTGACCATGTGGACGCCGAGGCTGGTGGCGGACACAGGTCTCCCCTCTCTTTACCCTTTATAATAAATTGGTTATACTTGAACAGCTTGACCCTGGAGAAGTCTCTTACCGCAAGCGAGTTTTTACACAGCAATAACCAGGGACAACAACTCCATCACTTCCCTGGGTGCAATGCTTGATAACCCCTCCCAGTGAAGAAATGGTTCCTAATATCCAATCTAAACCTCCCCAGCACAGCTTCAGGAAAAACGACCACCCCCCCACCTTGTTACAACTTCCTTTCAGGTAGTTGTAGAGAATGATAAGGTCACTCCTGAGCCTTTCTCGACGATAAACAGCCTCCTGCTCCTCATAGGACTTAACTCTCTAGGCCTTCTCCAGCTCAACTGGCCTGCTCCAGACACACTCCAGCCCCTCAATGTCTCTCCTAGTGAGGGGGTGCAACACTGGACACAGAACTTGAGGTGTGGCCTCACCAGTGCCAAGTACAGGGGGACAATCCCTGCCCTACTCCTGATGGCCACTCAAGTGCTGATACAGGTCAGGATGCCATTGACCTTCTTGGCCACTTGGGCATTCAATGGTTCATGTTTAGCTGCTGTCAACAAACACCACCAAACCCACACCAGAACAACAATGCTATCCACAGGGACCTGGCAAAACTGAACTGGTGAGGCCATGAAAACCTCTTAAGATTCAACAAGGCCAACTGCAAGGTCCTGCACTTGGCCTATGGCAACCCCTGGGATCAGTCCAGGCTGAGGGATGAAGAGACAGAGAGCAGCCCTGTGAGAAGGCATTGGGGGTATTGGTGGGTGAGAGGCTGGACATGACCCAGCCATGGGAACTCCCAGCCCAGAGAGCCAAACGTGTCCTGGGCTGCATCCAGAGCAGTGTAGGCAGCAGGGGAGGGAGAGGATTCTGCCCCTCTGCTCTGGTGACACCCCACCTGGAACCCTGCATCCAGCTCTGGGGTCCCAGCACAGGAAGTATGTCAACTAATGGAAGTGTGTCCAGAGGAACCCAGTAAGGTGATCACAGGGATGGACCACCTATGAAAACAGGCTGACAGAGCTGGAGTTGTAGATCAGACTCCAGGATACCTTAGAGCAGCCTTACAGTGCCTCAAAGACTGAACAAGGGAGCTGGAAAAGCATTTTTTACAAGAGCATGGAGAGACAAGACAAAGCAGAGTGGGGTTAAACTGAAAAAGGGTAGTTTAGGTTAGATATTAAGCAGAAATCATTTACTTTAAAGGCTTGGAGGCAATGGCAAAGGGAGTTCCGGATGCTCCATACCTGGCAGTGTTCTGGGCTAGGTTGGATAGGGATTTGAGCAACCTGGTCTACTGGAAAGTATTCCCGCCCATGGCAGTGGAGGTGGAACAAGATGATCTTTAAGGTCCCTTCCAATCCAAGCTGTTCTGTGACTCTACAATTACTTCCCACTGTCCATCTTTTCAGTCACTCTTCTACAAACTGTAGCACTGTACAGGGTGTTGTGACCCAAGAGTAGGACCTAGGCCTTGGCTATGTTGAACTTCATGCAATTGTCCTCCGCCCACTGACACAACCTGTTCAGATTCCCTGCAGAGCCTTCTGACCCTCCAGCAGATCAACACATTCCTGAGTAACCTGGTATTGTATGGTATACAATACCATAAAAATGGTATTGTATTCCATATCTAGCTGTTGTAGTTGATAGCTTGAAATGTATCTTTTCCCATCTCTTAGTTGTGATTTCCCC
>NC_031799.1:43872980-43877589 GCF_001522545.3 Parus major
GAAGGTGATTGGTGTGAACCTATTGACCAGGCCCAAAATTTGCCAAAAGGAGTTAGAGAGAAAATACAGAAGGCTGCAGAGAAAGCATTTTTCAATATTCCTCTTTCTGAATCTGTTGTTCCCTATGCTCAAGTTAAACAGTGTTCTGATGAAAGATTTGTAGATTTTGTGAATAGATTAAAGGTACAGATTGAAAGACAAGTGCAGAATACCAGCCTGCACTCTGACTTGCTGTTGGAAATGGCTCGAGTGAATGCGAATGAAGCCTGTAAAGCACTGATTCGGGTGCTGCCGAAGGATCCACCACCGACCTTGACAACTTTGATTGAGATGTGTACGGATGTAATCAGCACTTCAATGCCAAGGACTGAGGATTCCCAGAGAACCCCAAGAAGGACTGCAGCCACAGCTGTACCTACTCTGCCATCACCAGCCAAGCCGAAGGGACTGTCACACCATCGGTGTAGATAGCCAGGACATTTTGCAAAGTTCTGCCAAGTGCCATATCCTAACAAGCAAGGGCAAGGAAACTTGGAAAAGGGAGGGGGTCCTCAGAACCAAAAAAACTAGATACACAGCGCGAGTCTATTCCACGCAGAGACACAAGTGGAATAGAAGTCGCAGGGGGAGGGAAAATTGAATGTGATAACACTCTTAAAGGTGACATTTCTCACAGGTCTGACTTCTGCCACCGAAATAACACCAAGGGTTGTGAGGTTTGGAAGCCAAAATTACAAATTGTTTACTGTGAAAGATCATTTTTTTAGGTCTCGTCACTGGACGGTTGTTTCCGTTGACCCACTGAGGGAAAAACTGACCCCTGACCTGAATTGTAAGTTTCTTGTTATTGGGGACACAAAAAGCACACCCCCAGAGACTGAAATTTCTTCTGTCACTCTTTCAGCTGACTTGGATGCACTCATCCTTCTGGCACGGTGCATCAACCCACCATTCTACCTGGCACAAGGGCAGGTAATTGCTCAAGCTATTCCCATTCCATCAGGGATCCCAGTAGATGATGTGGCACCTCAGATCTACTGGGCTCAAGCAGTGGGAGAAAACAAACCCATCATCTCATGCCATTTGAAAAAAGGTAGTGAAGGCATGGGGATGACATGCCTGATAGACACAGGAGCAGATGTGACTGTCATCCCTGAAAGGAGATGGCCACCACAATGGGAACTGCAACCAATGGTTAGCCACATCCAAGGTATAGGGGGAGCCCAATTGGCCAAGATATCAAAGGAACCCATTCAGATTAGAGGACCTGATGGGCAAATAGCATCTATTTGCCCCATTGTCACTGATTTCCAGGTTCCCCTGTGGGGAAGAGATGTCATGTCCCAATGGGGAGTCCGCATTGAAATTCAGAAAACACCTCAGGATTTTTGATTGCAGCCACTGAGAAGCGCCAGACCCAAAAACTAGAATGGACCACAGATTCCCCAATTTGGATACCCCAGTGGCCGCTGAATAAAGAGAAATTACAGGCGCTAAACGAGTTAGTAGATGAGCAATTGGCCCAAGGCAATATTGAACCTACTTTTAGCCCTTGGAACTCCCCAGTGTTTGTCATTAAAAAGCCAGGGAAAGACAACTGGAGACTGGTTCATGATCGGAGAGAAATTAACAAAGTCATTGTGGACACCCCTTCAACCAGGAATGCCGTCCCCTGCCATGCTTCCTCAAGATTGGGAATTGGCTGTGATTGACATCAAAGATTGCTTTTTCAAAATTCCTCTAGACCCTATAGATGCCCCCAGGTTTGCTTTTTCTGTGCCTTCTCTCAACAGAGAAGCCCCAATGAGAAGGTTTCATTAGAAATCCCTCCCTCAAGGGATGAAAAATTCACCTGTGATTTGTCAATGGTATGTTGCCACCTTGTTATCCCCGGTGCGAGCTGAGGTGGGGGAAGACATCATCCTGCATTATATAGATGATGTGCTAGTGTGTGCCCCCCAGGAAAAATTGCTCCAGTCCACACTGGACTGGGTGACCAAAGTTTTAACAACTGCAGGACTCACCCTTCAGGAGGAAAAAGTACAAAAGATGCCTTCTTGGAAATACCTAGGTCTGGAAATCACTGCAAAACAATTGTTCCTCCGAAAATGGCTTTTAGCAGCAATCCCAAAACCTTAGCAGACTTGCACTCTCTGTGTGGAACATTGAATTGGGTTAGGCCTTGGCTAGGCATTGCCATTGATGACCTAGCCCCTCTTTTCAATTTATTGAAAGGGGGAGATGAGCTGAGTGCTCCAAGGACTCTGACTCCAGAAGCCAGGGATGCTTTAGAGAAGGTAAGCAGCATGATGGAGAAGAGACAGGCACATAGATGCCATCCAGAGCTGCCTTTCAAATTTATTGTAATGGGGAAATTGCCACACCTTCAGGGGTTGATTTTTCAGTGGGACAAGGACCAGAAAGACCATTTGATAATCACTGAGTGGGTCTTTCTCAGTCACTATCGGTCCAAAAATATTACAAGGCCACAAGAATTGATGGCCCAGCTGGTTGGAAAGGCCAGGCTGAGAATGAGAGAACTTGCTGGTTGTGATTTTTCATGTATACATTTGTCCCTAAGCCTCTCTGAGGAAGAAACCTCCTCAGTGAAGATGACCAGGGAGTTAAAAAGAAAACCAGAAAACCAGAGTTTGAGCACCTCTTGAGGAATCAAGATACCCTGCAAATTGCTCTGGAGAATTTTACTGGGCAGATTTCAGTTCATGCCCCTGCACACAAATTGTTTAATTCAAAATTTAATTTGGTACCAAAAGATAAGAGGAGTCAGAAACACCCTAATGCTTTGACTGTTTTTACTGATGCTTGTGGAGCATCCCAAAGGTCAGTAATGACCTGGAAGGATCCTAAAACTCAGCAGTGGGAAACAGATGTTGATTATGTGGAAGGATCCCCTCAAATTGCTGAGTTAGCAGCAGTGGTTAAAGCATTTGAGAGATTTTCAGAACCATTCTATTTGGTCACTGATTCAGCTTATGTAGCAGGAGTCGTTTCCAGAGCAGAAAAAGCAGAAAATCTCATGGAGATCTCAAACAGAACTTTCTTTGAATTGCTCTCAAAATTGATTTATGCAGTGTCCCATCGAGAACATCCCTATTTTGTTATGCATACCCGGTCACACACGGAATTACCTGGTTTCATGGCAGAAGGGAATGACAGAGCTGATTCCCTGGCTGCTGCCCCTGTTGGGCTGGCCAGACTTCCTGACCTGTTTCAACAGGCAAAATTAAGCCATGAAATGTTTCATCAAAATGTACCAGGTTTGATCTGACAGTTTAATCTGAAATGAGATCAAGCCAAAGCCATTGTGGCCACATGTCCCCACTGTCAGCGCACAGCTCTGCCATCCCTGGGTGCTGGAGTCAATCCAAGGGGACTTGAAAGCTGTGAAGTATGGCAAACTGATGTAACACACATCCCGGAATTTGGACAGGTAAAATATGTACATGTGTCCATTGATACCTTCTCAGGAGCAATTTTTGCCTCAGCCCATGCAGGAGAAAAAGGTGTGCATGCCACAAAGCACCTGTTGCAAGCTTTTCCTGTGCTAGGAATCCCTAAAGAAATTAAAATAGATAATGGACCAGCACATATTTCTGAAGTGTTTAAGGAATTTTTGCAGGAATGGGGAGTGAGACACAAGACAGGAATCCCACACTCTCCAACAGGTCAAGCAATAGTAGAGAGAGCACACCAGTCACTCAAAAGAGTTTTGAAAAATCAATGGAAAGACAAAGTAAAGTTAACACCACAGGAAAGATTATGCAAAGCCCTGTTCACTCTCAATTTTTTAAACTGTTCTGTGAAAGATCAAAACCCCCCAGTGGTTAAGCATTTCTCCCCTCATGGCAAACACAAGCTCAAGGAACATCCACCAGTGTTGATGAGAGACCCTGAGAGTGGAAAAATTGAAGGTCCTTACAAATTAGTGACATGGGGAAGAGGATGCGCTTGTGTATCAACACCCCTGGGTTTGCGGTGGGTCCCACAGAAGTGGGTAAAACCGTACATTGAAAAACATCCCACAAGACCCCCTGATATTTCAGTGGCAGAAGTTCAAAGAACAAACAGGTATTTGGGTGGAGAAGGAAATCCAGATTCTCCATTCTACCCTGACTTTCCTCTGTTGAATCTGTTTATTGATGAATTCAGCTAATGTTTTTTTTTCCTTGTTAACCTGTATTTTAGGAAGAAACCATCCCCAGCATGACAGTTTTGTGGACATTTTTTCAGGGATGGCTGTCTTCTGTTTTCCAGACTGTTTTAGGGTTTTTTGCAATCGTTGTTGTTGTTCTGATTATGTTTTCTGTTTTGCAACGTTGGTGTGTTACCACCACCACCAAGTTAATTTCTTCTGCACCTCAGATAAATGCTGAGGAATTCCCAAATCCCAACACACCCCAAACCCCTTCCCCTTGGTTTGAAGAAGTAAAACCGAGTTCCCTTCTTTCTTTTGGAAAAAATTAGGGGGAGATGTTGTAGTTGATAGCTTGAAATGTATCTTTTCCCATCTCTTAGTTGTGATTTCCCCGCCCCCAGCTTCTCTTTCTCCTAACTGTTTACCTGGTGTCAAGTTACCATGGTTACTGAA
>NC_031799.1:43878014-43992021 GCF_001522545.3 Parus major
TCAAAAGAGACCCCCAGACCCCAAGCCCAGGGTTCTCTCATCCTTTGGATTCCCCTTCACAGATATAAACTGTGGAATGCAAACCAGAGAGAGAGAGTCCCCCCTGACTTCTTTACTTGCTCTATAGATTTGGATTCTTGAATAAAATCAGTGAACCCCACGAACATATGCTGGCTCGAAACTCGAGTGAAGAGAAACTCGAGTTTCGAACTCACTCGAGTTCACTGTGCTAGCCAGGCCACACTCGAGAAGATTGAGTCATCTAGCTGTGCCTAAAATTGTTACCCTCTTCCCACAGCTGGAAAATAGAATGGTGGGGCAGGGATTGGGGGATGCCGTGGGCTCTTGAAGAGTTGAAGCACTCGGGCAGAGTCACCCTCCGCTGACTTGGCCTGCCTCTTGGTTCTTTCTTGCATCTACTTGCTACAGTACCAAGCCAAGCAGCTCTAGTTCACAATCAAAAATTGTTTCAGAGTGAATTTTGCAACACCTATCTGCAGCCACTCCCTCAGTACCCTTCAGTGGATCCCACCCACCATGGACTTGCTGGTGTCTAAGTAGCATAGAAGGTCATGAACTGTTTCCCCCTGTATCCTGGAGGCTTCACTCAGCTTCTTACATCTGCCTTCCAGATCAGCGGTCTTACTAGCAAAGAAGGCTTTAAGTAGATCAGCCTTTTCCATGCCCTTTACTGGTATGGTTCTCCTTGCAATCAGTAAGGGATTGAGATTCTCCTTAACGCTCATTTAATTGTGAATGTACTTCTAGAAATAATTTTTTATTGTCTTTTACTGGCAGTAGACAGAATATGATCTAGTTAGGCTTTGGCCCATCTACTTTTCTCCCTGCATAATGGCACAACATCTCTGTAGTCCTCCTGAGTGGCTTTGGCCCTTCTTCCAAATATGATACAAACTTTTTGACTCCTAGTTCTTGGCCCAAGCTCTCTGTGCAACCAAGGCAGTCTTCCTGATGGCTCACTGTTTCACACATGGAAACAGCCTGCTCCTGCAGCTTAACAGCTGCTTCTTGCCCTCCCAGACTCCTCTGCGCTTCAGAACTGACTTCCAAGCAACTCTGTCAACTAAGAGGGGCCCAATGGGCCTAAAGTTTGCCCTATAAAAGTCCAAAGTGGAGGTTATGCTGGCCTCTCTTCTTAATTCTCTGTGAATCAAAAACTCTCTCATTCAGTGGTTGTTGTGCCCAAGATGGCCTCTGATCACCACATCATCCACCAGTCCTTTCCTGTTCACAAACAGTGAGTCCACATCTTCCTTAGCTGGCTCGCTCATCAGCTGTGTTAGGAAGTTATCTTCCACACAGTTCAAGAACTTCCTAGACTGATCCCTTTCTGCTGTGCTGCATTTGCAGCAGCCATCTGGTAAGCTGAAGTCCTCCAGAAGAAGAAGGGCCAGCAATCTCAAGATCTGCATCCTCGATAAGTGGTCTATAAAACACCCACCAGAGTATCTGCCTTGCGGCCTTCCCCTCAATTCTTCCTCATAAATACTCAGTTCTTTTGGAACCATCATTAAGCTCCAAACAACCAAAACAAAGCAACAATAAGAACGTTTTTCTAATATCCAACCTAAACCTTCCCTGACACAAATTCAGACCATTCCCTTGGGTCCTGTCACTGGTCACAACAGAGAACAGATGAGTGTCTGTCCCTCCTCTTCCTCTCGTGAGGAAGGTGGAGACCACCATAAGATCTCTGCTCAGTCTCCTCCTCTCCAGGCTGAACAGATCAAGTGACCTCAGCTGTTCATAATACAGTTTTCCCTCAAGGCCCTTCACCATCCTTTGTGCCCCTCCTCTGGATGCTAAGAGCTTTATATCCTTCTCATATTGTGGCACCCAAAACTGCACACAGGACTCGGCTCCAGAGCTGAGCAGAGCGGGAAAATCTCCTCCCTTGCCTGGCAATGCTGTGCCTGATGCTCTCAAGGACACAGCTGGCTCCTGGATTCCAGGGCACTGCTGACTAATGTTCAACTTGCCATTGATGATTGTATGGGTTAGTAAAACAAAGCACGCATTAGCTTACTTTATTTCAGGAGTAATGATTTCTGCTGCTAAACTGTCTGAAGGCTCTTGTCTTCCCAAAGGCATCAGTCCTGAGAAAGGAAAAGCACACCACTTACTTTCTGATATGACAAGAAGTAGACATTGTTCTAGAAGTTTTAGACTAGTGCTAGACAATGTAAAATGACACAAAGTCAGGCTACAGCATAAGTGTTAGACTACTGCTAGACAATGTAAAATGACATGAAGTCAGGCTACAGTAAGACTGACAGAAAAGTACCATCTCATTTGGTGAACCATTAAGTCTTATTTTACCCATTCTGAAGAAATAACATTGCGGTTTATTTTCTGCTCATCTTATCTAAGAACTACAAAGGTTTACAAGATTACACATACAAATGAACTATAACACAGGAAACATCATGAGAAAGTATCCCTCTAAAGAAAATGATGTAACTACATAGAATTCAGTTATACCTTATAAAAATATCCCACTGGAGAAAAGACTAACATTTCTGATTGATTGAAATAACATTCAAAGCTTTTGCTTGCTTATGAAGCTATGAATAGTTGAAGTTTTTCACTGCTGATTTTTTAAGAGCTTAAATTTATTCTGTGCTAAACAAAAGCACATTCGGTACTCTACAGAAAACTCCTGTACACTTTAGGAAAGAGGCATTTAATCTCCATATTTGTCCTTTACCTGTAGTAGTGAGTTGGCCCTCCTGAGCTTGTACACATCTAAGTTCTTCAATAGTTTCTTTCAAAGAATCCCTTTCTGTTCTTAATCTCTGTATAATTGGAAAATTAATGAGTATCAGTCTTGGCAGTACAAATCCATCTCTAACAGCCTTCAAAAATTTAAAAATAATTTAATGCAACTCCAGAAATTAATTTCAAATTAAGGTATCTCAGTTTATTTCATAACAGAATAAATGTAAGTATTATATATTCCACAGGAACAGCTTGATTTGGGTGTTTTTGGGGAGAGGGGCTGCTGATCTTATTGGACTAAAACCAGCAAAGGTATAAGCTTACAAAATCAAGATATTAGTGACACAAAGTTGTGGAATCAGGTAGTAAACAGTATCCACTGGGGCCACTCAGCTGTTTTCCTTCTCCTTTCATTAGGGTTGATTCCAAGGGAAATGGAAGTCAGTTGAGAGACCACAGATTTTTCCCTCACCATGAATCCAAGATTCAGCCAGGAGCGAAATAACAAGCAATTAAGTACACAGTCAATGTGACAAACAAACGGCTTTTACTTCACTTTGTCTTTCACTAGTAAAAAGTATGAGCAGCATTTCCATATTGCATTTCTCCTGTATGTCAGCTGGCCTTGTCATTCACAGCACCTTGGCTATGAAAGAAAACTAGTTGCTTAGGACTCGGTCCAAAGAGAACTGAAGAACAGGACTGGACTGCCTTGGGATTCAGACAGATGTGCTATTCATAGCATCAGGCAAATACTCTTTCCATTTGGCACAAGTACCTTCCTGGCAAAAAAAAATACAGACAGCACCAAGTTTTTGTCCAGAAGGCTGCCAAGAGTCAAAAAAAAGGAGAGAAACTGGCTACTGTGCAATGACGCAAGTTGTAGTTTGCTCCAAAATCAGACAGGTTCAGTATTACTAAATGGTCCAGGACACACCTTGCCTTTGTGTAGGTATGGAGTTGTGTTGGCTGACAGCATTTCATTTTACTAACAGCTGACTGCCAAATGACAGAATATTTTAGTGCCCAGAAAAAGCTCTAGGGCTTCACTGGTACACACAGCTCAATAATTATTTAGTAACACACCACAGAGGTAAAATTCCAAGCTACTGTGATGAAGATATCACACACTACCATGCTTTGCCAGATCATAAGGAAAACGATAAAATCAATTTCAGCAACTATTTCCAAAAGATAGTTGACAAGATACCACTTGTATCTTGTCATAAACCACGATAGTTTGTGACTTGTGGTGGGCTACTTTACTGATACATATTGAAAACAGAGAACAGAAAGAGTAGGTAATACAGACAGTGAATCACCAAACCCGCATGATGACGGACTTCTAGCTGTAATTTACTTCTCACAAGTGCATATCCCTTCAAAAGAATGTATTTAAAAACAACATCCAGCTCAAAAAAATGCTATTTTCCTGGGGGGATAAAACAGAAAACTATGTAACAATGGCCTGCAATTCAGATCCTTTGTGCAAGATGGAATGGTCCACTGAGCAATGGATAAGCCACAGAAACAACTTTACTATTGTTCAACATAAAAGAATTGGAAAAAAAAAAATTAAAAATAAAAAGCAGGAAAGTAAGCCAAAGCACAATACCAATACAGTTATGAGCATTCCAGCCTGATTTGAAGGGCAGATGGAAGTGATGTGAAGGTCAAGTGTCCACCAGAGCTTGAAAATTTAATAAAAAATGGAAATCAATGCCCTATAAACATAAAGTAACTGAAAATTTTCAGTTCAAATGATATTTAAGTGCTGGGCTTAGAAATCTTGGCAATAACATAGACCTGAAATACGACTATTGAGAAAAAATCGACAGAGCTTCTGGCAGTTGGATCAATGGATTTATAATTAAAATATGCCTAAGAAACTGCTAGCATCAACTGCTGACCTTGATTTCAGTTAGTTTGAGGCACCTGCATATACATTCCAAAGAAACAAGCTGAAATTAACTGTTGAGAAATGACAGTGTGTAAGAGAAGTCTGAAGGATCAATCTCAGCAAGAGAATACAGAGCAACTAATTGCAGAATCAATAGCAGAAAATGGCACAAGAGGAAGGGCATAGACTGCTATCTACCCTGTGTGTTCCACACTGGCAGTACAACAAGGAGCTGTCATAAAAGGTGAGATTGTCACAAAGGACATTTCCCTCTACACAACTACTAAGTCTCTTGCTACACTAGTGGTGACTCCACAAAGAGAAGCATGCTGACGGTACCTCAAAGAATGCCTTAGGAAAAAAAGCAATGGGAATTTAGTTCTAGGATGGTACGGCAAAAACACTCTTGGTAAACAGCTTTCCAGAATACATAATAATTACCCTGGGTATTTATTAACTTTCTCATGGTAAACGGTCAGGAAACAACTTCAAATGCCAAATATGAAGGCTTTTCCTCTTAAAAATAAGTTGCATAAGTTTTTGGACAGTCAGTTGAGTCCTTGCTGTACAATTCTTAGGTTTAAAAGTATCTTGTACACAAACATCAGAAAAGCTTTAGAGGAAAAAAGACTTCCTAATTTAAAAAAGATGGCTAACTATAATTACCATATCTCTGTGTTATAAAGATACAAAGTTGCTATAGTTACTAACAAAAAGTAACACCTTGGCACTTACATCTTTTTCTTTTTGGAGGCTGTCTACTTTTTCTTTCAGTCGTTTGCATTCATAATCTAATTTATCAGCTTTCTTGGATTCTTCAGATAACCTGTTTTGTAGTTCAACTGCCTGTGAGAACAAGAATCAATAATGTGTCTGCAAATGTTAAACAAAATACACAAGACAAAGTAGCCAATTACAATGCACCACAAGTCATGTCGTAAAACAAGTGAAATTGTTACTTATAGGACATACTAAAACTTCTTTCATCCGTTGTTCTGTGTTTCAGCAAAATAAAAAGCATTCAAATATTAGGTCTTAATGCAAGCAAAAGATAGAAAAGATGGGAAGTATTTTCAGTACATCTGAAAACAAGAATTTAAGCTCAAGCAAGGTTTACAGAAAAAAAGCTGTGTAGTTCTAGGGATCAAAAAGCTTCAGAACAGCAGAAAAATCTTTCTGCATTCTGAAAAGCCTAGTAAAAAGAAAAGACTCTGATGAAAAGAAATTATCTATACCTTTTGCTAACTTTATTTCGTGAACCTCACTCAAAATTCATCTACTGATTTATGCAGCCAGGTAACGTTCCCTAAACTGAGATGTCCTAATAAATTTTAATACACTAAGACTCAGCCACAGGATCCAAATGGTTTTCTTTATTTCAGCAAAAAACACTGCCTCACGTATGCTTTCAACTACAGATCAGTAGAGAGCTCCTAAAATTAAGTGAGCAGAAATATGAAAGCTGTGCACAACAGAAGGTAAATCAGTGAAGTCTTCCCTTTTCAAAACTTTCAGCCTTTACTAGCAAAGATTAATTCCCAGAACACTAGTAAAGCTCATAATGCATAGAGCATGGAAGCAAATAAGCTAAATAAAGACTGACCTGCAAATACAAAAGCTGAATGAAGACTCCATTAAAGACCTACAGTTTCTTCTGAAGCAATTTATAAGAAGTCTTTTTCATGGCCTTTAGATTGCAAAGGAAGTGATTAAGCAGTGCCCATATATACATCAAGCTTCCCCAGTGGTTCTGATGGCCTTTTATTTTCAATGTGTACAACTATATCAAAATAACTACAAGGCCTAAAATATGCAAGGTCTTAAGTCCTAGAGAAGGACTTTGCTGCTGTTCTTAAATTAAAAACTACAAGACCAGCACAGGCCTGCATTTTCTGAGATTAAATAAATGAACAAGCTAGATATGAAAATATTTCATTTTTCAAATGTGACATCTATTACTGGGGCTATCAGAATAACTGAAGGTATAACAAAAAAACTGCAAGCCTTCACCAGTGACAGTGCCACCACTTGCAAAATATGAGTATTTTCACCTCAAATGAAAACAAATGCATTTCTGCTTGTAATCAATCATGCTAAGGTAATAGTATGTAGAAAAACACTGCAGGAAATAAATTTGTGTTGAATTAGGACTTGTGAGTGTATAGAAAAACATACAGTTTCATGGTAATGCAGAGGACTAAAAAAAAAAAATGAACTGCCATCACATTTAATAAGCATTATCTGTGTGTGGAATGAGTAAAGCAGGAATCTTGCCACAAAGAAAAGCAAAACATACTGTTAACTATGTATCAGAATGCACATGCACAAAGGGGCTGAATTAAAATTACATATATTATCCTGCAGTCTTCACATTTCAATTCTTAATGCTGAAATAAAGTTTCTTAGAAAAGGTTTGTGCTTGCTCTCAGAAGAGTGAAAACAAAACACCGCCACTCAATCTCACCTCACAGAAACTGCTCTGTGCAATGGAGACATAGTTTCCTTGCAGATCACTACAGGAATTTGATTCAACCACTTTGATCTGCATAGCACAATGATTCTAAGCCAAAGAATTAACTCTCTAATGGCATCCTCATGAGTGGGGTTGGATCCTTGAAACACCAGACAAGACATATTCCATTACAGGAGCACACTAGTACTCAGCAGTGACATAGCATCATGAACCTTCTATCTGGCTTAATTCTGAAAGCACAATTTAGGATTCCCAGAAAAAAAAATTGTGGCTTATGAGTCACAGACAGGTCTCAACAGGAGCCCAGTCTTACAGACACTGAAGACAACCACGGAGTGTTCATTTTGAGACTCTACTGTTTCAGGTGAAGAAAACACATCTGCCACAGGACACCTGAGGTTTATCCCAGTCCCAGCCAGTAAACAGTTTTGCACCAAACAACAGCTCCTTATACAGGAAATCCTACCCATAAAATACAGGGAATAATGAAGAAAAGGAGTACTTTAGCAGCAGAAATGATGGGACTGGCCCTTCCAAAATCCTTTTGGTTGGTGAAATAAGAGGAATCAAATGCAGATGTTGAGGTTACGTAACAGTATCACATCCTCAGCTGTTTCATGGAGCAAAAGATTGGGTTGCCTGTGAACTTGATACTTACTACTCATGTGTGGAAGACCATTCCTTTCTACATTTACTTTTCTCTTTGCCCTCTTGGACATTTTTCTTGTCCAAGATTATTTTTCTGGTAATATCATTTGGGCTGTATTTAAAATTAGCCCAACCAGGCTGAAACTAGTTGTTTTAAACACTGAGATGGCTAAGCACAGGGGAAAAGTCTATCAAGTCTTAGGCAGACACACTGCTCCTGGGCTTTCAACATTGTTAGTGCTTGTTTCTATACTTTATTCTACAGTAAACTGACATACAGGGACCCCTGTTGCTGTGATCATTCGATCAGGCAGAAATACAGAGCAGGCACTACTGCTTTAATCAACCACGCTGTCTAACCCTGTAACAAGAATACCAGAATGATATCATGTCCCTGGAGTATAGAAGCAGAAAGAAGATTAAGCACATCTTCCACCTTTATAGAAAGAGCATTGCATGGCACTTGGATAAGCAGGAGGATAAACAGATGCCTATCACTCCACAGAATGTGCTGGTGACATATTTCATATTCCCCATGGTGCATAAAAACAACAAGGATGATATGTGAGCTTCTCTCTTTTTAAGTGGAAAAATTCAGATGTATCAGACAAATTAAAACCTTTAAAAAATTGCTTATTTAACCACAGGAACAACTTACCTCAGCTGTGGTGTGTTCCTCACTGCTGGAAAATTTTAAGTGAAAAGTAGATACTTTTTGTGAAAGGAAAACCTCTAATTCAAGCCCTGCTACTGAATATGAATTTGGAATCATTTTAGAAAAGAAAACAAAACTTAACATCTGTTGAGTTTTTAAATGCAAGAAATACTGGTTTTTGACATAGTAACAAACTTGTAGTAATGACAAAAATTGCAGGAAAGGAGAAGAAAGGTTGCAAGCATGTACAAAATATGGAAGCCTTCTAAAAAGGAGTTGTTCTCTTCCTAGTTTGTTTGGTTTTTTTTGAGGTATTAGCCATGTTATGAAGACAAAGTGCTGAACAATATAGAGTAGTATTGCACTAATGATGCCTGTTCTCACCTGTCTCTTGTATGTTTCCAGCTGACTGCGTGCTGCATTGGCCTTCCTTAGCTCTTCCTCCAGGCTCACGGTATTTTGCATGTACATTGTATTCTTCTCTTCTAAAAGCTTCACTTGACGCCGCAAATCACCCAGGTCCTCCAATTTCTTTTTGTATGACTCTACCTGGCTTTCTAACTTGGCTACTTTATCAGAAGAATGCCTGAAGAGACAGATTTGTATCAAATTTGAACTCTGAAAACTAACAAAACTAACAGAATTTTAAATGCTTCTTCACTATTTGTTCTTAACGCAGTAGACATTCTGAGGCACCATGTGGAGAACAATAAGGCAATCATATCCTCCTAGTAAATTGTCTGTTTTCTTCCCACAACTAATCATAAAGTACAAGAGTTGCTGGAAGGTTCTTTTAGACCCTATCCTTCTTCCTAACAGAACTTTCTTCTCTGTTTCCAATTCTAAAATAGTAGCTAAAAATAACCTCACTCCCACCAATTTCCTTTCAATCCTAAATTGTCTTCTGTCCTAAATTTTTCAAGGGTAAAGAAGAAAAGTTTCTGCCATCCAATTCGTTTTACTTATAACTAGGAATAAAGTCATAAAGATCCCTCTGGAAAATTGTACTTGGTGGCACAAAAGCACCATAACAATTTTGAAACTTGATTCCTTCTTAAAAAAAACAAACAAAAACATTAAAAAACACCAGGCTTCAGCTTTTGAAAGTTTCAGCAATCCACCTGCTGCACTGCCAAGATTACAGTAGACTTCACTTCCCCCAACAACCTCTGCTATTACTGTTCCCAGTTTCATTTCAGAATGAACCAATTTACAGACCAAACTTTGTGTGAAATCCAGGAAATCTCCCACTGAATTAATGGGTCAGTTTATAGGACATGGAGGCAGGCCAGCTCTGTTTAATCCTCAGTGAGGTGCAGGGCCTCTCTCTTGGAACGAGGAATTGCTTTTTGAACCCATGCCACCATCCACACAGTTTATGCAGCCTGATGGGTTCGTTCCTTGTAGTAATGACAAAAGGGATACAGACAGATAGCTTTGGTAGAAGGCTGCTGGTGATAAGCCTTGCTGGAGAGAATGGGTAATTACTCTTGAATAACCCATGGCAACAGATGCCAATACTGAAGGAATATGCTCCATAGTGAAAAGGGCTTTCCCACCCTATAAACCCCTAGTACCATCAAATCATGACAACTTTTGTTGCTAAATTCCAATGGGAATGAGAGCTGGAACAGATATTTTTCATATTAATATTACATGATAAACGAAAAGCACCACCCAAAGTCCAAGCAATGCAAACCCAGGAAAGGAAACAGCCTAGTTTTCTGACGAGAACAGATGCCTGAGACACAATGAAGATGAATACTGCATACTCAAAGAGAGCAGTGAGTGCCCTGTTATAACCATAAATTAAATTGGCACAGAACTACTAAGATTATTAATAGTTATTGATTAGATACAAAATAAACAGCTATTTTACTAAAGCAGAATTGTGTGTCAGTCTGTGTACCTAAACTGGAGGACCCAAAGAATCTTAGCATTGGAAGTGTTTAATATTAAATTATTTAAACGAAAGATAATGTTGATTAAGTACACAAATTATATAGATTAAAAAAGAGTTAATGGAACGAAATTTACCGGAGTACATCTATCTCATCTTTCAAAGACTGAGCCTCCTCTGCCAGTGTAGTAAGCTCTTCTGTTTGTTGTCTCAATTCCGCAATTTCCTTTTCTAGTTCTTCACAGCGTATTCGATAGTCATCTTTGGCAGCTTCTAATCTGTAGGAATGAAAAAAACCCCAGGAAATAATTTCTTACCCTGAGCAACAGTTACCTTTCCTCATCATCATCTTTCTAAGAACCCATGAAATGGCCTCCTGCTGCAGTGAAGGAAAACAACAACCCAATGTGCCTATTCAAAATGTGACAGCAGATTGACTTTATCAATGCTCTCAATTTAGTATCAGTCTCTCTATTTGAAAATTCACAAGGAAACGTATGTTCTCATAAAGACAAAACCTAAGGTTTCCTTCTACAGCAGTAGTTTTTCACAAGGGAAGCTTGAGAAATTTTCATCTTTTTTCATCTTTGGACATCCAGAGTTTGAACATAACATCTTTATTCTAAGATTCTGTTCAGCTGTCCAACTCATCTACCTCCAACAATATTGGCCTGATTGTTAGATGTTAGAAATCACAGAATCACAAGGTTGGAAGAGACCTTAAAGATCATCGAGTCCAACCTGTGCCCTAACACCTCAACTAAACCATGGCACTGAGTGCCACATCCAGTCTGTTTTTAAATACATCCAGGAGTGGTGACTCCACCACCTCCCCAGTTACACAATTCCAGTATTTTATAACTCTTGCCATAAAAAACTTTTCCTAATATTTAGCCTATATTTCCCCTGGCACAGCTTGAGACTGTGTCCTCTCCTCCTGTGTCAGTTGTCGCCTGGAGAAAGAGACTGACCCCCCTCCTGCCTACAAACATC
Source organism: Parus major (assembly GCF_001522545.3). Lineage (NCBI taxonomy): Eukaryota > Metazoa > Chordata > Aves > Passeriformes > Paridae > Parus > Parus major. Next base: position 43,889,323 of record NC_031799.1, read on the forward strand.
TTCCAAGAAATTGTGCAGAGTGATAAGGTCACCTCTGAGTCTCCTTCTCTCCAGGCTAAACACCCCCAGCTCCCTCAGCCGTTCCTCACAGGGCTTGTGTTCCAAGCCCCTCACCAGCCTTGTTGCCTCCTCTGGACATGCTCAAGCCTCTCAACATCCTTCCCAAACTGAGGGGCCCAGAACTGGACACAGCACTCCCGGTGTGGCCTCATCAGTGCCCAGCACAGGGGGAGAATGATCTCCCTGCTCCTGCTGGCCACACCACTCTTGATCCAGGCCAGGATGCCAGTGGTCTTCTTGGCCACCAGGGCACACTGCTGGCTCATGTTCAGCTGGCTGTCACCTGTACCCCCAGGTCCCTTCCTGCCTGGGCACTGTCAGGCCACTCTGTCCCCAGCCTGTGGCACTGCAGGGGGTTTTTGTGGCCATAGACCATAAATGCCATAGATCTCTCATTGAAGTGGCTTTAATATCTACTCCTAAAGAAGCAATGCATGCTCAGTACATCTGGAGAACTAGACTATCTAGTTAGCAAGTAAAGAACTCTGACCAAAGTTGCTAAACTGCTTGCATACACTATGCATAGGTAAAGCTCTGGCAGTGAACAAAGGGACTAAGTAATAGAAACTTTTTCAAAGTATTTTGAATGAATGGAAGAGGACACAAAATTGGGGTTGAATGTAATAAAGAGATGCTAGAGGACAGCCTAAGGCCATGGAAAAATCCCTCTATGTGAGAGTGAGTAAGTTTTGCCCCTACAATTCCTCCTGTTTCTGTTATGCTAATCTAGCTGGAAAGTCCTTTGCTCTCTATGAATTATGGTAGGCTATGTTTTGCAGCAGAAATTTTAATATTCCTAATTGCCCTACCCTACTGGATCCTTCCCCTTAAACTCCTCCCCTAATCCAAGTTTACACATGCCCCTGTCAGACCCTAGACCCAGGGATAGTGCATGCATTAATCCTTTCTGAATTCCCCCTAGTTCACTCCATATACCCTGTGCAGTTTAGTGTTTGCTGTTTTGGTATTACTACAGCTTTCAGTTTCAGACAACTGGGCTAGAGTCTGTCTTTCCCCCCCAGGACACCAAATCACGTGAAACCACCGGTCTCAACATCTGGGCTGAGACCAGTGAGAGGCTTCCACACAAACCAGAACATAAAGTCCTACTGTGATTTTGCTCTGAAATTAAAAAAAAAAAAAGAAAATCCAGGATAGGAGATAAATAAGGGCATGAGGGAAAGAAAAAGTCAAAGAATCCAAAAACAATACACAAGAATGGTGGCAAAAGAAAATCTTTAAGTCATCCAAAACAGAAGCAATCAAGATTTGGATCATGACAGACCAGAATAGTCAAAGCACAAGGATGCACTAGGAGGTAAAATGATGTACTGCACTAGGCACCAGCTAAGCTGTACATACGTCCTGCTTAATCAGGTAGAGCTGGAAGCAACACATACAAATTGGCATTAGAAGACAGGGGAAAGAGGTAAAGGAGACCAGGAATGAGTCAGTCTTACATATGAAAACGACTTCAAAAGACTTTCTAAACCTGGAATTACAGTAACAAGCAGTACAGATATTGAACAGAGGGATAAAATCTGTCCATACAGTAATTGATACCAGACTCAGGTAGGAATCACTGCAGAGCATGGAGAGGGGACACTGTAATTATTTTATTCCTTTACACGTAGACATCTAAAAAAGAGGAAAACCAGGGACTAGTCGTGAAAGAGAAGCACTGAATGTTTTTCAAGGAACAGGGAGATATGTCAGAATAAGCAAGAAAGGAGGCTTAGCAAGAGGAATTGGAAAACGGCAAAACAGACAAAAAAAAGAAAAGTAACATGGCATATATATTGTAAGAATTGGAAAAAGGCAATGAGAAGAATACAGCAAAAAAAAGCTGGCAGTGTAAAGAAAGAAATTTCACTCAAAAAAGGAGAAGGAAAGTATGACAAAGAGAATGAAAAGGTTACAGTGAAGTGAACCAGCTTTCTTCAGTAGAATTAGGCTTACACAGCCTGAAAGCAACAATCAAGTGGACCAGGAAGGATGTTCAAAGAGGAACCGTATTTTCACACACTGGGGAAATGTAAAGAAAGTGCACAACTCATACATGGATAATCCCTATCTTTCATCATCTCTGAAATTTGTTTACAAATTTAGAGAGGGATGTATTTTGCTATGTATATAATGCCACCAGCAGTACAGCCTGTAGTAAACTTTCATCTAGGAATTAGTAGACCTTCAAAATACAGTTAGAATAATTTGGATATAGAAAAGAATGCTACTTTTAATTCTCCCTGACTTTGCAAGACATGGGTGAAATAACAGCACACAAGCAATTCAAAGTAACTCACAGGAGAGTGATGTAAAAAGCACTTCAGCATTAAGAAACTGTACTTTTTTTAATGCTGAATCTTGTAAAGAGCAAAACTATAATGTATATATCACTTTAAAAACTGTACAACTGTGGTTATGCACCATCCATTATCCTAATTCATATTTGCAGCAGAAACAGAAGTATCTGAGTCACCACTATTGCCAGATACAAACAAACAACCCAACCAAATGTAGTTCTTCTACCTGAATGTTTCCTCTTGGAGCTGTTCTAGCTGTGTCTGCAGCTGCAGGTGTCTACGACCTGCAGGACTGTTGGGATCTTCAATAGAATCAGATTGATTTAAACGTTCCATCAGAATCTGGTTCTCAGCAAGCAGGCTGCTCTTCTCCTCTTGGAGGGCTGCAACCTGTTATAGTAAAAGTATGAACAGAAATAATTAACATACCCAGGTACAAAGAGCAGAATTTTTTCATAATCCTAATGAAGTATCAACAGAGCCCACAAACAAACACAAAGGCTTTACTAATCACATTTCACAAGTACACACTGTGTCATTTAATAGCTATTCAATTACTATGTGATGTAACCAACATACTGCAACATTAGGGACATAGTTCCAACTCAGGAAACATAATAGTTCTACATATGTCACACAAGCACTTAAAAAAAAGTCTGTTAAGGCAGAAGGTAACTTCATTGTAATAAAATCTTCATACTTTCCCTACAAATAAAACTAGCTCTCCACAGTATAGGCCATCTGCAAGCAGGACTGAAAGAAGAACACAGTCCCAAAGACGGCTCAGTTTCCACTAACACAGTGAAAACAGGTGGTAGTGCAAAGAACCCAAAGTTCTCCAAGACCTGACATGTGGGTTCATATACTAACCATGGAAAGCAAAGATCAGCTTTATTAATTCCAACAGTTACTGAACTACAAGAAACCTGAATTAATATTTCAAAGTAGGGCTTCAATAGCAATACCTTTCAGGGCTCTCCCTTCACGTTTCTCATGTCTGCCAGATGAATACTGATTTACTTACAGTAAGGCTTAGTCTAAATCTGTACACTTTTCATGGTCTACAGCAACTTCTGACTGGGATTTAACTATTAACTGGAACTATTACAGCAGCAGAACTTGTATTAGTTCTCTATGGCAAAAGTTTCACCACACAGCTCAAACCCTTCCTAACTGAATGAAAAGAAATTTTGCTAGTATGAATCATAATACTGACAACACGGAAACAAGATAAAACAATGACATTCATTCTGCTAGCACAAGCAAAAAACAAAACAACTACAGTGCCATTTTCAACCCCCTTCTAAAAATGTTTCAATATGCTAGTACTTATTGTCAGCCACCTAGAAGTTACCACGTCTTTTCTCCACATCAAAATTGATATGGACTCTATAGCAAACTTACCTGCATATCTAACTCATGGCATCTCTGGGCAATTTCTTCTTTTGTTGCAAGGGCTTCATTTAATTCTTCTGTAGTTTTCTTCAGCTACCATAAACAAGAAATGTTTACATTTTCATCATTTTATGTGATTTAAAAATATTCTGAACTACGTGGCTGTAAAACTATTTTTACGTTTAGGTAATATATTAATTTTCTGAAAAACTGAGCAATTCTGCTTACATAAAGAAAAAAAAGAAGCAGATGTGAATACTTTTAAGTTTGCATATCAGTAAAAAGTAAATGTACCTAAAAGTAGTATTTGCTCTTAGATTAGAATTATCACATCTACTCTATAAATTGAGTCAAAAACTCCAGGAGAAATTAGGTCTGAAGAACTCACCAGATCTCTATACTGAAAAGAACTGTCAATACCACTTTTCTTTACAGACACAAAGAGTGTGTAATTTCAATTCTCAATCTATGTTTGAAATACAGAAAGGACTAGAAGGTGGGATACAGGGAATGGACAATTAGGGTAAAATCCCTCTACTCTGGGAGCTACTTCTAGTGCACAACATGAACAAAACCAGTATGTGACAGAGAAGCCTACTCTTGCAAAAAAAGGACACTGAACCTTTTAAGTACTGGGGAATATTCCAATGCTTCCTTTCAAAAGCTTAATGCTTAAAGATATGCATCTCACTGGCTTGCAAATGAAGGCAGTTAGGATAACAGAAAACATAGCAACAAGAAAACTGGTCTGATAAAATAGGTGCATGTATGTTGTGTATATAGATACAGATATATATGTACTATTATATATGATGAAGTTTAAATGCTTTCTCAAACAACATCATCATACCTTGCATTTGCAAGTTTATTTTTAATGGACCTGTTTACATACGACTAATTTATTTCATCTGCAATAATTTACATATTTCTGTAGAGAAAGCATAATGGACAAATATAGTGAGAACCACTGTACTACTCTTCTTTTCAATTAGGAAAAAAAAAAAAAAAGAGGAAATAGGACAGCGTTAGCATGAGGAAAAGCTAGTGGGAAAAAAAAATGGTTTGTGTATTTTTAAATATATCACCACCAGGAAGGATTGTATTTAAAAACTTCTTTTCTATTTTGCAGCAGTTACAGGATTCCCATAGAAGCAGTTTTTTGGGTTTTTTTTTAACATACTTCGGAACCAGGAACTCAGATAAAAACATTTATTCAAACAGTACACCTTTTTGACCTTCCTTTCTTTCTCCATGCCTAAAGATTTGTATCAATCTGCAGTTTTGCTTTTTTATGTCATACAGCTAGACTGGTTTTTCAAACCAACTACTCTACATCCTTTAAATACACAATAGGAGCTCAAAAAAATATCAACTCAATTTATAAAGTTAAAGTACTTGAAATACTAAAATTAAGGTTTTCACTTCTTATTTTACTTTTCCACAACACCCTTTAATGAATCAAGGAAAAAAAAGACTGAGTTCTTAATATGGCCACTGACATGCTATATGATTGAAGTAAAAGAAATATCTAGTCTTAGATACCTGCCGATCAAGGTCAACGTAAGCATCATTTCCAAGAGAGACTGGAGACTCTTTACTCATCAACTGCAATTAGATTACACTGGATTAGAAAACGCAAAAATTTACTTTTATATTAAAATCTAAGTTTCAATGAAATACCAAGCTGATTTTCACTTTTGGGAGCTTTAATCTGAATTAATATTAAAGTTTTTAACTTCATTTTTATATATGACATATTCAGAAACAAGAATGAGAAAATATCTTCATAATTATTTAGAGCGCTATAAAAAAAAAAAACTTACATCATCTCTTTCTTTTGACAATGCACATTCTTTGTCTATGATAAGCCTACAGAACATCCCACTAAAGATTTTACTGCAGTGGCATTGGAATGACAGTAGATATCAGCACACCATCCAAGACCTATCTTTAATTTTTCTCTGCTAGTGAGAGGCTTTTTCATAGTTTCATTACCTGGATATTAACATAAATTTATTTCTTTATTTCACACGACTCCAGGACATATCTTTCTCAACTACTAGTGCAAAACAAACGTGATCAAAACTCTGTTGTGGAGTTGTCTGTAATTTTCTGCCTTAAAAAAGTAATTCAGTAGAGTGCACTCCTGAAATGAGTATTCCTTGTGTACTACTTCAGTGCAGGAATAACTGATAGTGGTTTCCTCACAGAACATTCAAAAAAACAACGCAACAAAACAAATCAAAAACAACTCCAGCCAAACCCTCAATACAAACCCTCAAATTAAATCCTACAAAACTGATTGAGGTACTGATCAAAAGAAAGAAAAAAGCTGCTAAATAAGTTTTGATAGTAACCTAATGATCAGCTGCACCTGTGGGTAAAAGTGAAATCAAATGTAGCAAAAGTCGTAGTGCAGCAACCTTCTCCCACACAGCTCAAGCAAACATAGGAAGGGAATATTCTTACTAAAAGTTGTAAGACAAAAACAGGAACAGTCTCACAAATGAGAAATACACTGTAACCAATTCAAAAGGCTTCCTTACAGAAGGGCACTGATGGTTTCTGTCCAAACACAAAAAATTCTAAGAGCTCTCCACTGACACGATTCATGAAAATTACAATTAAAAAGGCCCTATCCCAACCAAAATCAGGACAAGATTTCTGCGTGGAATCTCCTCTCTAGCCTGGTAACTCTCTCCAGAGACAGTACTTCCTTTATTCCTTCTAGAAATCAGTGCTTCTGCACTGTTTTCCTTAGCAAGGTCTTTTGGGATACACTGCACAAAGCCTTCACTTTTCAATCCTGTCTGTTTATACCACCATGTACAAGTGAAAAATCTGTTTGACATTTACATCATTCAAATACATACACTTACATTTCTTTCACTTTCCCCATTTCCTTAACTGGGACTCACCTGCATAATTTAGATTAATCTATCTCCCCTCAGCAGTCCTCCTCAGATCTTGATAATATTTCCAAATTTCTTCTATTTTCCACTACATCTTTACAATGACAAACTACAAAGTAGCATTATATCAAGCCCACATTCTATGCAACAATTAGAAAATCTCTAGCCTCAGAGCTGTCCCCTGAAAAATGAAGTCTCATCTTTTTCATTACCAAATATAATGGCATTACAAACTCGTCTTCAATTTAGGACCCTGTTTTCTAAGCTGATTATCATTTAAACAAAACTTCCCAATATCTCCCTGCTCTGTGATGTTCATACACACTTTGAATCCTGAATTTCACCAGCTTTTCCAGATGACTAACAGGGATATTCCATATTAGCCAAATACTGAACTCTTCTCTATATTTTATATTCTACAATGCTGTTCACAAACACGTTTCAGACACATGTACTCACACAAGTAAGTGCCACCTGCTAAGTCAGCACTTGCAAACAGGCAGGTCCCAGGCTGCATGCAGCCTGCAAGGGTGTACAACATGTCCCTAACAGCCACCACCCCTTTCTGGCCCTCACACAAATTCCTCTTTGAAAAACCAGCTCAACAGGCCTGTCCAAGACTTCAAGGAAAACAGGTGACCACACAACCCACCAGAGGCCACTGTGGTGTCACTGCTTTCTGTGACTTGCCGCAGGGCAGGCCATGGCTAATAATGTGAGCCCTATTTTCTTCAGCAAGTTTTGCCATCTCTCCCAAAACATCCTGTCCTTGAGAACCCTCAGCAGAAATGTCCAGGCATGGACACTTTCTGGAGTAGTAGTAGGATTAGGTACTGGAGATACATAGTCTGGGTGTATCGTGAATGCACGCTGCATATATGAATTTCACTCCTTAGGATACATTAAGAACGTCATGGGGAAATGTGAATGAGGCACCAAGGCCAAGAGCCACAGATGTATGTGCAGATAGATGTATCTCACATGACTCAGTGCAATAGGAAGCACCTTGTAATTGGATGGTCTGTGGTCTGTATAGTGTTAAAGTTCAATATGAAATTTAAGGGAGTTTTAATACCTTTAATACCTCACACTATACCTTCCATCCACCTAAAAAATAAAAGGTAAGAGGCTCACCTAGTTTTCCCTATTCTTGACTTTGTTTCTGGTCAATCAGCATTCTCTGATATCACTGAAATTTACAGTTGCAAAATGATCATTTAATTTTGCCATTGCCACCTGCTCAATGGCACATCAGCTCTGTCTGCATTATTTATTAATAATCTTACAATACTTGTAGGTTGTTAATAATTTTTAAAGCTAATTTCCATATATCTATATATTTCCTTTACTTAAAAGCTCAAAGTCAGAAAAAATTAATGAAATATTGATGTCACAGGTTTTCCACATGCAACCTTGAAGCATGATATTACAGTATGTGGTCTTGAGAGGTGGGGATCAATGGCAATACTTTTGAGTTTAGAGGGGCAAACTTTATTTCATTTGAAATATTTTCATTTCAAATGAGTCAAGAGAATAAAAAGCAGAAGGAAGTGGCCTTCTTGTTTTCCCTTCACAGCTGTAAGTTTTCTTCAGGACCAGACTACAAAGAGAATAAAGGTTTAACTTCACAATTTTGCAGCACTGGAACTGGCTTTAATTTCCAAACCCATCATTTAGTGTAAGTATAGTATAATCACCATTTTCACATATAACTTTAATGGAGGATGATGTGCAGAGATTATAAGAATCAGACATTAAAAATGTGCTTGCAAATTCAAGCACTTGCACTAGGCTTCTACTTGAGAAACAAAAGCCGGCTTAAGAGCTTCCCAGAGTGAAATAAACTAGAAATTAGCATTTACAAGCTTGTTCTTTTTCTGGTTTATTTTTCATAGAGGTCAGTCTGAATTTTAAATGGTGCATTTAAACACGGACAGCATGACAATTCTTACAGTTATTTGTGTCGTTTTATAAGGAGCAGCTGTCACTCCCAGTTAATCCTTTACATCTATTATTTTTAATGTTCATAGCTTTGGTATGATATCTTATATAACACTTGTAAGTCTGCTAATCCTATATTATTAAAACCTTCACTTTTTAACCGCTTTCACTGTAAAATGTGAACAAGCTGTGTTGTCATGGATACATGAAGATTAGGGAAGGGGTGAAACTATCACAAAACCTGCATGAACTACCTGAATTATGAAAGCTTTTGTCCCCTACACAGGATTTTGCAAACACAGTTGCTCTGTTTAGTTGATGATTTTGAAATCCAAAACACTTGCTTTATCTGAAATGCTTTTTATACAGTTAGTAATACTGTATAAGCTCACTTAAGTGCCCACAAAGCAATGTCAAAACCTAGCTTCCATACTCAAGTTCTTTTTCTTAGAACATCTTTTTATCAATCTTTCAGAGTCATAGCTATGTTTGACACTCTATATCCTTTAAGGCTGCAGGACTTTCTTCTTCCTCCAATTGATACTCAGTCTACCTACAGTCTATCTGTTGATAGACCCAATAAAATACTTTTATATCATTTCCAAACTATTCAAAAAGTAATTTTACTTTTGGCAAGATAAATCTTTAAACAACCAGGAACAAATAGAGGAGGGAAAACCCTCACAAAGCCAAGAAGTGGAAATAACATCATTGATGTTACCCCAGACAGTAAGCACCTTTTCCTACTCCCTCCTTGGGGGAAAAGGGGTGGGGGGGAAGGGGGGGTGGGAAAAGGGGGATGGGACAGGGGAAAGGGAAATAAATTAAATGGGAAATAATTTCTTTAAGAAAATATTTTGGGCCTTTAAAAAACCTGAAAGCCATGAAATAAAGAAACTGTTACATTACACATACTGACGGATTCAATCTTGTATCTTGTGCACAACTTCCATTTTGATACCTACATCTGAAGATTAGCATCTCAGATTCTAAGTGGTGACAACACACCAGATCAATACGACTACAGTTAAAAACTAATAGAAAACCACTGTTTCATTTATAAAACCTTTATGAAGCACAAGGCATATTTTAAACATTTAAATAAGTGAAGAAAACAAATTATGAAGAACCACAGGTTAATAAAATATGAAAGAACTGAATAAATTTAGCATGTAAAATGCTACTTCTTCGACTGAAAAATCAGCTTTTTCATAAAAAAAATTAAGAGAGCTTGTTCTACTGTGCCTCATGAAATACCTTCATGAGTAAGATGATTTACAATAACCAAAGAAGCATCAAAAAAATTTGTACATGCTCAGCTGAAACAGAAAATTGAATTACATAACACATCAGTAAAGCTTAAAGAGATCTTCTGACATACCTAATTTTGAAGACTACGTGCAATGTCAAAAGCTTTGAAATGTTTGGATTAGGTGACATACCAACTTTTCAAATATGCATATATAGCTAATTTCCTACATACTGCTTATTCTAAGTCGCTTGAACTCTAAGAGCTGCTATGAGTCTAAGAAATAGAAAAACCTCCTTACAAAATACCATGAAGTTTCCCCCCTTTAAAGACTTCCCATATCAATCTGTGCTGGCTGTGATCTAACCTCCAGAATAACCTTCTCCATAATTTTGCCAGGCTCTGAAGTGAGACAGGCCTATAACTGACAGCATCCTCCTTCTTTCTCAAAAACTGGAATAGTATTTGCTAGTTTCCAGATGACTGGGACCTCTCCAGACTCCAAGCCCATTGAAAAATAATAGAGACAGGCCTTACTCTCAAAGTCTGACACTTTTTTGCGTCTTTATTAAGCACTTGAGATCCTCCTTATTTGGTCCTGAAATGCCTCCCATTTCTAAGCAGCTTAGAAAGCAGCATTAAAATCACTCAGAACTGTGCCAGTAGCTGAAGAGCAAGCTTTTCAATTAACTGAATTTTAAAAATCTGTTCCAGAAGAACATACCCTTACCCTGTGATTTCTTCCTACTTCTATTCATCATCTCAGAGAAAGGGCACAAGCACTGAACACATTCAAAGTTTACTCATCAAATGCCGAAAATTGTGGGTTGCTTCAAGTCTAGCTATTTTATCAAACAAAGGAAACTTTTATAAAAATCAAATGGATTTTCAGCACGAAGAAGGAAGATAAAATAATGTTTTCTATTTCAAGGTGGTGCAGAAGACAGTGATGTTGCAATTTGGGTTTAATAAAAAACACTAGAAAAATCCACCAAAACACTGTATATTACAGTTAAAAAACTTAGAAGAAAGTAAAATATGCCAAAACTCCAGCAAACTGGTGCTTGGCAGCATTACTAGAAGATGATTTAGACAATGATTCTTTTCACGCTCATTTCAAAAGTCCTCTCTGCTATGTTATAGACAGCAGTCCACACACAGACAACTGAATGTATGACTGCATGGATATAGCACTGGTCAAAGTAATGACTGTGGACAGATCCCCTTCTACGCTCACAGATATTTCTTTCTCTATTCAGACATCACACAGATGAGAAACTGCTCTAAAGCTCAATGTGCAATTTAGTTTGTCTTGTTCAGGTTCAGAAGAAACTAGATTACTAGTGGTTTCCTGCCCTTCCTAGATATCGGCCGGCCCTGTGGTAAATATCTATAGAGTGGCAGGCATTTATCCTCTAAGCACTTTGGACTTCTTGTAACTTAAAAGGGGACTTTGGTGGCTAACACTGTGGTTTTCATTCACCACAGAAGAACACGTCTACAAAATGCACTGCAGTATACTCACTGACTTTTAAAAACATACCAGCCTATTGTATTATTCATATATGCTCGTTTTACATACCATTACCCCATTCATAGCACTACAGCCGACAAAACAACACTGTTACGCATTTCTTCTTTTTTAATTGCCTACTCAACATTAAAAAAATTAACAGTTTATGACATTTTGCAGCTTCAATGTACATATTTTGACAAAATTCTACAGTAATTGGTTATCCATATAAAATCAATCTAGTGCACTTCAGGATTCACAGGGTAGGAAAAGAAAAGGAAAGGGAACCAAATATCAAAAATATCTAGAAGTTTCAGTCTTCTAGATTTAAAGAAAAGTGGGACATTCAACCAGAGTTCCTTGACATAAAGCAAGATTTTTTCTAAGGAAAATTAAGAAATTTTTCAATGTAAAAAGGCAAAATCTATGCCTCTTATTTTCTTTACTTCCAACTAATTTTTTCCTAAGTGCGAAAAAGCGTATTACTGTAAAATAATGTAAGACTGAGCTTTTTCACACTACGGGTATCGCAGCATACCTCCTGAATGGCTGTCATGACAACATGTTGAACTGATTCTTCCATCATCATTATGGTCTGGATGTATTCTGAAAATAAAAGCATTCTGAAATGTCAATGTTGAAACTCAAGTCACAGAAGGTAAGATCAGAAGCTGCATCCTTCCTACAAAATGATTAGATGCCACGGATGCCACTGAAATGTATAATCACCAGTCAAGTTCCACCCCAACAAATTTCACAATATCACAAACCTGTTCAGACACAAATCCAGGATTATTTGAACTCTACAACAATGAAAAAAGTACATGATTAACTTTTTTCTTCCCCTGTCATCTCACTTCTGAAATACCTTTTATCCTTTTCTCACTTTGTTCCCGAACTGTTCAGGCTCTTGAAGTACATGATCCACGCATAGGTAAGTTGTCCTTTTCTCTAAGTGTAACAATAACAGCCTGCCTTTCTACAGCATCCTCATTTCAAAGCATTTTCATGTTCATTTTTCGTGTCTGTTCTTATTTCTCTATTACATCACAAATTAAGACCCCTCCACTTTTTAAGTTCTCAGCTATGTGTACATGTGAGCTACACAAGAGGTACCTTGTAAGATGATACAGGAGGTCAGAAGAACGAATTCTGACATTTAGACTAAGTCAAGGAGTAAATGACTTGCCCAGTATAATACAGTTTCCAGTCAAACATCACCTTTACTCTTTTAAAAGACATCATTAAGAGAAAGATGCTGGGAAAAAGTCACCTTCAGGTGGGTAATTTGCTCATGCTGAATCTCACTCAAAGTACATGAAATTAGAGTATTCTGGTATTTCAAATGTCCATTTTTAATGTCTGGACTGAAAGAGCAAGGGTGACACAGAACAAAATATACTTCCCACTTGAAAATGACAAATAGTCACCAAAAGGAAGATAATTGTATATAAAACAGAGATGACAGGAGGTTCAATAAACCAGAGTTATTTATGTACCTGTGAAAGAACATTACTTCTATTTTAATTACTAGAATAGCCAGACCACTTCCTGCTTAAGAGAATAGAAGTAATTTCAGAAGGAGAAACTCAAGTGATTTAGTCACCTAAGAAAATTGGAAAGGAGAAACTAGCTGTAAAGTTAAGATGCACCAAGCAAGAGGAAGACAAAAGGCCTGAAATCTTGGCAGCCATCATACCCAAAATGAGCTAAATCTGGAAGACACTCTTATTTGATGCAACTCAAACACAAATACAGTAAAAAAAAGTCTATTTTTTTTCACATCTATTTTTCCCCACATATGACTACGTTTCCTTTTTTAAGTACTTAGAATAAATGTTTGTATTTGCTGTTACCTTCATCAGGCTCGAATTAAGTATAATTTAAGGTAACGGGGTAACAATAAAGAGACTGCAACAAAGGCAAGTTTAGAACATGAGATGTAGCACATTTTAAAAAATACCTCCATTGCTCATCACATCCTCTCTGGCATCTTCAAGAAAGGTGAATGGTTTTCTACTGTATTTGTGCAGAATTACCAGTGCCACAGGGGTAGAGAGGCAGGAGTCTTCTTCAAGGACTGCTGAAGTGTGATTCAATTGTCTGACAATTGGCCTGAATTGATTTTTTCGATGACCTTATTGTGCTCCATCTTCAGCTGCTGCCCAGAAGGGCATGGTAACCAGCATTACTTTTTCCGATTTGCCAACCCCATAGAACATCTCAGAAACTACAGTATCCCAGATCACACCAGACATATCTTCAGACCAAGCACCAGTCATACTGATGGCCATGTAGCTAAGATGATCCTGGAACGCATCTCTATAATCAAGAATCACACTGAATAAATGCAGTAATCACATTTTTCCATCCTTAACTATCCTGATCTACCTCATAAATGGTTAAAAGGTGCGCCCAAGATTTTTTTTCTTTGCAGACTGACTTTTCAGCTCAGCAAACCAAAACTGAAAATATGCATGTTGGAAGTAAATTCAGTTCCAGACTGAGTCTCTAAAAGTAGTGAAGCTTACACCAAAAAACAGTTATTACCTGTAAAAAATGTCCTCATTATTTTGAAAAACTCAATCTCTTTCTGACAGAAACCCAAGAAATATAATTTTTCTCCTTAGTAGTTGTACAATAACAAAAAAAACTTGTTTTCAAAATTCATTACCTTGCTTCTGTTCACAATTCACAGCGCATCCCAAAATAAGCTGAAGCATTCTCCCAAGCTCCGCCGCATCAGCATGCTCTCCAATCAGGTTAACGTCAGGAAGGGTGAAGTCATTTATCTGTTGCCCAAGAATCTGCATAAAGACAATATACATACATGACTGTATCACTGCACATATCCATTTATTTCATACAAAGATGATTCAGAGTCAACAGCAGCAATTCACTCTTACAGTTTTGATTACACCTTCAAAACAAACTAAATTGCCTAACATCTCACCATAAAATCGTTCTGTTTGAGACAAATAGTACTTGGGAAAAGACAAACATGACTGTCTCAATTCATAGTACCTATTAGATAAGCACTTAGCAAGATTCTTTCTCTTCAGATAAAAAAGCTAACAAAAGCAGGCCATCACATGGGCAATTAATTTTTTTAACTAATTCCTCTAAAAACAGCTCCTGTAGCAGAAGATATTACACACAAATCTGACATTTCTTACAACTACAAAGTAAGAAAATTAAATGTTTCCCCTATACAATACATATATCTAACACTGACAGGTGACAAATACAAGACAGCAAAAAACTCATATCACTAGATCTCACACTTCTAGCAAATTTAAGGATATCTGGCAAGTCTTACAGCTAAGAAAACTGTTCCATGGAAGAGAATCTGAGGTAGTAGAACAATGATATGTAATTAAACAGCCCACATACAGAAAGAAAGAAAAAATCCCACAAAACAAAAGCCCATGTGACTTGCAATTAGTGTTATCTGATTTATCATTAAAGATCATTAAGGATTAATGATTGTCAGTAGAAGGAACTAGACAATTCTGCTAAATTGCTCTTTATTGAACAGAGGTTTTTGAAAACATGAATATGAAATTTGGAATTAAACACATCTGACACATTAATTGCAGATAAAAAGAAACTGTAACTTCTTAAACAGGGTGCAATAAGGAAACGATGACTATATACAGGGAATCAGTCATGTGTTTGCTGCATGCTCTTTTTTGTGCAATACCCAAGAAAAACATAAATCAGGTTAAGGCGTTTACAAAAAACATAGCGTATAGGAAGAATACAATGGAAATACGCCATTCTAAAGTTTAGTAGGGTTGGGTTTCGTGGAAGTGTTGTGGGTTTAGTCTGATTATGTATGATGTGTTTTGCATAGTGGAAACAGGATTTTTAAGCAGTTTCCTGAAAGAATTAACTTCAACACTAGTAAAAAAATCTCTGTGTACTTTAAATGACTCAGATTTACTCTTGGAAAAGACTTCTTTTAGGTCAAAAGAATTCTGTACATGCATCAACCACAATGGAAAACATTACCATCATGTACAGACTGAAAAACAGAAAATACAATAATTTTTGATTCTCATATGCATTTATATATTGATCTGTAGTTCCTGAATTTTGTTCAAATACAATGCTGGGCTTAAGCTAACAATACAGTGACTTAATAGTCACTGACAATAGAACTCCTGTTGAGGAAAGCTGAAGGGAAAAGGTAAAATTGGCAGGCACTAGGAAGAAGCCAAGGATATGAAGGTGTGAACAGAGTTTGACATAGACAAGAGAAAAAATTCAGCTAAAAAAAAAAAACAAACAAAAAAAATCAAAAGCCCTGAAAGAAATAAGAAAATGAAGGATAGACTACCATAACTATCTTGAGATGAAAAAGAGCATTTAACCTATTTTCAAAAAACAAAATATATTATACATTTACAAAGAAATCAAAAGTTTCAGTTCCAGAGCAGTAGAGGTCTGCAGGAAGAAACTGTGGCAGAACAAAGCACGAAAGCTATAAATAGTGAATTTAAGCTTGTTGTTCATCTATACTTTCATGGACAAAAACAGCAAATGTAGCATTTTTACTGATCGTTCTTCTGAACACAAGACAAATTTCTGAATTTTTAAGGATGAACAACATTAACATACATATTTTTCAAAGGCTTTTAGCAGTATCAGGTAAAATCCACCTACATATCTATATTTTTATAGTGGAGGAGGGAATGTTGAGGGAAACATAAGCAGAATTCGTAAGTAGAATCCAGATTACCTCTACTATCACCCCCAGCATTGCCTCAGCAGGAAAAATACCAAGCTAAACCAAAATCCAGTCATATTTATAAGCGTGCACTACCTTCACACAAATTAAAAATTGAAACCGCTCAGAACTTGCCTAATAGTAAAGTTTTTACACCAAAGATTTAATAATCATACATATTAACCAATTAAAAAGAAAATTGTATCACTTTGTCTTAGTAATATTAATTTTCTATAACAAAATCCTGATCTGTCTCTTTTTAGTGTTTCCAGTTATGACCAGCTTGCTTAATCATCAGTTTTCCACATTTATTTAAACATGGATACCTAATCAGTTACTGAAGATGACATCCTAAGACTAGATTTTTCTTTCTAAAATACTTCAATTTATTAATAAATAACTTCATCTCTGTAGTATTTATAAGAAGACAATATTTTTAAACAAGCAATGTCTAGAACATGCATATTATGGATTTTGTGTTGCCCCCTGATCAGATCAATTTGTCTCAAACATCACTGAAAGCGTATCTCAGCTGAATATTCACCACTAAAAGAAAAAGTACTGTCTCCTCTGGAATAATTAAGTGCTGTGTTTGCCCAAAATAAGAGAGAATGACAAGGGCTGAGTCCAATACCCCAGAATTAAAATATTTCGTTTAAAATCTTAATGTGGGAAAAGGCTAGAAATGCTCTTTACTCACTCTCCTCAAGAGAAAAGTAAGGAAAGAAGAGCATTTCAGTTGCAGAGGAAAGAAAAAAATCACAGATACATTACAGTACCTCTGACACAAAGTCCATCATCAGACTATAGTCAGTAAAGCCATCTACTCTTTACATGAGAAAATTTGTGTATCAGTCTTCCATGGAACTCCTGAGTATTCAATAAAGCAGGTGAGAAGTTTTAAAGAAGGCCAAGACTAGGGAATAGGTCATGAATCACTATATATGTCAAAATGTTTGCAAGAAAATGTCAGAATTTAACCTGCAGAGTACAACTTATTTACAAGAGCTTAACTTAAATACAGAACTCAAAAGGCAAGCAGATACAGTAAGAAGGTCTTACCTCATGGTTGTAATCCAGTATTCCTTTTAAAATTTTCTTCAGGTTGCTTACCTATTTGACAAGAAGGAGGAATACAAGGGAATATTTTACAAAGAAATGATCATAAAGTGGGTGATCACAGAAGAATCACACAAAAGAAAGATATAATTAGATCTATTTACCCACAGTTAAATTTAGAATCATGAAAGTTATGCAAGAGGCCATTATGATCAGACTTCCAGATGTGATCACAGATCTTTATTAATGCATAGAACCCTTTTAAATTTATGAAAAATATAACATTGTTTTGGACAGGCTTTAAATCAGATTCTACAGCATGAACGATTTTAGATACTTATTTATCTTGGTATTATCTTTGCATCCAGAAGTTGAAACATAAATTTCCTCCCTTCTTCTCTTGAAGTATCCTAGTAATCTACTTTCTGCAGAGATAAACCGCTTCTTCCAAACCAAAACTAGCCACTGCTGAATATCATCCTTTATTCCCAACCCATAAAAGATTAATTTGTTATTTTTCTCATTAATTATTCCTCTTAGTGCTTTCATTTTTGTTCTTCTCATCCTCTGTCCCCTCTCCATTTTTAGAAATGAATGTCATTCTAACAGTATCTGGCAAAATTCACATTTCTCTGTGATGACTTCACTGCTATACAAAGGTAGCTTCTGTTCACTCGAATAACCAATGGCACCACTTAAGTACGTCCTCCTGTACAGAATAAGGTCACATTTCTCTAGTACTGAGTATTGCTCCCTTCCCAGCAAAAATCTATTTGCATCAAGTCTCTGAAAATAGCGCGTTTAAAATTGTAAAAAAGCCCATTGGTTTTACAGGTGAAATTCAGACGAAGAAAGAAGACTTCGCTGAAAGTAACTGCTAAAGATTACCACCAGTTACTGTTCAAGTATTTAAGAAAACAATTTAGATAATAGAAGCAGGGCACTGTTTCCTGGGACACAGAAGCAGCTGAAGGAGCTGGAGTTGTTTAGCCTGGAGAAAAGCAGGCTCTGAGGTGACCTTATCACTCTTTACAACTCCCTGAAAGGAGGGTGTAGCCAGACGGATGTAAGCATTGTGAGCATTTTTAAATTAAAATCACTTAAACACGAACAGTCACCTTCTTCTCACAGGTAACAGGAGATGAGACAAGAGAAAATATCTTCAAGTTTTGCCAGGAAGAGTTTAGTCTGGGTATCAGGAAACATCTCTTTATCAAAAAGGGTTATCAAACATTTTAACCCAGGACATGATTAAGTCACCATCTCTGTGGTGTGCAGCGCCATGTAGATGCGGTACTGGGACATGACTTACTGGTGGACTTGGCAGTTTATGGTTGGATTCTATGATCTTAAGGATCTTTTCCAACCTTATGATTGTATGACTGAAGTTTAAACAGGATCTGCAAAGACTAAAACTGATAGAAACAAGATCCACAAAGTCCTCTCACTGAATGCAGTAGCCACAGCAGCAGACTGGAACTGCAGTGAAGGGAGAGCGAAACCTCTCAAGTTCTAATTGTCTTTGAAGCCCACAATAAATTCTACATTCTTGACTGCATTCTACAAATACGCAGTTAGGATATTCTGTCCACTGACAGAAGCTATTTACCTTTCAAATGACCTGATGGCTGTTAGGAAACGTGATGCTGAAATCCAGGGACAAACTCAACACTTCAACGTGGTCAACAAACAAAATGGGGCGATGAAAGTAGATTCCAAATTCAAGAAAGGAACAGGATACACACACGAAAATATTTTTTGCTAAGTAAACCAAAGTGGTTACCTGACTCCTATTAATCTACTCCTTTTGGAAACATGTGCCAGAAGTTGATTCCTTATTAAGATATAGGAACATTCTTGACTGTGTCCATAATCACTGAATTTTAAGTAATATAAGAAACAAAAAATCGTTTGAACCTGAAAAGTGACACATCAAATACCCTGACAACCTAGAATGAGAACTTGAGATGCTACATTATAGCACATAAAGCAGAACATTTACTATCTCTCCCATAATGGCATAATAGGAAGTTTACACCCTCTACACTAAAGCACGGACTTTTTCAGTACTATTACACGCAACACAGCATGGTTCTGTGAGAGGTGCAACTACTTCCTAGGTGTCTGCCGAAGAGCAACCAAGACCACCATTCAAAGGCAATGCACAATCATTAACCAAATCTAATCATAACCAAAGTCTGCAACAGATTTAAGAATTTAAAGAAATTAGGAGATTTTATTTTTATGTCAAATCACCACAAAAGATAGCGCACTGATTGGAATATTATTTTCAAACTTGATTAATTAAAATCTTCTGGTTTATAATTTACCTGAGTCTGCTGCAGAAAGAGCCACGCAAGGGTCATGTTGCAGAATTTAAGTCCAGTTTACCGATGAGAATATTGTGAGGAACCTTGAACTTGAACATAATCCCAAAAAATATGAGAAACCAAATGGAAACCTGTGAAATACTTCTTTTGCCCTCTTCTTGTAAGCATTTTCTAATTCAAATCCCTTAAACACAAACAGTCACCTTCTTCCATGTAACTTTTATAGCGCTTAGATTTGAGATACTGGAACAAACCAGTATTGATTAAAATTTGTCACGAAAATGAGCTTACAGGCCAGCATCCTTGAAAGAAGAGAACAGCAAACAAACTGAAAATCTTTTGAAGAAATCTTTGCAGTCCTATTTCATCCCACTGTCAATCAACAGTACCCGAGTAGCCTGCTTTCAAGAAGTAACTGTACCATCTTCTTATGTGGCACATAATCAGACAGCTGTGAGGTTGAAGCAGCTTTTTTATACATTTCTTTTAAGATTAAGATTGACTTAAACTTAATCATGATCTTCAGTATTACTCAGACAGCTCTCAATTTTTTTTCTAACTTGCTTGCAGTGAATAAACTTAGATGGTTTTACTGCCCCTGGCAGAGACAGGATCATCAGAGGGAAACTAACACTAATATTTTGTACTGTGAAATTTAACTGAAGGGTTCCGGCAAGATTGTTGAGGTCAAAGCATATGAAGGGAAGACCTCAAGCACCTGAATGAAAATGAATAACAGCCCAAGAAAGTGTTAAAAACAACCAATAAGATCAGAATTCTAAGTCATAACAGGTGATGCACATAGGACAACCTAACTGTAGTTAACAAAGATCATTAAATTACGCAATGTCAGAACACAACAGACAGCATTGCCAATATAGATTAGGACTATAAAGTACTAAATCATTGTTTGGATGTCAGCCCATGACTACATGGGATGTCTAATTGTTTACATCAGCAACCTGACTTCTACCTTTTACATAAAAATATAAACTCTACCCTCCCAACACCTTTTAGCATTCATCCCTGCAGCCATATTCCTGCTGGAAAAGATGTGAAGTTTACTGGGGTAAAAAAAACAACAAACTACAACTACGCCTTACTTCACCTCAGAAATTTGTTGCAATTCACCACAGATGGACCATTAATATTTCTAGACAAACCTCTATCCATTTTCAATCTCTTTACCATCTGGCCTTTCTGGTTTACTTTCTCAATCTCTTATTATGAATGACAGGATATCTGCATCCACAAAGGCAACCTGAATATTCTCACTCATTCTTTGAACACCTAAGTTTCACTAATACCCGCACCAGAGTTGTGTGGGTATTCTCTAGATTAAATTATCATTATCCTCTCTGTAAACAGCCATCTTGGCTGTAGTATAGCACTACATACTAAGGAGACAATGCTCAGTATGACACTGACCCTCAATACCCAGCATTAACCTGATAAACTGACTGGAATGAAAGCAGAGATTATGTGATCTGCCAACACCACAGGACTTAATAGTTGCTTGTTTTTCTTCCTATTTTTCTTTTATTCTCACCTGTCATATAAAAAATCTCTGTTTAATTACAATTTACTTACTGTTTATCAGGCTTGTAAGGGCAGTCTGTCCAGATTTCTCTTTTTACTAATATATTGTGCAACAAAGGGAATGACATGAGCAATAGAAAATGCCCTTAAGCTTGTGAAACAAGGGAGCATGGGTTATCTAACTTCTTGGTTTCTCTCCAAGATTATGACAGCCAGTCTCCAAGTCTGCATTGTCCTTACATCACATGTGTGACTGAAACCCTGTTTGTGCTGAAGGCTCTGTGTAAAGTAGCTTTTCTTTTTTTATTTCAGATCTCGAATAACCTCTGGAAATGTTGCTAGGTCACACTTTCAAGTTGTGTGGGAATTCTCAACCAATACGCTTCAGATATCTCATTAAGGTACATTTTCACCCTTTAGCAATTAACCGTTAAAAGGTGGGGTGAGGTGTGGGTGGGCATGGGGGTGTGGGTGGGTGCGTGCACTGCTTGTATCACTCTCACAGGCATTTGGTTTCTGATTTAAACTGTATTTTGCAGGAGCATGTCTCATCTCTGACTATAGATGGAACCTAGAGAAAGGCTAGGTAGTGAAGGCTCAAAAAGACTAACATAGATTACTACTATAAACACCAATAAAATTATACTTTAAACTGATGCTATAGTCTGAATGCTAAATGAAAAGTTCAGAAGAAAATGTCAGAAATCAAGCTGAACAATGTGTTTCCTTCCCTTCCTAACCTTCCCACACTGAATAGAAGGTAATGGGGGGAAAGGGAGACAATTCTATGCCATCCCTCAGACAGCCAACAGTTTATTCTGTAATTGCCAAAACTGATGTGGACATATCAAATCAGCAATTTCTTTCTTGAATAGGGAATTTCATTCCTGCAAAATTTTGGCCAACTATTTTCTAAGCTACTCTTCATTTTCAGTATAGATTTTATGTTCAAGATGTCATCTTCCTCAGCCATGAAATACTATATTGTACATCATTTAGATCTGGACTATATAGAAGTGTTCATGGTACATGAGGAAAAAGAGAAAGAGTTAATGTCTTTTTTTTTTTTTTTTGTAAATCATCATAAAATTGCAGATAAGGCACCAGTGAAAAGCTTTGTGTTGCCCAAGGGAAAACACATACTATGTGCAAACATGTACATACATATGTACAAATGTATGTACATATATATGTACCCATGTATGCTATGAGCATGATATTTTAACCCTGGAGAAATAACATTTCTCTAATAAATATAGTAGACAAAGATCTAGTCAGCTTTAAGAACCAGAATGCATGCTGAATGATTCCTACTTTGCAAGCTCCCAAACTCCCCAAGTTTTAGCATTTCCCTTTTTCTTTCCTGTGCATTGCTCAATTTCTCAAGCCTGGCAACCTGCCCTGAAACTAAGAATTTAAAAAATATCTCTGTGAGTTTGGGTTTTTTTAATAGTACAGCAACAGCAAAAACATTGCAGTTATCAGAAACTGAAATGCAAAAAAAAACAAACTAACCAAACCCATGCCTTCCCTGACCCCCTCCAAAAAAACCAAACCAATACAAAACAAAAAACCAAACAAAACAAACAAACAAAAAAAGTCAAAGCAAAACAAAAGAAACCGACTTGATTTTTCTCCATACAGGACAACACACAATTTAAAATTAACGATCACATCACTCATTACCTTCTTCCAGGTATTCCAGGTAAGAAGGGACAGGACAAGAAGAAATGGCCTCAAGTGGCACCATGTAAGTTTTAGGTTAAATATTAGGTATATGATTTTCACAGAAGGGGTTGTAAAGCATTAGAACAGACTGCCTAACAGAATGGTAGAGTCATCATTCATGGAACTGTTCAAAAAATGTGCAGATATGGCACTTGGTGAAATAATGGGTTGTGGTGACCACAGTGGTGGTGCCAAGGTGACAGGTGAACTCAAAGGTGTTTCCCAACTTTAACAACTCTATGATTCTATAATTTTCTGAATACTTCTATGAGCAGTGGTTAGGTGGGCTGTACAAGACTTACAATAATCTCTACCAGCCCTCCTTTATGTGGTTCATGATACCAAGAGCTTGATTTGGTATCAGCAAGTGGTGACTGTTATACCAGATGGCATCAGAGGCAAATAATGACCGTGTTTAGCAACAAGAAAATAATGCAGTTCATTACCACAACATTTGAGATAATACAATTATTACTTCTCATGGCACTTACAGTATGAAGTAAAAGATCTATTTCTACAGTCATACAAGTATGATGCGCACATCTTAAATCTAGTAATGAATACACTTCTAAAAGCAGGTTGTAGTGAGTTAAGGGTCAATCTCTTCTCTTAGTTAGCGAGTGAAAGGTCAAGAGGAAATGGCCTCAAGTTCCACCAGGGGAAGCTAAAATTGGATATTATGAAAAATTTTTTCATCAAAGGAGTTATCAAGCATTGGAACAGGCTGCCTAGGGAAGTAGTTGAGTTACTGTCCCTGGAGGTGTTTAGAAAAGGTTTAGATGTGGAGTTTAGGGACATGGTTTACTGTGGACTTGGTAAAGTCAACTTGATCTTTTCCAAGCTGAATAATTCTATGAATAGAAATGCACAGACTGAAGTGTTCCTACAAGCCAGACTTTAAATGAAGGATTAGATGATAGACATTTGGAAAACTAGACTATTAATAATGCTTACATATAAAGAACAGTTGGCAAAGTATAGGATTACTTTCCTGATTAAAAAACAAGAGTTAAAGTATCACACTTGTGCCTTTTAGTATTTTTCATTAAAAGGGAAGTAGCCTATAAAAATGTATAGAAAAAGCTGAATTATACATATTTCTTAAACAAAAAAACCAAACCAAAAAAACAGTCTTTAGTTCTTGTTTACATGGACACTTGAAAAACAAGATGGAATGACATCAGCAAGAAACTGAAATTTGACCTGATGCTTTGCCAACCTCAGTCACATAAGGAAGTTACTAGATTGCTCAGCTTTTTTTTCCTTTCACACCTGCTAAGCTTTTACATCTGCCAAATTGGTGGGAGACATAAAAATAAAATATTTATTCCTCAAACTCCGTATGACAGTTATAAAAGCTGATGCTCCACATTCAATCAGCTCAAATGCTCCTATAATGAACAGTTCTCAGTTTGTTATCCCCCACATTTAACAGCCAAGACTTCAACATTCCTCAGCAAAAAAACCCAAAAAATATTTTACAGAAAAGACCTTTTATCTAACTGTTCACTTGCAATTCCATACAATTACTTGAGAAGTTCATTTATATCAAGTACTCTAGAGAAGAAGCCAAATGAGTCCTAAAGCTTTTTCAGAGATCATATCTTTTATTCACTGATCAACATATCCTTGTCAATGTACCCTCACTTTTGCTGGCAGCCTTAGTAGACAAAACATTTTAAAGCATTCCAGACTTCACACAGCTGGCCAAACAGCAGAAACCATGCTGATATATTTCCTGGCTAAGTTAAAACATAAACAACAGTAGTGTGCTCCATCTTTGTCTCAGGCAGCATTCTGTGTGTTCCTGCAATTCAGAAAGTGATGTAGACAAGCCTGTAAGTACGAGAGCATTTCACAGTTGTAGTCCTTCCCCAGATGCTAAGAATGGGTTTTGGTGGCTGGAACAAGATGGTTTTACAAGAAACAAGAACTAACAGTAAATTCTTAACTATTTTCTTCTCTCAAATTAGTCAGGCTGAAAATGAAAATTTAGAAAAGCACATAGATCGTTTTCTGAACAAAACTAGCCAAAAACCACACTAACATCTGCATGTGAGACTGTATGTTCTTCAGATTCTAAAGCAAAACGTTCCACATTCACAGTTCTTGTAAATTCTATTTCCTTCAGGTCTGCAGAGAAGTGCTAGAATGCCAAGTGATACAAATGACCCAGCAAACAGACTGCAGTTAAAAACCATGCTGAGTAGAAACACAGAAAAAACATGACTTCTTCCCTTAAAACTCAGTAGCTCTGCAGACCTGAAAAAGCAAAAGGAAGCTTTACCATTTTTCTTTAATTATATTTCTTAGTATGTTTCTATTTTTATACAATTTCTCCTCACAAAAGCTGCTTTTTTAAAAGCTACTTTCACAGTGTGCATTAAAAAAGAAAATATTCAACATTTGAAAAACAAGACGTAATTGATACACAACACTTATTTTATTATTTTCCTATTAAATCATTAAAACCTTTTTAAAAATTCAGTACATCTTTGCTAAAACTGTGCAGGACAATACAACATAAGAACAAGTAAGTGTAATTCAAATGGTCTAAAATTTAAAATACTGTCTATAAAGCAAGATCTTAATCCAGAAATGTGAGAATATTTAGACAATACTGTATATGTATAAAGAACTGAAATACAGATTCACAGACAAGCAAAGTAAGTCAAATACCTTCAGCCTCCAATTATCTCCTACTTCAGTTTTGATTCTGTTCAGCCAATTTTCATCAAAGTAAACTGGATCTCTGAAAGATAAAGTGTTTTCATTAAAAACATGTTACATAAATTGTGAGTACACATTAGTCATGAAGCTCCTATCTCAGGTTTGAATTCATTTCAATTACTATCTCTTGTATCTGACACATTGCCTGAATATAGTCATTCAAAATTGTGTTAGTACTCACTTTTCTAAGATCTTGCACCCTCTTGACAGCACAGCTTCATTTGTGTGCCATAAGCAGCTTATGTTGCTGAGGAAGCTTCTTTGTATTTTGAATGCATTTTGCCAGTTTTCCCCTCCTAAGTCCTACTTCTTAATTTCTCCTCTGGTGCTGCAGCAATATTTACTTGCATGTCTTAAAAGTGTTAAAAATTATTACTTTTCCATATATTATGGATCCCTACTATTGCACACTGCTTACAACTATTCAACTTCTAAAATAAAAGCCTGAAACTGAACAATACATATGCTGTCTTAATGCAGCAAGAAGAACCAGGAAGCATCCCTCAAGTTTTTATGACTAAGAACACACTTCACTATTTCATCTACCAAACACTATCAGTTTTTGAAAATCTCTTTTCACAGGAACCCTACCCAGATCTTTTTGTGAACACCCTTCCTCCAAAGATTTCTATCTTCTGCACTTACGACAAGGCAATCAAGAAAAAGAACAGTGTGTTTTCTTTTTTCTACTGCTTGCAGAGTATATTTCTATTGCTATGGAATTCTCCCTATTAATTTTTCTCCAAGCATCTTCCACAAACTGCTTCTTTAAGTCATCTCCTGAGATTCTCTCTCCTGCTGCCAAGCTCAAAGATCATCTAAAAAGGCTAACATTTTCTACTGCTCAGTTCAGTCAAATTTTCCCTTTATCATAGAGAATTTTGAACGCTATAATCAGAATTAAGGAGAAAGAATGTATTCCATATAACTGGTTTTAAAGGAAGAGGAAAACATAAAGAAAGGCTCATATTTCATCCAACATAAAAACTTAATACAGTCAGAGCGAAAAAACCCCACCTTTCTATTGTTAGCAAAATGCTCTTAAGAGTTTGTGCCACAATTTCAGGTGAAGTACTCTCTTTTCTGGACTTACACTGCTGCACTTGCCACTGATTACTATGAGATTTACCACTGCGGCTTTTACACATAGGATTCTGGACTGAGCTCTTTTTTTTAAAGGGCAAGATGCCATGAGATCTTTTGGCAAAACTTAAAAAAAACTCTGAATATGCCTGGAGATTCAAATAATATCTATATCATATATATTGTAAACCAGCAATTACTTCAGTACTTTTATTAGAGCCCAAACTTTGCAGCCATATTTTGCATCTGATGCACAGCACATGCTGTATTCCATCTTCTCTACAGTGTCTTTACAATGCATCAAGGTCTGCAAGCTGTATTACAACTACAATACACAGCAATGGAGGAAGATCACAAACAGCAATGTTTCTCTACTGACACATTTTCATTGCTATTTTTACACACTTTGTTACAGACTCCGGTGAAGATTACAGCATATTTCATTTCCCTTGACATGGCATCCACAAACATATATCTGGAAGAACAGCTTTAATTACTAGTTAAGTTGATGATTACAAATTGCTTCCATTCAAAAACGGTACAGTTCTAGCATAGATGACAGAAACTTAAATTACAAAATAAAAAAAGCAATATGTTATCCAGACTATCATCTGGTTTTTAAATACATGTTTTTAAATAGCTTTTACGGCCTCTCTGCCACAAGAAGATAAGCAAGCCTCAGAATGACTGATTCAAGTATATGCAGGGTCTCTGACATATAAAGAAAGTTCACCTTCAACTTTTACAAGAAACAAATAACCCTTCTTGCAAAAATCCTTAATTAAAAAGCTTTCATTTGCCTAATTTACACTAAATCACAACAAAATAATCTAATGAACTATTTAAAAGAATGATAGTTCCAATTCCATTTTAGATGTGGGGTTCAAAAAACACCCTAAAGACTGTCAAATGGGTCTTCTGGGAATTGCCAACATACAAGTAAGCTTGTTTAACAACAGACTCACAATTATGAAGTATTCATGCAGCTGAGAGAGAAAGCAGGTAGGACCTGAGCTTCCCCAGCAACAAAACCCAACAAGACTTCCTTAAAGACTGTGCCTTATAATTTTAAGGGTTGAACTTGGCCACTTATCTTCAGCTGCTTCAAGGCTTCAGTGTCATGAATATCTCAATTCCTGACATACCACTTTCATGGTAAGTAATGGTTCCCAGAAACAACGTAGGTAAGTATAAACAGCAAAATTATATTTGGACTGAATGGGTAGCTGATATTGCATATCCAGTTTTCAACAATAACAGCACTACTAAGGGCATCAGCTGAGAAACAGTAAAAAGATTTCAGAGTTAGATCCAACTCACTTCACTCTGGAAGTCTTAAATTCAGCAGAAACTAAGCAGCTTTTCTCAGCTACTACTGTAATTAAGTAACACATGGACCAGGAACTCTTTTACAATCTTGATGAAAGTCATAGGGTACCTAAACCCTTAGATATGTCATTAGACATACTTGAGGAAGGTCTCTGAGAAATAAATCTAAACTCAGTGTAGTAGTCCTCTTCCACAGATCCCGTTTGTTTTTTTTATTTGTATGTATACAAACTTCATGGAAGCATCCAAGGGTCCAACAGCTGATAAGCAATCCAGTTGAAATCAATATCATGTAATAGTGGTCAAAACAGCATTAACAACTCTTTTTAGAGAACCTTTATACAGGTTATACAGTAATTAATAGCACACTGCAAAAACGCTTTGCCAGGAATACAATAAGCGGAAAAGCAACAAGTTGGGTATCAACATGAATCAAATCTAGAATGATTACCCTTTTCCTTAACCTAAATCACCTACCATTACAATTTTCTTTTTCTTCAAAAGTCTAATTAAAGTTCATTACTAATACCAACAGCAATGTTCTCTCTGCATAACAAACTACTGGAAATCAAACCTGAAATAACTTTTCCACAAAAATTTCTAAACAAATTTTTTAAAAGGGGCTTCCAGATGTTAGGTCATTCACAGTACTTGTTTCAAACAAGTCTCCCTTCACTATATTTTTGGGGGTCAGGATTCAATCAAATTCAGAATTATTCAACCACCTTCGGCCATTTCATTTGGAAGCAACAGCATTCTTCTTAAAGTGTTTGAAAAAGCATCACATAAGCAAATACCAAAATGTGTGGCAGCTAAACTATCAGAAAACTGACTGTACAATCTTCATTACCATGAGATGACTTGTGCATGAACTATAATGAATTATTTTGAATTAGTAAGTTCCTGAGCCTAGATCCAAACTTATATAACCTCTTGAACTGGATAACTTTCAGGTTTAGAAAGGTATTTGTGTATCAGTTGATTGCTGCCTACTATCTCAGTAGTACTGCAGCTAACTGGGACTTTTCTTCAGAGCACAAGATACTTATGCTGTTGTTAATGCTTTATCACTTCATGTGATGTTTTCAGCAGTGCTCATTTATACCATCTCCATCTTATTTTGTATGCAAATTTTCCTTTATTTAAGCAATCATCTCTCCGCATTACAGATGCCAAGAGACAGAAATACTCTTCTGAAGAAAACCAACCCACAGAGCATGTAGTATAACTCATGATTATTACTCATTTTAACAGTGGTACAGTAAGCTGTTTCAAAAAATGTGTTTACAAAATTTCCCTCCCCCAGTGATATACAAAAGCATGACTTTTGTGTTTCTATGTGTCAAAAAATAGAGTGTGTGTTGCGAGGTATAATATAGCAAATGAATAATTCATTGAGAGGGGCACAACACACAGTCAACAAAAGAAAATATATACCATTTCTAACATTTAGCAGGGCCAGTATGACTGAGGAAGAAAGAATCAAAACAAGAGGGACACCTGGTACTAAACAATCTCCAGAGTGGGATGAAAGGAAAATTTTAAAATGTAGTATAAAACAGGAAATGGCGCTATTCTAGGGATATTAGTGGACAGTGAAAACATGAGTAGTATCAGTGCAGGCTACACAAAAAAAAGGATGTGATTCAGAAGGAAGCTATGGCACTCCTACCAGCACAAGCTACACAATTTTAGGCCAAAAGTCTATTCATAAAAAAATTAAACATTTTCTTCTGCTTCTACCCTTTACTCCTGGAGTACAACATCCTTTAAATTAATCTTCAACACTGAATGTGTAGAGGCATTTTATCTTACTGTATTTCACATCAGTGCTAGTCAGAGAGAACAATACTAGTCCAATGGATCACGACATCTGAATAGAACAATGAATCTTACAGAGTAACACACAAAAGATAAGCTAAAGCATTGGCTGAATTTCTTCTTCCAAGATAATACAGTTAGCACTAGAGAATTACATTCAGTCTAACTTCAAGCTGAAATTCATATATAAAGGTTTAATGCTACAAAGGAAAAAAATGTCCTTCAGGAATTTAGCAACACTTGTTTTTTAACAGCTGAGACTGCACACAAAATGTTCATGTTCGGTTACCTAGAACACGACTTCAATTTGCTATCACACACTACATTAACAGTAAAAAGCTTCTGAAGGTGTCAGTAACTTCCTCTGTAACCTTTTCTTCTCACGGCTTCTCCCAGCAGTTTTGTTAAAGAAAATTCTGCTACATTTCTTGTGATGCCTGGCACAAATGGGCTGCTACTATGAGTGCAAAAAAACACTGAGGATGATGTACTAGAAATTAAGAACCATAGAAGAAACTATTAACCCCTTCTACTTGGCACAAGGCACAGCTGCTTTTTATCACCTGATGAGCAATGTTCTTCCTCTTCTCTTCTGACAATAGATCCTACAGTTCTGATGTGTGCAAGTCTTATGTATGTCTAAAACAACTAATTCCCTGAGCTAGGGATCTCTCAAAAACTATTCTTCATCATGACCTACTATCTCCAATCCTCATAAGTACCAGTGGACTCTTCCTATGAAGGTAGATGAAAGGAAAAAAAAAATAGAAATGGTAGAGTTTACTATCAGACATCTAAGTTTTTTGGAAAAAATGCTATCCTCATTCCCCTATCTGGAAATCTATCCAGATCACTGGACCACTCCAACACCTTTAAATTTTCAGCAGTGCTCTTCTTTACTGGATATATTAATCTGCTCTGTCAGCTATTTTTTAAACTAATTTTTAAATTTATTTTAAATTAATTCATTTACTAGAGTAAAATACTGATGCACATAAAGTTGCCAGAACTCTCCCCTCCCTTCTTTTACCTAATTAACATCCCATTGTTATTAGGCTCAATGAATGCACACTTAAAATAGGTGCTTTAATAGGAAGCACCCATCCTAAGAAACACCCAATTTTCAAGGAATAAAAATAACAAAAACAGTTGTTCATCCTTCTCAATAGAATAATTGTACTGGCATTTAAGTTCTGTCTGTAGTCAAAACAACATGTTTTTCCTTTGAAGATTAATTTTTTGAGAGATTTTCATGTTAAAGACAGTGACCTGGTGCTTTCAGGCTTGCTCTTTGCTATTTAGCATCACTGCATGAGTTTTCCAAATAACCTTAAGCATGCAGCTGTGTTCCTGCAAAAATTGTCTTCTACATGACTATATTTCTTGGGACAGAGTGGGAACCAGTGCTGCTGACATAAAAAGAAAAAAGAAAAAAAACCTAGGCTTGCTTCACACTGTTGAACATGCCCTGACTCCCAGCAAAGTATTCCTCCTGTTGCATTTGTCCAAAGGATCAAAGGAGGATTTCACTGCTAGTGTTGAATTTGGTTTTGTTCTTAAGAAAGAATATTTTAAATGGCTTTCTCAACACGCTCCTGATCAGTTTTCTAGTAAACTATACAAATGCTGATCCCCTGTATTTGACCTATATTCTAAACTCATGTCCAGGTAAAGAAAAAATGTTTGGCTATTCTACAACCCTTGGTTTCTACTTCAAAAATCAATTAAGACTAATTGTCTGTTACACATCTTATAATACTTATCTTCTGTTTATTCTGTTTTACAAAGAAGAACAAAAAAAGCAATATTTTCTCTCAGAGATTGTTCATGTTATCATTCCTGCCAAGATCAGACTACAGTCTGAGATCAGATTGTTGCTGCTCTTCAAAGTTTATCTCAACAGGAATGCAGTCAAGATTTAGCAAAACCATTGCTAAATTTCAGCATGAGAATATGTCTGTTCATTATATAATTATGATAAATGTTAAATGTGAAGCACAATTATCATAAAGTAAGATAGCTGAATACTAATTTTGGCATGTTCAAATTATTACATAAGACAAAGAAAGAATTCTAAATTGTTTAGGTGATCTTTATGTATTTTAAAATTGTGCTACAGAAATGCAGTATTTGTATTGTATATTTGTTTTTAAAATATCAGTTTATCAGCTGGAAACAGTATCTCAGAACCACATGCCAAAAAGTCTTGCTTTGAAATATTTGACTAGATCGAGATTTCCCGTTTCCCCTTTTTCATTCTTCTGGTGAACTGACAGTTCCTTCTCTCACTACGAGGAAAGCTCTTCCACCTAGGCACAAGCTGTACAGCCAGGGAAACCTGCGAAGTGCCAAGTGTGATTATGTAGCTTTGGAAGCTATGGTCAAGGCTCAAGAGGTATTCTCCTCTGTTGCACCAGTTAGTGAGAAGGAGGTTTGATACAGGTCAACAGCCAGCTGGGATATACTGCTGGCAACAAAGTTTTGGTTTTGACAACCATTAAATCCTTTTTAAAATAAGGATTGCTTGGAAGAGATGGGATCCAGCAGACTATGGTGGACAGACACATCTTCACAAACAGGCTGGCCAAAGTGGTAAGAACAGTTTTATACAAGGAACAACAGAAAAACGAAAATTAAGTGACAAAGTAGTGGACTCTGTTGAAAAACTAGGGATGAGGAATGATATGAATGAAAGACACTCCATAATCAACAAAACAGGGAAAATGGGATCACTCCAAGCATATGCACATAAATACAGGACTGGGGAAAGCTTCGTTCTTGGGAATCAGGAAGACTGGATGCATATGTGGGGCACTTGTGCACTAAAGCATGCAGCATGGAGAACAAACAGGAAGAAACAGAGTTCTATATGTAGTTAACAAGGTCACAGTCTCACTGGGATCAAGAAATTGTGGTAGGATGGCTCACATACCAAGGTTGCTACCATGAACATATACAGGCTATTGAAGAAGAGCAAGTTAAGAAGGCAGTGACAGAGAGACACCCTTCCTGCAACAGATCACAGGGAATGCATGAGCTCTGTCTTAGGATGGATATGAGCCAGCTGAGAGATTACTGGTCAGAATGACTAAGCAGTTAAACATGAGTGACCCTGTTACAGATTCCTGCTATAGACTGCCTGATCAGAATGACGTCTTCATAGAAGAACTGATGAAGCATGAGAGGGGTAAAAGGATAGCATGGTGGGCTGAAAAATGGCGGAAATGCTAGGCTTAAAGGTTTCAGAAGCATGAAATCCAGCCAGAGGCTGGAAATCAGTGAAATTAGTTCACTAGCAGCATATCCAAGCGGTCAATAGTATTAAATGTCTTTAATAAGGACCCAGATAACGTGACAGAGAGCAATTTTTCATATAATGTGAAAATGGAAGGAGTGTTTGACACACCTAATAGTTGTGCTGCCATTTAGGAGAAATCTGACAAGCTGGAAAAAGAAGCTATGAGGAACCTTACTCATTTCAGAAAAGGTAGGTAAAAACAAAACCTTATTCACCAGTATATACTGGGGGCCAGCTGGTTGGAAAAGAGTTTTGCAGACAAAAAACTAGGCAGAAACCAAGTGGAACATGCTACAGCAATGTGTCCTTGCAGCAAAGAAGGCCAACCACAACCTGAGCTCTGTTGGGAAGATCGCTGCCAGCAGGCCAAGGGAGGTATTGCTCAGGTCTGTTAAAACCGTATCCGAATTGCTGCATCCAAGATTCCCTACTAAGAGAGACAACTGGACATACATGGAAATTCAGCAAAGGGCAATTAAGATGATTAACAGATGGCAGTTTCTGTCAAATGAGGTGAGACTGAGTTAGCTGTGTTTGTTTAGCCTCAAAAAGAGAAGGCTCAGTAGGATCTTATCAATCCTGTGTATAAATAACCCGATGACTCCTCCTTCTTTATCCTCTCACATAATCTCAGTGGTGTCTCATGAACAGACAACAAACTGAAAAATACTTTCAACTGCTAACAATTGAACTGACAGTTTCATTCAGTTTATCATGGAAGTTTTATTATATTAAATTAATTCTAACACTACTGACTATAGTTTTAAACAACAATCAGGGCCAATTATCTTACACTGATTTCAATTTTAAGTGTGAATCAAAGTTTAGTTCTAATTTACTTTACTTCCCAGTAAGTCCACACTTGAATAAACTTTTCTCTAAAACAAAACTTTTTTTTTTTTTTTTTTTTTCATTTAAGATAGTTATCCATAAACTACAAGGAAAAAAATCATTGGTCATGTTCCAGTTTAAAGTAACATCTAAGCCACATCCTTATGGAATATTTGCCACAGTAAAACATACGTAAATATATAAAAATGTATGGATAAAAAAAAAATTCTGCATTTAATTCATCCATCTGTATTTAAGTAAACAATTACTCACATTTTTTGAAGAACCTGGGCCATCACAACCCCACTTGTTAAGTCTTCCACGGTCTGGCATGGTGCCTCAACATTAAATGTTTGGATCTGTAGCAGAAAGGAAAAAGTTACCTTCATTTCCTTCCATGTCAAGGACTTTCAAAAGTTTGAAAAAAATTCTACCAAATAGCAAACAGAATAAACTTCAGACATTTAGTGTACATGTTAGGTTTAAAAAACTTTATATTTAATAGCCATCAAAGAAATGAACAGAGCTTAGTATCCTTATTTTCTCAATAAACTGCTACAAAAATCAGTATTACATTCTCCAAAAGACAAACCTCCTACTGCATTTTCTACTTACTGAAAGTCATCAGTGCCTCCATTCAAGTACTTCCATATATTCATGTGCATATATCCAAATACACTCTCTCTATCAACAGAAGTATGAAAACCAGTTTTTAGAAGGAACACTGATCCCACTGAATGCTCATCAGCTCCCCACAATGAGAAGATGAAATGTAGACTGACATGCATATTCCAAACTTGATTATTCCCTATCAGATGAAAGCGTAGAACACAATGCTGCTAAACTTTAATTGATCCATACACTACCAGAATTCTGAATACCTCATGCTGCTGTATTAACACAGGACAAGCATCACAATCCACAGCAAAGCTCTTTGCTTCCTGCTCTCCTGGTGAGAAGAGTCAGTCCACTTCAGGACAACCTTTTTAACTGGTTTAACTTATTTGATAATTTACTTTAAAGTAATATTATTTTTTAATTATGTGAATGAGTTTTCAAAAATAATTTTTATGGTATTATTTGGAGGGTATCTGCCTAGTGCTCTCTGCTACTATTCTCCTCTTAGGGGAAGCTAGGGCTTATTTGTAGAAAGCACTACTCACATGCAAAAGGGGTAATATAGTCTACTAAGCACTTGCAGCTTCAGACTACATCAACTTTAGATACATCTATCATTTTTTTTCTGAACATAATGTACAACCATTCATGCTTTAGTGGCATTTGAAAGAGTAACAGTGGTTAGCCATTTCCCAATAAATACCCTTTATATGTATGTATTATGATAAAAGATAATTCATGTTTCAGTGGGAAATTTTGAAGTTCTTTCTCTAAGAAGGCTCTCAAAAAGTCAAGTGCACAATAGCCAAATTCTCCTCATACCTTTGGAATAGGGATAAGCCCTTTAGGTCATCTAAGGTACAATAAGTCATGTAAGCACTCTAGCAATGCCATTTAATATTAATTTGGAGTACATGCACCTAGGTGAATTTTCCTTTATTCTGGCGAAAAAGCCTAATGTTCAGCTAGGGGAAAAAAAACCCAACTATATCCATAAAGAGTCAAAAATTGAGCTCTCAGAGGATGTTTCCTGATCAAGTTCAACTGTGACCAGTTGCTAGTAAAGAATGATGTCCATGTTCCAACAGCACAGGAAAAAATTACAGAGTGGCATATAAAACAGACAGAAGTTTGCTTCAGATTTTCTTACAGCATGGTCTGAGATACTTAAAAAACCTTACAGCTGCTTCTCCAGAAAATCAAGAAGCCATCATAGATTGTCAAGACACTAGGTGAAAATCAGAGTGGGTGGGTGAGGAAAAAACCCCATGCATGAAAACATAACAGGATGTAATACTGAATTGCTGTTTTCCCAGAAAATTGAATTTACCAGTAGTCTCTGATTTGTGTTAACACTGTTGAAGGAATACAGAGACAATTCTGAGTTCCCAACTCAGCAACATATTAAACAATAAATAATATTTTACAGCTACAACAAAAAGGGCTGCAATGACATTATGGATGCTTATGCTTGAAGAAGTTCAAGATGCTAAAAAGATAAAATTATCAAGCACAGACAATGAAAACTCTTTTTCTAATTTTGCATATTATATGTTTAAATAATGAAAATTGAAATCACTTTGCTGCACAAGAGCCAAATAAAAAAATCACTTAAGAACTACTATGTTTATGGTTTTCCAGAAGTAGACCATGTTAAATGTTCTTTTCAAATAAGCAACAGCACCATAATTAATGTCTTCAGAGTACAAACTAACCAGGGTGTTTTAAATTTATTTTGCAACTTGATATACAAAACACTTCCTTGACTAAATAAAAGTGTATGTAGATGATACCACTACATTGATGGTCAAAAAAAGATGACTAAACTTATTTCCAAAACACAGAAAAGCAAGATGCACATTTTCTCCTATTTTGTATGTAATTTTATCATACTTCCCCAACAATTCACACAGAAAAAAAGGTCACAACTGTCACTGAGGTTGAGGTAACCTATCTAAACTATTTCTTCCTCCCACAGACACATATGCAAGATTCCCATTGAGGAAAATAATGTTTTTCATAGTTAGACATCAAAGAACAGAAAGAAAGACTTAAACTACTGTGACTTTTGTCTTCATACACATTTAATTTTTATAATAAATATCTTTGCATTTATATTTCAATTGAGTCAAATTTATGCTGCAAAATATTTATACAAATCTTAAAAAATAAAGAACTATATGCTTTTCATATCCCTCAGAGATACAAAAGCAACAATTTTTCTTCAAAAAACCTTACATAATGTAGCTTTTCAATCAGAGTTAAACTCCTATATCACTGCAGGTTCTACAACGTGTTAAACACCTCTAGAAAAAGAAGAGGTCATTTTCTAGAAGGGAGACAATGATAAGAATGTGGCAAATGAGAAGAATGTGGCAAGACACAGAGCTATGGAGACAAAGAAGCAAATTTTTGTGTGTGTGTCTCTAAACAGCTATTCGGTGACAGCTGTTAAAACAGTGCTCCTCCTGTGCATTGTGATGTATCTCCTGCAAGACTTCTCTCCCTTCCTTCAGGAACTGCTCGTTTGCTCTTACTTCTTGAGTGCTTGCAATACAGTCCTCATTGTTAATTCCACAAGACTGAATATTAATTCCTGCTCACTGTTATGATTATTGGGGTTTTTTTCCCTATTTCTTGAACTGATGTATGGAGCCTGCACATGATTCTGTGGGCACACATAAATCTAAAGAAGTTCAAGGCCTAGTGCTGCATCTGAGTTGGGGCATTTATCAACACAGGCTGGGATGAACAGATTGAGTGCAGCACTGCTGAGGAGTTGGGGGTGCTGGTGGGTGAGAGGCTGAACATTAGTCAGAAACATGTGTGACCAGCAGGTTGAGGGAGATGATTTTCCCCCTCTACTCCTCTCTCATGGGACCCCACCACTCTTAGTACCATGTTCAACTCTAGGGTCGTTTGTACAAGGAAGACATGGACCTGTTGGAGCAGGCCCTGCGTAGGGCCTTCTTCCTATGAGAAAAGGCTGTGAGAGCTGGGGTTGTTCAGCCCAAGAAGAAGAGAAAGCTCTGGGGAGACTTCACTGGGGCCCTTCAATACCTAAACAGAGGTAAACACACTTTTTAACAGGCCCTGTAGCAACCAGAAAAGCAGTAACTGTTTTAAATTGAAAAAATCATAGATTCAGACTAGATAAGGAAGAATTATTCTATGATGAGAATGGTGAAACACTTGAACAGAGAAGTAGTAGATGCCCTATCCCCAGTAAGGCTCGGCCAGGCTCTGCACAATCTGATCTAGTTGAAGACGTCCCTACCCAAAGTCAGAGGCTTGGACTACTTGACATTTAAAGATGCCTTGCAACAGAAACTATTCTATGATCCTATCACACAAGACTCTGGGGAAAAGAAAGAGGTAAAGTCAAAAACCCCAGCCACTTGGCTCAATCACTAGGTCCAGTACACCTTCACACCTTCCATCAAATATGCAATCAGAGTGAAGGGTTCTTTAATTTTATTAAATATTAACCCAGATCTCTGATCCACATGGACAAGAACAGCCAATTTTTATACAAACCTTAGAATAAGAATTAACAGGTGACTGTTACAATGCAAAGGTGGCTGTCACTGGGGACTAAATAATTTCTTCAGGAAGACAATACCTTGGAAAATTTGAGTTACAGTTCCCGATTACATATATGAGTAGTGAGGATTTGTTAGTTGCTAGGAATACAAAAATGTATTTCATGAAAAATGAAAGATTAGTGAACTGGACAAACACTCAGCTGTCAAAGACAGTAGGTGAAAACCAGGATAAAAATGTGATGGGGAATCCAGCATCCCATAAAACTTGATGGGAAAAAAAAAGTAAAATAAACAAAGCAAACCAATTCTACATCAAAGACAAAAAAAATTCTCTACGACCTTTTCCTTCTCAACACTAAGGGATAATGAAAGACTTGCTCATTGCAGTGATTATATACACAGCTTGGTTTTTATTAATGATGCAGTTATGTAATAAATGTCTTAAGTATTCTTTTCTAATAGTACCTGAAATTAGTGGTTCTTAGCAGATAAAATACAGTGTGACTGGCTACTTCAGCACCAACACACTGAGCACTAACACCCAGTTTTCAATTTATCCAAGCAAAGCACTCCCCAGTCACTGCTGCAGGACAAACTGAGCACAGATTCTGACCAACCTGCTTGTTTCTGCAGGTTTTTCCACTCTTTCCCTCTCCTTATCATTATTATTATTAACTATTATTAGCTATTATTATTATGGTTATTAGCGTATTTAGTGTTATGTTCGATTGATTATTAGTAGTGTTCTATATTTATGTTATCTCCAGCCTACTATTATTGTTGTTGTGTTATTTTGTTTCAATTATTAGATTTTTATTATGTCAACCTGCAAGGTTTACCTTTTACTTGCCATTCTTCTTCCCACTGGCAAGAGAATCAGGGTGGAATGAGTGAGCAGTTGTGAGATCATTCATTCCCAGCAACGGTTAAACCATGACACCATCACTTTAGAATTATTTATCCACTATTTTCCTATATTTTTGGAACTGACTATGCAAGCTTACAGCTGGTTGCTATGCAGAGCCAAGAACAATGCCATGCCACTACAGAAGAATTAAATCACAGAGACAAGACAGGGAGAAGTGGCTGTGAGAGGAAACAAGAAAGGAACAAGCCTCACTTGGTTGGATGTAAAGAGCACACTGGCAGAGAAGAGTAAGGTGGGTTGGATACTTCTGTCTTTACACATTAATCCTGTATTACCTACAAGATCTGCAAGAATCTCACTAAAACATTTACTCAGGTTCAATGCCTAGAAGAAACCAGAATATCCATTATTTTCACAACAGGGAGGTAATTAAGTGATACACAGTTGCTCTTCCTCAGATGTAAAATTCTTGCATTGAAACAGTCCTTTCAAATTAGAAGTGGATTCCCATCCTAAAAGCAGATCTTGTCCTTTTGGATAATCTAAGGTTTCTTTTCCCATTTTTCTCCTCACAGTTGGTAGCTCTGCTATCTTCTACCTGCATAGTCATGGCTTAATAGGTTTTTTCATGCTTTCCAAGACAACAGCAGACTGCATGAAACAAACAATGGGGAAACAGATTTTCCAACAAGCAGCAGCTTTATTCCAAGATCTGAATTTGTGAATGTTTACACCAATTTTTAGGTTGTCAGACTTTCATCACTACAGTTAAAATAGTTACTTTGAAATCCAGCTGATATGTTGGCTACTCAATTAGCCCACCAGTGAAATGACAAAGTTTTTACATTACTGGTCAGGGTGAGGATTCTTCTGGAGAAGGACTTGCATATTTTTATTTTATTAATTTGCCTCTCATTTTATGTATATAGTGTTTAATCCCAAATATCTGAATAGGTCAAAGCCATGAAATCTCTCAATCAAAATATTTTATTCAAATGACACTTTTGCAGATATTAAGTATTTCCTTTGCAGAAACACAGTGCAGAAAGCAAAGACACACCTTGACTGAAGCTTACTTACTAAAGGATTTTAGAGATGAGAGCCACAACAGCACAAACCAGCTACTACTGCACTGTCTTGGCATTGCCACTAAATTGCTGCTAACTGATGTGTTCAAGTATGACAAATTATATTAAGATACAATGAGCAGAGTCTCAAGTCTGAATGGTTTTTGGTTTAACCATTTCAGAAACATTAGAAGACAAGCTAACCTATCAACTCCTGTGGTGAAAATGAATGTATTCCTGTTTTCAGTTGAAAGCCAGGTAAGCCAACTGATGAAAAATAATTCTAAAGAGCATTTGTAAAGAAGATAAAATAAAGATATATAAAATACATAATAGGAAGGCCTTAAACAGCATCATATGCCTACAGTTCTTTCCAAGTTTTCATCTATTTCATCATGTTTTATTTAAAAGTAGCATTTATCAGTCAGTGCTTTCTCTTTTCAAAATACACGCTACTAATAAAGTGCAGAGTTGCAAAACATTAAATCAATGCACCCACATTTATGGGATACGTACATTCACACTGCGCCAAGCACAAATGAATTTTAGAAAGCTTTAAAAGTGCCTTTTATGAATAGAAGTATGGCATGGCAAAAAAAAACCCCAAAAACAATCCAAAACATAAATGGTATGATTTCCAGGAACCAGAAGCTCCCTCTGCTAATCAGAGTGCAAAAATTTCCATCTCAGCTGCCCAGAAGAGACAAAATAACACACTTATAATCATATTATATTAAACACAGAAGTAGGATATCTTCTGCCTTCAGCACTCTGACTCACAGAAGCCTAGATGGTAATCCAGCCCATAGAATTGGGACACATGAAGTTTCACCATAGAAGGATAATGAAACTTCTTTTGTAAAAGTAGGTGTTCAATACAAATAGCAGAACAGTGCTCAATGAACAAAAGAGTGAAATTCTTTTTATTCTGAATGAAGATGACTAGACTACTAGAAACACCAGGCAAATGTGCCCAAACAGATCCATACTAAAATAAAGAACAGGCAGCCAGACATAGCATTTATGTGAGGGCACAGGGCCATGTAAAGTCGATTAACTTCTTGGCTAGTGGCTAGCTAGAGAAGAAATTTATACGTATTTCTAATATTACTTGAACAAAAAAATCCCAAACAAATAAACCAAACAAAAAGCGAACAGAACAAAACATAAACAAAACCAACAAATACTAAAAAATAGATTATAGCTTTCTCTTTGCAAAATACAGAAGAATAACAACTATTTAAAGCCTATAGTTCCAACCTTTGCAACTATAATTCAGATGAGAAATGGTCTCTATTGACAGGTGAAAGAAAGAGCTCTCTTCTCTGAAAGCACAGAAAATTAATCCAAGAACACTAAGTTCTACTGAAATATCATCCGCACAAACTTTCTGATCAGTGTGGAAAGACAGGCTTTCACAGGATCACATAAGTAAGAAAGATTTAGCAGCTAAAAGACAGGGTTAAGAGACACGTGGCACTAAGTTTTCACCAGGTTAAGAAATTTCAGACTTAGCAGATTCTAGAACTGGTGTACATATATAGCACACCACAAAAATTAGCGTATCTTGGAATTCAAGTCTCCTCCTTTTCCTTATTTGTATTTCAACAAACAATTACTTCAACTTCATGGAATTCTGTGCAAAGTAAGATTTTTTCAGAGGCTGACCAAATTCAATGATTCCTTTAAAAAACGGCAGTAGCCACCATGTAACAAGCAGCCATCTTTTGACATTGTCCATAAAATAAAATCACTATTCCTGCCAGAGTGATCCTAGCCTTTTTTTCCCATCCACAAAAAGGGCAGTAGAATTAATAAAACAAAAACCAAACACACACACGCATAAAATAGATCAAGAAACAAAAAAACCCACACATAAATTCTGTTGCAGTTAATCACACAGTTATCTCTACTTATTCCTACACTGAAGTGAAACTATGGATACCTTGCTGCCATGACAAATAAATTCACTGTTCACTCAAAGATTTATCTTATGTAATCCTGAAATGTAGAAAGGCTGTAATTCATTTAATACTTTGAAACGCTGCAGTGAATAAATTACAGATAATCATTTCCCTGATCTGATGTCCCCAAAACATAAAGCATGTGAGGTTAAATATGCATTTCTTGTTTAAGTATCCTAACTTAGCTACCTTGAGAAACTTAGTTTAAAATGGGAGGTTCATGAAGGATACAAAGGAGTACACTTCCAGCATGACACACTTTTGCAAAGAAGCTTGCAGCTAAATGGCATGAAAGAGCCCTGGGAATTCCAGGGCTAAAGCACATTATCTCATCAGATTTACAGTGCATCTTCTTGTGCAATACTTGCTCCACTACCTGCAACACTTCAAAAACACTTCCTGTGCGCCCCCTTTGATAAGCTCCCATCCTTTAGTGGCCCCAGCTAGTCCACTATAACACAACTCCATCTTTGTATCCGTTCAGAAGCTTCTGCCTGCCACAGGCAGGAGAGAAGTCCTAGCAGGACTCCCCCACTCTTAACTTTAGACAGCTTTTCCGTTCACCGAAACCCTTCTCCTTTCCGCGCTGTCTCTTTGTTCTCTGCCCTGAATGAGCAATACTAAGGAGCTCATGAGAGGGAATGATTTAAGTCACATATGGCAAAGGCAGACAGCAAAACAATACAAGCATACTCTGCAGGGCAGGAAACGACAACCAGTGGTAAAGAAAAAGAGTTAATACCCCTGCCTTTCCTGTATGGCAGGACCTGCCAGGCTGTTGGCAACAAAAGCCACAAGGACACCACTACTCTCTTCCCCTCACTTCCAACCACACATTCCTGTCCTAATCTTGTGCTAGCGTTGGCTGCCATGTGGCAAATAACCTCGCTGTTGTTTGGGGTTTTTTTAATTAATTACTAGGACTTGCAAATTAAATTGATTAAAAAACCCCAGACTTAGGTTCTGGGACACTTAACAAACCAAATTTAAGCAGACTTTTCTAAGCAACCATACTAAAGAGTCAGCCAAGAAAGGAGAGAGCAGCA
This sequence comes from Parus major, assembly GCF_001522545.3. Taxonomy (NCBI): domain Eukaryota; kingdom Metazoa; phylum Chordata; class Aves; order Passeriformes; family Paridae; genus Parus; species Parus major. The sequence goes on from NC_031799.1 coordinate 43,932,284, forward strand.
AATGCAATTGCATAGCAGGGGAGAGGGGAGAGGCCCAATGCTCAATTTGAATGTCTACAATAGCTGTACAGAAGTCAAATACACTGCAGCTAAGATTTCTAATGGTCTAGGAAGAACAGAATGACAGAATATTACCTCAAAGTTTACAAGTCCCAAAATGTCACAATTAAGACAGACAATTGTACAAAAATCACAGTTTGACTTTATTTCTTTGAAACATCTGTGTTTAAGTATTTCTGAGAAGACAGAAACAGGTTTCTCACCACACCTCCCACTTTAAGATTAACAAGCTAACAGAAAAGTTGTTTCCTTTACATTCTCTAAGGTTCACAGTTCATAGCAGCAAAGTCTGTTTCTTCTCCAAGCAACATCTTGCAACCCCTCACCAAAAAATGAGGGGGCAGAATTGAGAACTGAAATTGAGCACTAAATCATATTGATTTTTTTTTTTTTTAATCAGACAACTACTGTAAATGTACACTGTATAGAACAGCTCTTCAGTAAGGAAAACACAGGAAAAAGAACAGAATGTGGGACAAGGACCAAAAGAATTAAAATCTAACAGTGTCAAAATGCACACATGATGAAAAATGTCTGCACCTCCAAAATCTGTGTTCAGTCTTTTGCTGACTTAAAAGATGGGGGGATGGCAAGGAACGCACAGAAAGCATACCATATTGCCTTTCATTATTGTACTCCTATGTTATCAGTCTTCTATCACCTGCTCTTCAATATAATCTTGAAGAGATTTCTGTTTCTGCTTGACCTCTCAGCAATACAGTAAAAAAATCCCTATTACCCAAAAATGGTGCTAGACACTCCAGCTCCTTCAAACATGGTGAATGCTGCATTCAGAATATCCCAGTCATAGACAGCTATCTCTCTAAAATATAGAGCAGCAGATTGTTTACTATCTTAGCAAGAGGTCATAAAACATAAAAAAAAGGTTGCTCAGCCTACTGGTCTTTCATATTAGTTACAGATCAGTTACAGTGATCTGCCAGGTTTCTGAAGCTGTATTCCATGATTGCTGACAAGTTCGAGTTTTTCTGCCCTCTGAACAGCCACACATTGTATTCAAACAGAATAGTTTTCTTGGTTTATTGTCATCATCAGCACAATCAAACACTCCTGAAAAACATATTTTTCAAGAAGTAAGACATGCTGATGCAATTACTTTATCAGAAGAAAATGAAACTCTACAACTTCATGGTCAGTGGCCAAGGAGTGGAAGAAGAAACAATTTAAACAGGTGTAGCAAGTTGCCTACAATCTTGGCATCTACAAGAAACCAGCAGAGTACTTAAAAATGCAAATGCACAAGGATCGAGAACAGCATAATCTAAAAAGAATGTAACTGGACAGCAGGGAAAAACAGCCTCCCCAGTAAACTCTCCCAGTAATTTCTCTTTGAATAGGGTGCCTAACAAGCATCTGCAAACAGCCTTCTTGAGCAATCTGTTTCAGTAGATGGTCACATGGTCTCTATACTTCATAATAATCATAGTTAAATCCTTACAGTTGGGCACAGGCCACAACACAGAAGAGATGCACCATACTGAGGAGATTTTTCAGCCAAAAAGTAGGAAAGGTCAAAGAATTCATACCACATAAATTATCAAAGTTCTTGTAAAATGAAGGATGTTGAAATAGAAGCCTTGCAGTGTTCAGAAACTTCTTGCTTATCACAAAAGTTTTAACAGAAACTTTACTTGGCCTTGAGAGTTGGAAAAGAAAGCAAGCTGGCAAGATGCAGCTTGGTGGAGAGCACATACTAAAACAAAAGATACTCATCATAATGAAAGAAAGCTTGTGACATTTCCACATCAACTTACTACTTACAATCACTTAGCAGCAACCACTTTGAGGAATCCTCCTGTTTACATACCACAGCTAAGCAATCTTCTCACTATGGTATCTTAGTTCAATGATAGAAAAGAAAACTTCTCAAGTTACATAGCAAAAGCCTCTAGCCATTGCAGTGTTTTCAGACACATTAAAGTGTAACTGGCACAGGCCTGTTTGACAGCTCTCCACATTTTATGAAATGCCTCAGCTATGTATCTAAGTTGAGAGCACTCCTGACACTACACTCACACAACCCAAATGGAAAACCAAAATCCCATGTGTTCATACGTGAACCAGTCTTAACTTCTAAACAGAAAATGAAGTTGTCAGTCTCTGTTAGACTTGCTGAAACAACTTCAGTATTATCGCAGGTTTACCTCACAGCCACATTTTTCTAAAATGCCTTGGCTGAACTGCATCTTGGATAACAATACCATAGTGCGTAGGATAGTCTCAGAGATTTGCAGGAGACTTTTGGTAGAGCAATAGTTCTGTAATTACAGTAGGTTAAAACACTGCTAAAGTGCAAGTATCAATTTTGGAAGGCCAGTACTTGGCCTCCAATCCTTCATTCAGTTTTACTTGAGTTGCCACTACTGTGGCTATCTCAAAATAACATCATGGTCACCTGCTAAAGTGGTAGGAAGTCAAAGCTCACCCAGATATTTAAAATCCATAAAAAAATTATTTAGGAAGCCATTTGATGACACTGTCAGAGAAGTGAAAAATAAACAAGAATTACAGCCCAAGCTAAACCCTAACAACAAAAATGGGTATTAGCAAAATTTTGAAAAATAAACTAAAACATATTCAAAGGTAAGTCACTTGCCCCAGCTTAAACACAGCAGAAGAAAAATCACAGGCACGCAAGGTAAAAAGCCTAGGTGATACTCTACTTAATTAAAAGTATGAGTTGGCAGAGGGAGGAGCACTTTCTTCTCACCCTATATCCATCTGAGCAAACATTCAATTTAGGCCAAACAGGTTCCCAGACTTGCAGAAAGCCTTATCTATTCAAAACACAGACAAACCAGTTTAAGTACTTCTACATGAATGTTAAGCAAGCAATCTGGGAGGTTAAACCAGTTCTAAAGAGTAGCCCGCCTCTCTGGCATAATGGGAAATGACTGGCCCTCCCAGATGTGCATAAACTATTATTAAGACTGCTCTACCCTCCTATCTAAATAAACGGTTTCCCAAGAATCACTATGGGACTTGAGAGAAAGCCGAGCAAAAAAAACATCTTCTTTATACACAGTCAGTTTCACTGAGGGAAAAAAAAAAAAAAACACTTCACTGCCTCTTCTGCAAGTTTCATGTATGCTGGAATAAAGTAAAATCACCTTTCTTCATTTTTTTTTAACTGAGTCTGTTTCAAAGACACATTCCTACATAAATTATGAAATTGTAAAAATAACCCATAATTTCATACATTTGTCTCAGAATCAAGCTGACCCATTTGGAAGTTGTTTAAGATGATTTACTATTTCTGCTAAGCAAAAGAGATGCAGCTAGTCTCCTCATTAGCTCAGTATTTGAGAGGTGTAAAGGAACCTGCGTGGACCATAACTACATACAGGACAAGGCTCCACTAGGTAAGTACAGCTTCAGGACTGCAGATTACAAAAATTACAAATTACTGAGCCTCTCACTCACCTTTTCTTTGCCAATATTAACATACATCAACTTCCTCACTGGGCCTTCTCATTCCCCACATGTGAAAGAGGAAGTATAGAAAGCCAAAAGTAAGACAAGGGGCCAACACTTGTCCATCACAAAGATAGAAAAGTTGGCAGAAGTGAAGGAAAGAGAAACAGGGTAACTTATTCCAGACCTACATGAAGCACTTCCCCAAAAACCTCTTCCCAAAAATTGTTGCCTTCTATACTTTCCAGGCCACTTGCTCATCTCTAACAATAAATTAATTTCCCTGCTCATCCTTTTGATTTTCATTGAGAAATCTAACCTGTTATTCCCCAGGAACTTACTCATCACCATCAGAGTTTCAGTCAGCTCATTCTTCATAAAAAAAATGTCTGAAAATTTCTGTTTCTATTTAATAACCAACTGTATTGCAGTTTCATATTCTAGGTATTTACTTGGCAATTTTGAGTAGAGAGGGGGGGAAAAAACCCAAACCAGCCCCAAACCAAAATCCCGTGGTTTGAAACAAATGATCAATAATTCAGCTACTACACATAGACAGATTCCATGCCTGTGTTATAGTCCTTGCCCAGACTACAAGTAATTGCAAACCCAGGTTTAATGTCCACTATATTTTGGGTGTTCTTTGAATGACACCATAACCTAAAGTCATTTGTGGAAAAAACTGCAAACATTAAAGTGGTGTAAAGTAATTTTTATCATAACAGCATAGAATGGTTGGGACAATAACCATTATTATCTGGAAAACCATTATTATTACTGGAAAAGAACTTTGAAAATCATCTGGTTCCAACCCCCTGTCATGAGCAGGGACACCTTCAGCTAGATCAGGTTGCTCAGAGCCCCATCCAACATGGTCATCACTTCCAGGGATAAATATATCACCACCTAGGTTCATACTGTAAAATCCTCGACCTCATCGGTGAATTCTGTCTCTCGAGACTCAAGCACTGCTTAAAAACACCGAAAAACAAAAAGGCGGAAATGCAAGCTTCTGGTAAGAAAGGCGGCCTTGCTGGTCAAAGTGACGGGCAGGTGCCAACAGCGGGGCACTGACATACCCACGGCACAGCAAGGACAAGGACCAGAGCCACGGCCTGCAGCTAGCCCGCCCATTCCGGGCGCACCTGGGGGCGCACCCGCGCCAGCCCCCCCGGCCCTTTGTTTCCGCGCTGCAGGGACAGCGCTGAGGCGGAGCACGGCCCTGCCCGGGCACCTCCGGAGCGCCAAGATAAGACATAAACAAAGCAAGGCCGGGCCGCCGGGGCTCCGCCGACCCCGGCCCGGGCGCGGTACGGGCCGCGGGGCCTCTATCGCCGGAGCGGAGCCGAGGCGGGGCGGGAGGCGCCCGGCGCCGCGGCCCTGAAATGCGGCCCAGCGCGGTGCGGGCGGGCAGCGCGCACTCACCCAGGTGAGCAGGCTCTCGCCGAGCTCGGCGCGCTCCAGGCTCTCCACGTTGAACATGGCGGGGCGGCGGGGCTGCGGGGCCGCGGCCGGGTCGGTACCACCGGTCGCGCCCCGCCCCGTCCCGGGCCGGACGGTGGCGCCGACACGTCACCGCGCCCTAACGGACCGGCCGCCCGCGCCTGCGCCCGGCGGCCGCGGGGCGGGGCGCGGCGGGTACGCGACGCGACCCGGCGCCGTCGGGGGGACGGGGCGGGGCCGCGAGGCCGGCGGCGAGCGGCGGCTGAGGTACAGCGGGGGGACGGGCGGGGCCGGACCGGGCTGTCCGCCCCTCACAGCTGGCCGAGGGGGCGCTGGGGAGGGTGAGGGAGATGCGAAACCCACCCCCCCCTTGCACGCCCGCCGAGGCACCTCGTACGCTGCCGGGCCCTCGGATAGGAGGGATCTGCAGCCCTTCTCCCGGCTCCATGTGTGTGTGTGTGTGTATCTTGGGGCGGAGGAGCTGGTTAGGAGTGTGTCCGGCAGGGCTGGGAGCGTGGGTTTGTGAGGATAGTGTACCACAGGCGTTATCAATGTTGGTGTGTAATGTGTCTCGGCTTCTGGATGGAGTAGTCCCTTCAAGGTTTTTTTCTCTTTTTGGAGTAGAAAATGACCTTTCACCCACAGAAGTTCTTCTGTTTGTGAAAGGAGCAGCAACTACAAGGTTTTGCCCCTTCTGGAGTAGGAAATGACACTGCACCCACAGACATATCGTAGTATGACAGACTGTCTTAGTATCTATTGTGGTTTGGCTTGTGTATGGAGCAGCCTTGACGACGTTCTCCTCTGTTTTTGGAGAAGACAGTGGCGTTAGCTTACTTTCAACAAAGCTCTGCTGTGGTAAATTTAATGAAAAGGGAACCTACCAGTATCTGAAGGGAGACCCCCTTCTTCAGGACTTCAGGAAAGTCAGAGAGACACTTGTCATTAGGAACTGTAGTGACAAGGAGCAGTGGGTTCAAACTTAAAGAAAATAAATTTAGGCTAGATCCAAGAAGGATCCAGGAAGGAATTTTCTACTGTCAGGGGCGTTGAAATGCTGGAACAAGTTGTCCAAGGAGGTTGTGGATGCCCCAGCCCTGGCACTGTTCAAAACCAGTTTGGATAAGACTTGAGCAACCTGGTCTAGTGAGAGGTGTTCCTGTCCGTGGTGTGGGGATGTTGGGACTGAATGATCTTTTAGGTTCTTTCCAGTCTCTTTAACATTCTATGATTCAGTAAGTTACTTGGTTAGCGCTAGCTGCAAGTGGTGACTAGGAAGACGGGTGATTAGATATTGGAATGGGCTGCCCAGGGAAGTGGTGGAGTCACCATCCCAATGGGTGTTCAAGGAAAGACTGGACATGACATTTGGTGTCATGGTGTGGTTGACAGGGTGGTGTTCAGTCTTAGATTGGACTTGACGATCTCAGTGGTCTTTTCCTGCCTGATTGTTTTGTGTGATTCCTCAGTTGATTCAATTAATTTTTTATCTCAAAGACATGGCATCTGTCTGTGGCCAGAATGCCCCTGCATCCTTGCTGTGCCCCAGCCAGAGGAACTATCCATCATGCTGCAAATGGGTCACCTGAGGAATTCAAGTAACTCTTTCTTAGTAGTGTGTTGGATTTTGGACTGTTTGAAGTTTGCAATGAGAATGTGTGGCATTATGATAAGTTCTGCAGTTCCCTATCAGTTAACAGCGGACCTGATGCAGCAGCATGGAGTAGGCAGGCACAGGGCACTGATAACAGTGGAGGGCTGTATAAACAGGAGGGGTCACAGGTGCGGAAACTGTCGCTATTTTCCTTGTTTTCTCTGAGTTTTTCCATTTAATAAATTAGGTGTAAATTAGGTAATAAATTTGAGTGCTCCCTTTATGTCAGCTTCTTTTGAATTGAAGAGTATTGTAGAAGCTATGAAAGTTTCCAAGTTTTCCCAAGGAAGTACTTTCTCGCTGATCTCATTGTATAATCTTCAGCATAAGTTATAAATCAAATCTGTCTTCATTTGAAGCTAACTTTTAGTTTCAGAATGAATTTAAAGTCTTAGAAAGCTGCACAAGTACCAGCTTTCCATTCCAAGTTTTAATGTGTGCTTTAAGCAACATCCTTGGTGCTTTTGACAAACTATGCTTTCACAGTTACATTGCATTGCTTAAGTATTGTTTAAGTATTGTTTATTGTTAATTTACTTCTGTCATATCTTCCTCTATCTCATTTCCCACTCTTCTTTGCCTGTTGCCATGAGGTGTACACATGAGGTGTAGCCTGTATTTCGTTGATGCAAATAAACACAGTAATGCTTTTTGTCTTGCTATCTATTTTAGACATGAGGTTGTGTATGGAAGTAGCGCTTTCTACAGTAAGCAATTCTTGGGCACCTTAGCTAAGAGAGATCTGAAGCCTACTCATGCTTAGCTAAAGTATTACCATATTTTAGTAAACATTATTATAATGAAGTGACAGTATTTTCTTTTTCTTCCTGTCTGACCAGGAATGTCAGGTATCCAGGCTGAAGGCATTAGCAGGCTCTTTCTCATGCTCCTGTCTGCATATGAATTCAGTTGCACCCTCTGGTTTGTTTAGAACTCTATACCTTTCAGTATGTTATGGCGTTATGAAGTGGTGGAAGACTTTGTTGGGAATTGTTTTACACAACTCATACATCGCCCAGGCAGATATTCAGAACAGTAATGCTAAACAGGCCATTGAATTTGTCTTTCTGCTTCAAGCCATCCACATGCATTTGGGCTCAGGAGAAAAATTATTTGAGACATTTTATTTTCCCAGTAGAATGGTATATTAATTTTGGATTATTTTTCCTCACAGCCTCCTGCTGTTTGCAGCTGCATTGCTTTTAACTTGCAAAACATGATTCTTTCAGCAAAAGTAGAATATCTACTTTCTTTTTTCTTCTTTTTTTTTCTCTTTAGGAAAAAATGTGCCTCAGAGATTGCTGACCTCAGACCTTGCAGAAACCTGCTTTATCAGGCAAGTGCCAAAATTGGTCAGTTCATAAGATATGCTCAACAAAATCATTATTTACCTGCTGAAATTGCCCTCTTCTCTCTCTTGGTGAGACTGTTCAGGCCTTTTCCATTCTCTTTTGCAAAGAGTATGCATACACTTAAATGTAGTCAGCACAGTCCTGAAAGCAAAGGTAGTTCATGGTAACCATATAACTGAATATTATACAGATGAGTTTGGCTGTATTTCTTGTACCAGCTGAACTGATTTGTAAACCCAAAGTTGATGCAAATTCATAATAATGATGCATTAACAGGCTGCATGAAATTCTAGTAGGATAATCCCAAATCAGTTTTTAACAGCCTTGTTACAGAAGATACCAATTTATATGTTGCAATATTAGATTTATTTTTTTTTTAGTTTCCATTAGTAAGTGTGCCCTTTGGATTTTCTGCTACTGATTTTAATAATATAGGAAGATAATTAATACTAGAGATTGTTGTGTGTGGTGCTTTATTCAAATAAGACTGTGCTCACAAAAATGAAAAGCTAATAAATCCTGTTTCCTCAGAAACACTTTTTCTAAGTACTCCGTCAATCATTTCCATTATTTCTGTTTCATAATGTTATATTTGACTAAATCCCTTCTTCAAAGTCCAACTTTAGTACACTAAGGAACCTGGATAAAATGTTTCACCTCAGAATTTAGCTGATTTAGAATTTAGGCTAGTAAACTTCCATTGTTCATCATGTGTAATTCGTGCCTGCTGTTGTTAATTGTTTCTGAATGCAGTCTGGGCATATCTTTGGACTCTTAAAGAAAGAGAGCATACATAACTATAGGATCCACTTTGCTGATTCAAATCTATTCACAAAGTCCCATTATCAGCCACAGAGAGGGGCCATGACCTGCTACTACCCTTAAGCAGGAAGTAATTAGATAGCTTCTAATGAGACAGGTCTCAATTTTTGCCCCACATATAAGAATTTGTTTTTATTTTAGGAAATTTTGCCTGTTTTTCTCTTAAATGAAATATACTAAATTTAGGCCTATAAATATTGCAGTATAACCTAATATATCTTCAGAGGGAGGATTCCTGAATAAATATGTTCTGTTTTAATACGCTTAAATTCTTAGAAGTTGCTTTATGTTATCTAAAATAGGCCAGTCTTATTAGAAAGCTTTTGATACAAATGAAACCAATATATTGTTTGTTTCTATTATGTGGGAGAAAATTCTGAGGGGTTAAAGCCTTCTTGTTCTTAAGAAAGTGTGACCTGTGGTACTTGACAAGTTGGAGATGAATTCGCTTATCCTGGAAAGGACAGAACCTCTACAAATTAAACAGCTTTTTCAAAGGGCGGGGCAATATTTTTGCTAATAAAAAGTGAAAGGAGTCATGGGTTCTGGCTTGCACACTGGCCCACCATCACTATCTTAACTTTATAAATTTTTTCAAGAACTGATGGTGGCTGCCAGTGCTGCATCAAGATGAAAACACTCAAAACTGAAATAAATGAAAATGCAAAACTCCATTTTTCTCATCCAGTTCACTCCCAGCCCATCCCATAAAGGACACTTTGTTATCCAAATTATCTTTCAGATGTTGAACACATTGTATCCTGCTCACAAAGTTAATACAGTAAGGTTAATAACTTGTATATCACATCATTATTGCTTGTATATTACCTCATTGTTTACTTCTCAGATATCAAGAGAATCTCGTATTTCTTTTTCACTGTGCTTGCACATTCCTTTGGTAATGGGTAAAAGGACTCTATTGAGAGCATATTATCATATGGCATTTCCCTGATAAGCTCAGAAAACTTCAAATAGTTCAGAAAACTATGGGGAGAATTCTGACTTTGGACAGCTGACAGCTGTTTAACACATCATGGTAAAGAATGGGTTGTTTTCCATGTCTTTATGAGTCATGGCATAGGGTATTGTAGCTGTCAACACTGAAAGTCCTAATACTTTTCAGATCTGAAAAATTAAGAAATAGTACATCCACACTAGTGTATATCTTCATTTTCTCGCACTTCAGTGTGATCTGTATGAATTTCCAAGAATAGAAGCCATGGTGCTTGCAGTATTGCTCACTGTAGTTCTACTTTTTTGCTTAAATCTGCATGCATTGTTCATACATAACCACAGAGGGAAGAATGTAACTTTTAAAAGGTATGTAGATTCTTGTTTGAAATGTAAAAAAAATAAAAATAAAAATTAGTGTTACTTTGTCAGCAATCACTCTAAGAAAAACTGATAATAAACTAGGTGATTTTCTGTACAGATGATTAATTACTGACAGATTTACAAATAAAACTGCATGATTTTACAAAAGTAGATTGCATTCTTTTCTATTGTGAAACCTTTTCTGGACAATTTACTCTGAGGTTGTTTATACTGTCTAGCCGTCAAGAGCCCTCATGGAGATAAACCTGATCCCAGTCTACTGGGATGCAATGTCAAGCTGTAATGTAGCTAGCCCAAATGGAATGGAGAAGTAACTCCTTGTCTTTTTCCCTTTTTCTGTGTTATTTTACTTGAAGCAAGTGCCGGTAATCTGAAGATAAGATGAAGTAAAGCTGGAATTTAAGATTTGAGCTTTGGTGTTGTTGTTTTTAATGTAGGAAAAAGGCCCAGCATTTTTGTCAGTTTTTAAAAGTTTGCAATTGATGTTTTTAACATTCTGGAGTTAATTGTATAAGTTGTATAATTGATGTGAGTATTATTAGATATTGCTTCATTTTCATCCTCTCATTGGAAAACAAGGTGAAGTTATGCTTGCATTTAAGAAAGTCATCCTTGTGAAATGGCTAAAAAGAGAGAAATTCTTAAGTATAAACAGAAATCGTGTATCAGAATTTAATCTATTTTCAAATACCACCTTTTTCTCCTCAAGTAATCTTATACAGTTGTTACTTTTCTCAGAGCTAGTGTGAAAGCATATGAATATGAAAGAATAGAAACAGAGCAATAAAAAAATTAAAACCTTCTTTGCAATTATAAAAATAAACAATGTAACATAAGCCTACAAAAAAGAAAAAAAAAACTTTAAAGTAATTTAATGTCTGAAAGGCCTGTGATGTAGAACCCAGTTCTGAAAATAATTGTATGAGGAAAAGGTTGATAAAATGCTGTCATTTTTTCATAACCAGACAAATAATCAATGGATGGGATTTAGTATGAACCAGACTTAACTTGCTGATTGATTTAATTGATTTATTTCCATCAAATTATTAACAGTGACTATTTTAGGAGTGATAAAGTGTGTGAGTGATTTTATGTGATAAAGTCTGGTTCTGGAAGTCTTCTCTGACACACACTTGGCCTTAATCAAGGCTGGCTGCCTCTAAAGACTGAGTCTTCATTACATTTTTAAATCTCCTATAGCTTGCTTCTTAGTTGCACCCTCTGAAAGAGCAACACTTGCTAAACACATGCACTGTGAGGTGAGATTTCTTAGAAGCTATTTTTAGTTATCTAGCCTGTCATACGTTCAAACCAGTGCAGATCATTCTTTGGCTGTTGTGGTTGCACTTGAAGAAACATGAACTGCAAGCCTCCAGTTCTGGGTATTTTGTTTGAAAACATTCAAGATAGCCTTGAAATCAGAAAATTCCTTCCTCCTTCAGTCAGGCATTTTTTCTACTACTGTATTTTAACATTTTCCTTGTAGATTGCTTTTTTTAACATGCTATCTCAGAGATAAGAGAAGGAGGAGGAGATTGTCACTGTCTCTACTGAGGCATGAATTCAGAGAAAGTATATATTGGTTCTTTTGAAGTGATACCCTTCTGTTTTGTAGTATGTAGTCTACACAAGTCTTGTCAGCTCTCCTGTGCAGTGATCTTATTCAGAAAAAGTGCTGGGAGTAACAAGAAAAATATACACAGCACTTGTCGGCTGTCCAGAAACAGCAAGTAAATTAAAACATGAACAACACAGGCATTAGACACTGATAGTTTGTCTTCTCTAGAATTCAGTAGCAGTAGCAGCTGGAAGTGCGTCTGAGGCAGGTATTTCACTCCCCCTCTATATGGTCTTTGCAGTATTGATACATAAGTGAAGACAAAGGTGAAATAAGTGAAGTCTCAGGGTGTTTATGCAGAGAGAAAGGCTGTGCAATAATTTCTCTTGGGCACTATTCTTATGTCAAAAAGGTTATTGGGAAAATCATATATGTTTCAAAATGAAGGACTGATGTAGGTATAAGTAACTGGCATTATGTGCAAGAAGGAAGAGAAGGTGAGGATTTGTGTATTTCGTTTTCATGTTCTGATGCTAACTTTGGCACCTTAGTCTGGTATTTCAAGAAAGGTGGGTGAGCATTTCAAGAAATGAAGGCAAGTAGATGCAGTGAGTGCTATTAATGGTAGGCAGATAAGAATTTAGAGTGTTGTTGCAAGGAACATGCAGAGTGGGAAAAGCTGGAGTAGACGTCTTGAAGGCTGTTCTGGGAAACCTTTTTAAACTGGTGTGACATTGGTAATTCATGTGTTTTCAAAGTGCATCAAGCAAGCAGTGACAGAGGAAGTTCAGGCATTAGTGTAAGTAACATTTGCCTTCCAAAGGTGCAGTTAAATCATCTGTATGTTTCTGACACAATATGTATTTCTGGAAAAAAAACACAAAACTCTGTGTAATAGTTACTGGGATGTAGTTGTCTTTGGCATGTTGGTATAGTCTAGCAGAACTTATCTGGAACAATGGAGGAATTATACCAGTTCCTTGGCATTTACTTCTGATTTTGTTCTGGGTGGTCAACCCAGAAAAAAAGTGGGGTAGAGTAAAAATTAGTTGATTGATAGTGATACTTAAGGAGGAAAAATATAGGAATTGAAGATATCAGCTTGCACAGTTGTGGAAAATGGCTGTCTCATAATTATACAGTGTAAGAGAGAAGCTTCTTCAGGACTGGATATGCAAAGAAATTAAATATACAAGCAGTTAATGTTGAGCTAGGGAGGCATCACAGCACAGCCACCAGTTCAGATCCTCAGCACCAGGGAACCACTGCTCCAAAAAATTTCACATCTTAACCTCTTTAGCTTTAGGAATGTAATTGTTTAAATAGCTATGCAGAGAAATGCTTCAACTCCTTTTGTAGGCCTATGTTCCTATGTAAGATCTTTCCACAAAGATCTGGTCTTTTATTCATTAGTATGTATGAAACGTGTAAACATTGACCTACTTTAAACATGCCTGTTTATGAGTCATTGGTGTTCCACCTTTGAAAGGAGTTACTCTTTCCAAATACTGGGACATAGTTGCTTGTTGAAAGCTATAATTAGCAAAAAATTGACAATAGTTACATAAATAATAGTCTCAGTTCAGATTGGTGCACTTAGGATAACTTAGTTTATTGTTTCCCTTCATATGTGCTTCATTATTCCATTTTAGTTTTCACAGTGAAAGCCCAAAAATATGACAATAATTAATGAAATCTTCCCTTGTTCTCCATGAGTTTGCTCTGCTCTTATGGTACTTAATTATACTACTTACACTTTTTATCAATACTCTTAGAATGTATCAGCTTCTCTTGTATTGCTGCTACAGAAGGCAGCTCCCACAAATGTAAGGAAGCTTGAAAAAAGCTCCACTGCTTATACTAGAAAAAATGTGGAGGGTGAGAGTATCTGTCCTAGGGAAAAGATGATGCTTTTTTATTAGCAGTAGACCCGACATGCTGAAATGTTGCCAGGGTAGTCATTACAGGTATCCACTAAAATCATCATGACTTGTATTCCATTTCAGTTTTGCAATTAATTCAGGGCCAGAGGGTGTTTGGTGATATTTGCTAGACAGCGAGGTTTAAATTAAAAATGACACATGAGCTGTGAAGTGCAGTGAAACACAGATGAAGGCTTGCAAGCTGGACTAAGAAACAGAGGAAAAGATACCAGTCTTACCTGCCTTCAGAAACCAATACTGGGATTTTATGTTAGCTTCATGGAAAATACTTCAATTGGGTATGGACAGAGCTTCAGTATGACTTTTCGTGTCATTTGGCAGAGTTAGCTTCACCTTTCTGATTTCATGACATAGTTCATTTCACTTCCTGATTGCAACAGCAGTGATTCAGCAGTGGGTTGGAAACTACTTTATTTTGCATGTCTCCACCTGTAGGTTAGTGCTGTAAGTTAATATATGTTAGCCTTAGTCACTGATGGCTAAAAATGCGAAACAAGTATAAAACAAGTGAGTCTAACTAAGGAAGCCTGATAGTACTGTTTTTCTTTCAAGTTTTCCCCATGTTTCTAGCTAAAGGTTGGTAATGCACAGAAAACACAAATTAAGTTTAAAATGTATTGGGTGGTTCCAGTGTATCCAAATGAGCATTTAACACTAAAACCAAAATGCCCTAGCTTTTTCTTTCACATAAGTGGTGAAAGTTAAATTTCTGTGTTTGCTTAGCCTACCAGGAATGATGTGGTGTGTAATAGCTATAATTCTTGATAATGCAGAGTTGTGAAATTTTTTTTCAGTAAACTGTTCTTAGAATATGGCCAGTTCCATAAAGACCTATTCCTATGCCATTTATCTCATAAAAGTTTCCAGGTAAACTATGTTGTTTTTTTTTTTACAATCATAAGACAGCAATTTAAAATTTGTTTTCTACTGCGTAAGACCTCTACAGCAAGCTCAGTGTTTGGTAAAAATGGATACATTCCTTCTTTTTATACTACTCTTTTCTCCCAACAATGACTATTCTGTTTACATATTGTTGGTAATTGTGTTAAAAATGTCTGTGTTCATATGTTTTAATATATGTATATATATATATATATTTCTTTTTGCATTTTAGAGCTGTGATGGCCAGTCACCAAGCAGAAGTTCAGAGTTTGAAGTTAGATAATGATTCAGTTATAGAAGGAGTAAGTGACCAGGTACTGGTGGCAGTTGTGCTCAGTTTCACTTTCATTGCTGCTCTGGTATATACACTTTTAAGGTGAGAATGTGTTGACAGGAATTATTAATTTTTTATGAAAATTGACTAACTGTCTTGACAACTTCGTGCATTGGTACATAAAAACTGTGATTTCGTGACAGTATGAAAGTGATTGTTTGATTGCTTACTATGTTTAATTAATTGCTTGGCACAGCTAGAATCAAAAGTGGAGTTTAACTCTTCCTTATCTTCAGATAATCAAACTGAGTAGTGTTCATCATTCCTTAAGACTGAAAATGGTTTCATTCACAGTCTGTATGGCTGCTGTATTGTATTTGGTTACAAAGTACAGCTTCGTCAATGACTCCAAGATAAAAATTGGATGTATTCCTCCAATGTATATTCTAGCTGCAGTCTCCTTCCCAAAAAACAAACAACAACCCAAATCCAAACAAAGTGACTGATTTATTTTTTTTTTTAATGAGTATGCTGTAAAACAGTGGACTTCAATATGCATTCCATACAGGAAAATGTTACATTCAGAATTCAGTAACTTTAATGATCAAGTCATCAAAGATTATTTTTGTTTCAATTTTTCTTTGCATCCTAACAAATATCTTAGCCTGTGTGTTTTGGGAAAAGCCAGTCTGAGGTTTAGATTGGCTTATTTTATTTCCTTCCATTTAATTTCATTATTTCATTTCATTCCATTTCATTCAATTTCATTTCATTTCATGGATGTGTGTAGACTTCTGCACACAGAACAGTTTTCAAAACCAAGGGAACTCAGTTTTAGTGACACAGTGGCATCATGGAACTTACTGAAGAGGATACGTCCACATTAGAAATATTGCTGGGGTAGAGCTACTTGAGAACAAGCCACAAAATAAACACTAGGTGGAAACACTTGGTTGGACTGCAAGGCAGTGCTGCAGTTCAAGACCAGGAGATCACAAAGGAGTCTTAAGAAATGCTTCACTTCACATTGCCTTTTTTTTTCTGAAGCTGTTTCAGTTACTCAGATTGCTTTAAGAATGCCTCTTTTTCATCTGCTCTGTTATGATTTCTCTGGCCCTCATATTGACATTTTTGGCAGTTGTGACTTGAATTTTAAGTGTTTAGTTTGAAAGTTAACACTTTATTTTTAAACTCTAGAAAGGCAAGTAAGAAATGTTAAAAAAAAAAGTGAGTGGAACCTGGGTCAGCAGTTGGCAAGAGTAGCAGGAGTTCAGTCAGAATAAAGTTCAGGGAGATGATGTGTCAATTATGAACAATTACTTAGGGAGGAAGATAAGGCTTGTTATCTATTGCCTCTGCAAGTATAATGAGGTAGGTAAAAAGTTTGTGAATCCTGTTACTTACCTTGATGGTTTATTTTCTGGAGGGACAAATAAACTGAAAACACAAAGCTTCTAGACTTTGGAGGTCTGCATTGTATGATTTGTTACCAATGACAGGACTTGAGGAAACACGTGAAGCTGACTCAGAGGAGGTTTAGGTTAGATACCAGAAAAAAGTTTTTCACCCAGAAGATAGTTGAGCATTGGAACAGGCTCCCCAGTGAAGTCAGAGCAGCAGCCTGACAGAGTTGGAGACATGTTTGGGCAGTAGTCTCAGGCATATGTGTCTTGAGGTGTCTGTGCAGGGCCAGGAGTTGAACTCAATGATCCTGATGGGTCCCTGCCAATTCAGCGTATTCTGTGACTGTGATTCTATGACTGATGACTGAAAGTCTTACCAGGATCCTCTTAGCTCCCTGTTTGGCCTTCTCGTACTTTTTGAAATCATCTGTATTCAGCAGCACTGTTCATCTATCTCCTTTGTATTGTTGCCATCAAAATCTGCACAGTATACTAGAAAATCTGTACGGTACAAAAATTATGGTACTTTTAATTTATTTAGCACTGAGGGGGAAGTGAGGGAGAAAAAGCGTATTTTCTTTTTCTTCACTAGTTACCTTGGACAGTACAGTAGTCATTGTGTTCCTTATATGGTGTTCATTACCCCAGTTTTTTCTTTGCCTTTCGTGCTTCTGTGTCAACAGAACTGAAATACTTGGGTAGGAACAGATCACGGGTAGGTAAACAGGAAGGAAAGCTTATGGTAAGAATAGTTGCTGGGGCTGAATAAAAAGGGAAATGAGGAGCAAGGAGTGTGTGTTGCAGTAGATTTTAGGGGGCAGAAGCAGAATATGAAGAAAATTTAAGGGATTTAGTTGTACTTGTTTCCATTTGAAAGAACTCAGTGAAGCATCACATCAAGGCTTCATTCATGCTTCTGGCGGAGAAACAAGCCATAATTAAGACATGTAACAAGTTGCAAATTTGTAGTTCAGGCGCTATACCTTTGTAAAGCCTGTGTGCTTTTGAGTTATAAATTCTGGTGAAATGAAGCCAGATTTTTTTCCATCATCTTTTAAACTAGTGAGTAGGTTGTCACCTTAAAATTAGATTGTGAAAATTCAGTGCATTCAACAAATTAAAGGAAGCCTGACCCTTTAATTCCCTACAAGAGATTTGTCCTAGATGACTTACCTGTTCCATGTTTACGGGTCTACAGGTTTAGATCTCTTTAATATCATTTTTCTTTCCATCATATGGCTTGATTATAAGATCAAATCACTATTTTCAGCAGAAGTGAGATCTTAGTCCGTGGAAATTAACACTGTCCATCACTGCACAGTAATGCACCAGTCCCCTTAAGTACTGTTCCTCTCTTTCCTTGTGTGAGACTGCACAATCTCCATGAGTAGGCATTCTTCTTCCTTCCAATAATAATAGTTTGGTGGAGCCCTCTGTGGTATATAGTACAATTTTTTCATATCATGAGACCTTCTTCATCAAGTTTTGGTGTGCTAGCAGTCAGAAAGAGGGGAAATAAAAGGCCTTTGCGTATAACTTTATTTCTTTCTGGCTTGTGTTTGATAATGCCTTTAATTACATGGCACCATATTGGTTTTCATTTATTTCAGTTATCTTCTCACAATAATTGCATGACAGAATTTATGAATTTGGTATGTTTTGAGCTCTGCCTGTCCCTTCCTGAACACTGCATGGATTTCAGCTACTTCACCACCATCTTATGCATAAGTGACAGTACACACTGTACCTCTGCAGCTCTACAAATGCTGTCATGATTTTGGCATAGTATGTGATGACAGGGTAAGGTCATAAAATGAACACTTGCAGTAGCAAATTTACAAGTAGTTGTTTATGGAGAAATCAGAATAAACTGTCTTAAAATTCACACCTTCCACTAGTGTGAATCAAATTGAACTTCAATATATATCAAACATTGTGGCAAACTCAATATGTGAAATATGTTCATTCTGTAGCATCTGAACAGAAAAAGACTTCTATACATATAACATGCATGACAGCCAACATCCACAAAATCTGATTCATGGAGACCAAAGGGGTGTAAGAATATACCTATAATACAGGTTTTCCATCATATAGCTTTCATATGTCACCCACATTAATATTAAATAAAATTTCTTTAGCCATGTAATATTAGCATGAAAAATATGGGACTTATCTGTTTCTCTTTGAAGAAAGAATGAAGCAGACAAAATGTTAAATATAGCAATAATGCAATATTATGATTATGCCCATAGTATTATTATTATTATTATTATGCCCACATTAACTGAAGGAAAATATTGCAGAAGCTTCTAGAAGCATTGAGGAAATTACATAATACAACTGCAACCACAAAATGTCCTAAAAGTTCAGCCAGTCCAGCCCTGATCTCTGACAGAGGATCAGCTTACCTCAATATCCCTGGAAGCATTGCAACCTGTTTTTTGAATCAACTTCTAGTCAGGGATGGATCAAAATAGCCTGAGGTAATCTTGTCTGATTTTGTACACTATATGCAGTTGGAAATGTGTTTCCACAGGCCTTAGATAATTGTGGGAAATAATTGCTCATATTTATAGAATGAAAGACTTACCCTGTCTTGTTTTCATTCCATGAACAGTCTTCTATATAAACTGACATTTCTTAAGTCTTTCTCTAATGTTTAAAAAATGTAGGCAGTAGTTCTTATTATCTTCTGAACTTCACCCAACTTCTCTATATGTTTCTGTGCATTTAGCCCAAAATGGAGAACAGAATCCAGCTGAAACCTCAGGAGTGCTAAGCAGACTATATCATCATTGAAATCCATATGAGTTAATAAAGCATAAAAATTCAAATTTCTAATATGCTGTTGGTTCATATTTATTGTAAGTCAACACCTCTGATTGTTGTCATTTTTAATTTCAATTCTGTCCAATTGTGGTTTTGAACTTAAAATTTTTAATATATCCATCCTTCTTTTTTCAGTGTGTCCCTTCCCAATGATTCCTCTTGGCATGTCTAACCTGCAATTTGCTTGCCTGTAGAATCTTGCCTTTTTTAAAAAAGAGTGATTTTAAAAGAGTGGTTTCTTTTTATATCCAGTCTGCTGATAGTTATATAAATTCAATATTCTAAATGTAAGTTTGTCTACCCTTTCTTATGCAAATGTCATGTAGCAGATAAAATTGAAGTAATTAGGAGGTTGCAACTCTATGACTTAGGCAGTGAGTGAAAAACTAGTAATATAAGTAGAACAACAAATAAGATACTAGCAATGGAGACAAAAATGAGAAATATTTCTGCATGTTTAATAAAAAAAGCTTTCAGGCAACTTTATTTTTTGTAGGTTCATGGCTTAATTTTTTCTCAAAATCTAGTTTTAACATGATTTAATGATTGATTATGTAGTCACTGAAAAATCGTGCTGTTGTACAGCTTTAAGTGTCCAAACTAACTTTAGGCTCCAGAATAAATACCTGTTTCCTTAATTATTTGTGTACTTCCTTTAAAATCCTTTATAACAGGAAAGAATTTTTTGGCCTTTGTTCAAATTTCATATTTGTTTCAGTGAGTTATTTTTCAGTGTTACGAGTCACTTGTATTTATTTCCTTTCACAGAAATGAACATCAGAACATACATCCAGAAAATCAAGAGCTAGTGCGAGCTCTTCGTCAACAGCTTCAAACTGATCAGGTACTGTACTAAGTGTTGGCATCATTCAGCTCTCTGACGTGGGGTACTGAAGGCTTCTCTGAGGTTCTGGAAGAAGATGATCTTAAAAGTTGTGGGAGTTCACTTACTGTACAGAGGCATCCTTGAAACCCATCAAGTACTGAGATAATGTAGCTTTTTTTAAGGGATGCATTAAGTAATTAAAACTAAATTTTGGCTGGCTTTTCCAGCTTTCCAAAGAAGTTTTTGCCACAAGGTGGAGTATGTTAGATTGTGCTGTGTGCTTCCTGGAATGTTCTTGGGAATTTAGGGGTAAATGAAAGGAAATCTGGAGTACTGTTTGCTGAGACAGGACAGGGGTTAGATGTTTAGACTGATAAACTCTGTGTAGCAGAACAATGGCACAGCAACAAGAGCCAGGCTACGGAGTGGAACTTTTTAGCAAAGCCTTTGGTCACAGGACAGAGAGTAGTGGTTTTAAATTGAAAGAAGCTAGGTTGAAATGGAACGAAAGGAAGAAATTCTTTACAGTGAGGGTAGTGAAGCACTGGAATAGGCTGCCCAGAGAAGTTATGGATGCCCCATCCCTAGAAATGTTCAAGGCAGGGTTGGATGGGGCTCTGAGCAGCCTGGTCTAGTGGAAGGTGTCCCTACCTAGGACAGTTGGAACTTAGTGATCTTTAAAGGCCCTTCAAGCTCAGACCATTCAATGATTCTATGGCTGCATCCAGTTTGGACATGTAGCGTCTAAGCAATGCGTTTGGAGAATATTGAGAACAGTCTTTCATCATGATACTACTTTGTCAAGTTTCAACAGGGATTCTGATAATATTTCTAGGTTTCAAAGAGACATGAGCAGTTGATGTTTGCTAGAAAGATTTTTATTGTATAAAAGCATCAGTCTCGAAGGCAAAATGTTTGGAAAATTAAAGTATTTGCTAAAAGCTTTTGGCATAAAGTCCCGAGTTCTGAGCAGCAGCAGCTCTCTGGTATAAGGTACCGATGTTCAGGGTAGCAGCTTCTCAGCGTGGAGTTCTGTTGCCTTGGGCAAAAGCAGCTGGAGATGATGATGGTGCTGCTGTTCTTCTTCGGATGTTTGTTTTTTTTCTGTTGGTCGTTCTTCTCTGGTCCCCAATACAGAGGATTAAATTCATAAATCATCTAATCAGCTAAAAACACACTTCTAAAACAATACTTTCTACACAAATTTGAATTTAATTCTAACATGCAAAAGCAATGTTCTCTTTACCTAAATTTTATCTGTTTTATCAGGGTGTTATCTGTTAATGTGAGTAATTCTATCTGTTCTTATCTAAGAATGCAAACTATATTTTCATTATTATTTTCATTATGTCTGGAGCTAACTTGAATTTGTGAATTTGAATTTGCGAAGGGCATTATCACTGAACTTTAAACTGGGTAATAAGGCTTTTCACTAGCTAACACAGACACTTAAGGTGTTTAAGCTATATTAAAACTTATTTGAAACTAAAACTTACACTTTTACTCTGTATCTATGGCTTAATATAATTCTTTTCTCTCTCTGAGGAGCTCAGAGAGGCTTTTATTTTGGATTCCAATACTTCTTGAAATAACAGTGCATATTTATGTAGAAGACAAATATGGGAAAATGAGGAAAAAAACTGTTTCATGACTGACATACACAAGACAATATCTATGTGTGGGCTTGGAAGCACTAAATGCTGGTAAACAACACAGTTCAGTTACTTGGCTCTGGACAGAGCTACTCAGGATAAGAAAATAACAGTATAGATCCGAGTTTGTTATTCATGCTCCAGCATATTTAACCTGACTCAGTGTGAAGGACCAAGGAGGTTCTTTGTGGTCTTTAATTGATTTGAAGCACACATTTAACAGATGAAGGGAAAATAACGGTCCTATCACAAGAACTTGCTTATTGAATCAATGCATTTATGTTTGATTTTTACATTTAAATATATTTCTCATTTCACATAGTTCTGCATTTGACAGTTTGACTTAGAGTGAATGAATACCAATATAATAATATTTTTTATAACTCAGTGAACTTACATAACATGGTATCTCTAACACTTTGCATTTTCCTGCTGTTCCAGCAGGATGCTTCTGCTGGTGACCGGCATCGCTTCTATACAGATATGTCGTGTCCAGTCTGTTTGCAACAGGCTACATTCCCTATAGAAACAAACTGTGGACATCTCTTCTGTGGTAAGCAAGAAAACCTCCTAGTTTCTAAGATAAAACTAGAACAGAAATACAAATTTTTGCACTAGCTCAGGCATCCTAATTCCAAACTTTAACTGTTTATCATTGTGTCTGCAAAAGAAATAATTTTTTTAGAAACAATTGAGATAATACATTTATGAATAAACAGTCACTTTAAACGTGTGCTTCACTGTTTTCTATGCTATCTGGAATTAAACTGGTTAATTTTAAAATGCCAAAGAGTAAATTTGTTTCTAGTTTAGTAAAAACCTGAAGAGGTTGAAGAATATTTGGAAATGTACCATTTTAAAAAAGATGGTTTAGAAAGAATAAAGTATTCTTTATCTCGCACAATATTTTTATCTTGGAAGTCCTGCAGAATTATGAGTAAGTGCACAGTTGGTTAAAGTGTTTGGTTTTGTGTGTTTTTGAGGCTATGTTTATATATGTAGCATTTTGCTTCCTCTCCTTCAGGTTCCTAGTAGGATTTCACTACATTCATCTAGTTTTATGAAGTATATAGTTACAGTTATGCCATGCCTAGTTGTTTAAATGAAAAAAGAAGCAAGTTTGGAAAAAACAGATAAAATACTCACATTTTTATATTTTTCTTCGTCTGTTGAAACTGACGATGATAAAACCAAGTTTTTAGGATAAATTTTACATCTCTTGACATTTTTATCACTTCTAAATTTTAAACTGGTAAAAATCTTAATTATTTGCTTCTTCACATAATGATTAAAAATTTTTGTTTTCAGGAAATAATGCCTTAGAATTTCTGATTCAGTTGAACCTATTCAGGATTTTTCTCATTAATAGCATTGAATTTGAACATGTTAGCTCTTGGTATTTTCAGTGAATGCTGTACACAAAATTAAATCCAGTATAACGTATTATTTCAGGTGGTGTGTTTTTCATCTCAGGAGTTTAAATGTGTATGCCTTACCTTCACCAGGTTCCTGCATTATTGCCTACTGGAGGTATGGCTCATGGCTGGGTGCCATCCGCTGCCCAATCTGCAGACAGACGGTAATATTTTAAGTCATCATGGACCTGTCAGTTTGACTGTCTAGAATAGCCTGCCACAAGACACTTAGATGTGAGCTGCAGTAATGAGGCTGGCAGATAAAGAAGTCTGAGAGGGTGAAAGAATATATAGGACAGATTAAGAAGTCTGAGAAACTGAAAGAATATAGAAGTATGTGTGAGACAGGAATGGTGGACATTCAGTTTTTCCAAACTTCTTGCTTTGACAAATGACTCAAAAGATGCAGATTGTTCCTGCAACTCAAATGTAAGTGAACTGCACTGATAACTCAGCTATTTTTCTGTAAAGGGCATATGAAAACAGAAAATAGTGAGATTTTAACTTTGATTGTTTCATGCTTTCTGTTCAGGATGTTAACTTCTTTTACCAGAACTTGCATCTAAAAGGCCTGGTTGTGGCAGACTGCCAGAAGCAGCACACTACTGATTCTTGAGAAATACCCTCTCCCTTCTCTCTGTCCCTACCAAAAGACCTATCTATTTCTTATTTTGGGCCTATTTTTAACTTGTATGTATTATTAATTTTGTCTTTGTAGAGCAAGCATTAGCTTACTACCTACACAACTTAGTTACATTGTCAATTTGAAATACGTTCCTGCAATGCATTAAGGCTTAGGATCTCTGAGTCTGATAGCGTATGATTGAAAAAAAGTACATCTTTATTTTAACAGTGCACGAACTACAGATCTAGCAACTTCTAATGAATTATGTAACTCACGCCCTTGCCCCTCCATTATATCCTGCTTTGATTGTGTATCAGCAGGACAAATGACTGTAAGAATACAGTTGAAGGAAAGAAAAATAGATATGACTGGAGGAAGAATGAGTAGGTTTAGAGTGTAGCTAGTGAGGAAAAAGACACAAATAATAAAGGTGGGGAAGTTGGAAAAGGGGAAAATAAGTGATTCTTTTAATGGCTTTCCTTATGTATATTTTCATTTACCTTCCTCTGAGTAACAGGTGTATTAGGTGGCACTGTTTGCATGGTTATGTATTCATTCTCACCCTGGTTTGTAAATGGGGAAGGGAAAGATGTACACATGAACATGAGTCATACAAGAGGTTTGTGGCAGGACCAGAAGTTGAATGAAGATCTGCTTATGCTCTCATTTCTAAATGTGACTGCCACACAGATTTATATTTAGTTGTCAGGTATAGAGGAAGCTTCTGAAGACTGTAGTAATTTCAAGTGCTATGCCTTCTCTGTTTCCTATGATAATCTGCATTTTATACCTGTGCATTGCTTCAAAAAGAAGTCTCAAGTTTTCAGCAACTCCTATGCAGAAAGATAACATACATAAGGTCATATTCACATTTATCTGATTTCTCTATGTTTGTGTGAAACTTAACCTAAGAACAGAGCAAAATTATCTGTCCTTATAAAAGACTTGAAGGTTAATACCTTCTTCTGTTAATTCATCTCTGTATGAAGAGCCATATGCAAAACTGAGTTTTGCTGCATGTCTGTTGTCATGAAAGGCAGTTCTAAATATAGATAAAGAAAGGCCTCATTGATTGCTTTATTTGATTTTCAATTTAGGAAACAAAATTAGATTAATTTGGTAAATTAGCTTAGTTCTCCAAATCATCTGTCCCACTTATGAAACATAAAGCACTTAGGTGTTTAGAAAAGAACATAAGCCTCTTTAAAAGGAAGGTTACTTTGCACTTTTTAAACAATCTCTTTTAAAATTAATATTCTGTAAGGAGCTGTAAGCAATTAATTAGTTAAAATTTAATAGCAGTATCCATGCTAGTAATTTTCAGTTTATTCTTCTATTAACTATTCAACTAAACCAAAGTTTTTTTCTATGTAGTTAACTGAAGATGACTGTTTTACAGTTGCATGTTTACCATAATCTCCCTGCTGTGCCTAGGTAACACTGTTCTTACCACTCTTTGGTGAAGATCAGCAGGGTGCAGCCCAAGTGTTTCAAGATGTTAATGATTACAATCGAAGATTCTCAGGACAGCCCAGATCCGTAAGTTTTGGGTAAATTTGGGTGGAAGTCAGTGATGTCAGGAGAGTTTGAGAGCAGTTTTTTTGTGGTTTTGTTTTTTCCCCCTTCTTTCTTTGTTTCTTTCCCTGGAATGTGGATTTTCTCTTCCTGATACACAGGACCTCGACAACTTTCTTTTAGGAAATTTATGGTGAAATGGTTAGATCAAACCCAAGACCTCAAAATTATTCATTTGTCATTTATGAAAATTTACGGAAATTCAATTTTTTTTTTTTTGTGAGTGAGAATCTAGTAAGTCTTGAGTTTTCTCAAGTGTTCATGTGTTAAGTTGGTTTTTAGATGCAAGTCATTATTTTGAAAGGATCAAGAATTAGTCAGTAAAAATACTTAATGAAATACATGACCTGCAAGGAAGAATATTCGCTTCATTGATCTCTTTACACTGATTAGAAGAATCTGAAGTTCTGCTCTATGCCTTTCTCCTCAGACAGCTATATGCTGTTTGCATTTTTTCATGTTTCCCCTAGATTATATTACAGTCTTTATTCTCCTCTATGAGTAAGAAAAACAGATATTTTTTTTCTGTAAATAGCTAAGAGGGGTAGTCAAAGTTCTGAAAATGTTAGAAAATCAGCCTTACGTGCCTGTCTCCTGTGTGCATGTCCTGTTTCACAAGGTGGAATGCACACACATGCATACTAGTAACCTCCCTGCTTCTCTTAATTTTTAATGGGATTTGAATATAGCAAGAAGACATTAGCAAAAAGAATCTACAGTACAAAGAGACAGAAGAGGGAAGGGTATTTTTCTAAACCACAAAATGTACGGGTTTTATCCAGAAGAGACTGAAACTACTTTTTAAGCTCTATTAGACCTCTCTGCGAGCTGTGTCTAGTCCCCAGCAACCTGTCTGAGGTCATGCCAGAAATCTGCATTAAAACCCTAATTGGACTAGATAAATGTCTTTGATTTATACACAGTGTTACCACATACAAAATGTCTTTCTCCAAAACTTTTTCAGCTATGGCAATAACTCATTTTAATGGAGTTTTATGGCTCTGTGTAGAACTGTGTACCATAAAAGGGAACCAGCACAAAATAAGTTTAAAAGTGCACCCCTCCCTACTCGTCACAGCAAAACCTGAATATTTTCTATTGAGTAGTCTCTTGCTAAACTGGCAGAATCATAGTAGCAAAATGGAAAGGAGCCAGGAATAGATTCATATAAAGGTTCTTTAATTTACTTTGAAGCTTCATCCATCCTTTGGAAACTTGTGTGAGTCACTGGTTATACACTGGGAGAGGGGGTATTGTGTTTCTGAAAAGCTCTGACCTATTCTACTTTATCTATTGGGCTTTTTCTTGCAATCCTTGTTTGTCTTCTATTCTGATCAATTCTTTACTCCAGTTAACCTGTTTGCTGTTTCTCACTTTCCCAGTCATTTGTTTTCCTCTAGTATTTATTGCTTTTCCTTCATAATAGATGCCTATACATTACTAGAAAATAGTATATTTTCTAGTGATGTATATTAAATGTGGTTTTCATTGTAGAATAACAGTTTGACTGTTTCTTGAAAACATAGGTATTCTTAATCTGACATTCTACCCAGTAAAACTGAACTCATTAACTCTTCCCAGATTTTGTTCTAATTCCTATAAACTAACAGATTCTAAGATGTGTCGTAGTAGTAGAAACTTCAGTTTAGCATGGATGAGTTGCTAAACAAAACAGTAACTTTGGGTTCTTTCTTTATAGATTATGGAAAGAATTATGGATCTCCCCACTTTATTGCGACATGCTTTCAGGGAGATGTTTTCTGTAGGGGGCCTCTTCTGGATGTTTCGCATCAGAATATTCCTCTGCTTGATTGGAGCCTTGCTGTACCTGGCTTCACCTCTGGATTTTCTTCCTGAAGCTCTGTTTGGAATTCTGGGGTTCTTGGATGATTTCTTTGTCATTTTTCTTCTGCTGATATATATCTCTATCATGTACAGAGAAGTGGTAACACAGCGTCTAAATAGATGAAATGGACAAAAGTGACTCAAAAGCAGAGTCAGTTGTGGAATGTTTTAAAAAGAAAACTATAACGTAAGTATGATATAGCAAGGTGCCTGTGTATGATTTCAGTAGTAACAATTTCGTAGCTGGTTATGTTATACAAACATAAAGGGTTAGTATATGGTGATGCTTAACTGGAATCTTTAATTTGTGCATTACATATGCTTCGTAAGGATGAGGATAGTTTCATAATGTTGTAATAAACCACCTTCATCTACTTCCACCTGATGAACAACTGTGTGTAATCAAGACAGGAAACATTTTTTTTTTGGTGTGTTGTGGTTTGTGAAAAAGGAGTTCCAGCAAAGTGCTTCAAACAATAAGCCCGGTTGTGTGATCTAGACGTGTAAGAAAATTCAGAAATTCTTCACAGTACAGTTATCATGGCTAAATTGTTTGATGTCTTCCTTTTGTGGGCTAGAGTTTTTTGAAATAAAAGTAGCTTTGTTTGTCTCTGTGGAAGAAGAAACCCAAGCACCATGTTAGAATTACCACCCTGCAGTTTGCTGTTGTCCACATGCTTTGGAAAAATAAGGATAAGACCTTGGTATTGTTTGAACTGCGCTATTTACAGTTGCATGCAATTTGTATAATTTTCTTTTTATATTTGGGAATATACACACAATGTCTGCTCTACATTGAGAAACCAGTATTATGCACGTCACACTTGTTAGTGCTCTATTTTCTTAAGTGAGAGCATGGGTTTTTTTCTTCAGACTTTTTTATTTGGTAAGTATGTATCTTAGAAGCAGAGGTTTTGTGCTGCTTTGGGTCAGTGCAAAATGTCTCTGAAATGCAGCTTTGCATTTCTGTAGATGCATTAAAATATTTGACCAATTGGAGAAGACACTCAAATTCCAAATAGTGGTTGAAGAAAAGAAGTCAGAACTGGATGTTTACACTACATGTACATGTATGTGTACAGTGTAGATGTTTAGCCCAATGTACATTCTGCAATATATGTGTACTAAACAACATAGATATTGAGGTGATTTTCTGTTGGAGTTTTCTTGTTTGATTGATTGTTTGATTTGGGTGTTGATAGAAGGGGTTCTGAATTACTTTGAAAAATAGTCTGTGATAAGGGACCACAAAAAAATCTTGAAAGTGTTTTCAAAAATACCTAGGTATTAATTATCCTTAAAGCTGATTTTTTTTTCATGTTGAATCTGAGCATAGGCTATCATAGCTATACAAGTAATTTGAAAATGCTTTAATTGTGAGCAATGATTGCCACTATAAAGGTCCAGGATATGACAGATCATTGTACTTTTTAGCTGGAGGAACGATAATTGCAATTTAACATCCTGAGTACTTGAAAGACAGTGAATTAACAGGTGATTCTTTGTGTGTTTACGTATATAGATGAGACTTACAATGAAAGGGACCTTTTCACTGCTTTTGTGTTTTCCCTTTGCAGGTGTCTTTCCGCAGCTTCTAGCACTTAGGCATGAGCAGGAAGATGATAGAGCTGAAACCTCAGGGGTCAGTTATTGAGGGTGCAGATTTTCCTTCAGTGTCAGTGCTCTAAATGGCATTGGTTTAAAACTAAATTCACTGATTCTTCATTTGAAAATTAAATTTTGGAAATCCAAGGACATTTTACAATTTAACTGGAAAGCTAAACTTTTCTTTGTTGCTGTCTATTAGAGATAGGCAAGAAAAGAAAAGAAAAGGGAAGTGAAGCAAGGTTTGGAGGAAGAGCACTAGAGAGAAAATTACATTTTTGGAAGCAAATGCTAACTAACTTTCTTGAGCATCTTGGCTGAGCTTTTCCCTGTGTGTTGGCATTGCTTATGTATGGTGATGTTTTAGTGGCTACCTCAGTCAAAACTCTTTAAGGTATTATTGAGTAAAAATGAGATATTCATCAACTGTTAGGTGCATTTACAAAGCAAGACAGTAGTTTAAGATGTTATGTAAGACAGGATTTCACAGTTTTGCTCTAAGTATTGTTTTTGGTTTGGGGATTTTCTTTCCTAAGAAATCTGGCTGAAAACAAACCCAAAAAATTCTTTTTTCATTGAGTAAATTTAACACCCTATTTTCTCCTGGAGTTTAAATTGTAGGTCTGCTTAGGGAACAGTGTAATCAGGGTTTTTTCATGGATTTGTTGATCTAGTACCTCATCCATACTTTTATGCTATGATTATGATTTTCCCATGACTCTCTAAATCCAGAATGGATATAAATGCACATGAAGCTGCTTACTGATTGGTTTTCTTTGAATTTCTCAATTCCACATGCTACTGTGAAGTTCATGTGGAAATTCCCTATCCCATCCAAGGGGATCCTGTGTATCTGAAATCATACACAAACCACATCTGAAAGACTATATGAAGTTTCTCCATGCTCTTTTTCTTCAGTACATATCTGATGGCCAGAAGGGTTTCACTCAGAGGCTTTTGCTTACTTTTGAGTGTTGAACAGCATTGTAATCTTAAATTCAGCACATTAAATGCTTGACAGAATAAGGACTGTTTTTTTCAGCGATATGTGTGTTTGCTTGTGGATATTCTTTTTTGGTCCTGCAAACCAATGATAAACAGTATTATGACTTGTTCAGGTCTTTTTGTGTAATGTGAAGCTGCCTCTGTCCTGCAATGTCTGGCTGCTGCTCCTTTCCACAAATCTGAAATAGCTATGAATTAGCTATCTTGGGTACTTAGCTTGAGCTTAACCTAAGCTCTAGAGCTCCCAGGAAGCTGGAGATTAAAATATGAGCATGTAGTATTCCTGAACTTTGTGCTGCCAAGTTGTTCTGGCAGCAATGTGAAAGGTAAGGGTTAGGGCTGAACAGTGGCTTTAGGATGTAAAGGAAATATGTGATGCTGTGTGCAGAGTGACTGCAAACATGGCTGTGGTTTTGTCTCCTGAGGTGGGGTGGGTGCGTCACTAAGGGGGGAAAATTTTAAAAAGGAAAACTATGGCAGGAAGATGTAGGGAGCTAAAACACAGTTCTTAAAAGATCACATGGGCACCAAAAACTATGTGAAATATTTGATTGTTCTAGCAATATAAAAAAAAAAAAAAGAGGAAAACAAAAATTATATTTAATAGCTCTTAAAAAATAACTTGTAGCATCTTGAGGCCTAATGATCATCGCTGTATAGAGCGATCCATTTCTGTGCTGTTTGTCTGCCACACCATTGATGTCTGTGACAATCAGGCACAATGTGTGGTTTGGGGATACAATTTTGCCGTAAGTTTCATAGAACTGTAGCAGTATGTTACTCTAGATTTTTAAGAGAAAAAAATTTAAAATTACTTGTTGTTACTTTTAATGATAATAAATTGCTGTTAAAGAGATTCTCTTGGATTATTTTATTTTATTTTATTTTATTGTGTATCTAGATGCAATATTGTTTTATTTTCCCTTTTCCACTTCCATGCATCAAAGTTGTGGTATCCCATCCTTGAGGGGAAGGCAGTAGACAAAATTTGCAGGTGCTCATGGTCAAAAGAAATGACAAAAGTCAGAGGGTCCACAAAAACTCACAAAGTTCTATTAGTAAATTACATACTTGGCATGGAAATTGGTATAAGTTAGGACCTGATCTCCTCTGTGAAGACATGGCAGCGGGGTAGGGTGAAATGGGAGAGAGAAAGAAATAAATTAAAGAGGGGGAGAGAAAGAAGGAGAGAGGGAAAGAGAGATCCCTGGTCCTAGCCCCAGCACTGATCCAGCAGGGGTATCCTGGGAACGCCCACACATGTGGGCTTGCTTGGAATACCTTTTATAAGTAAATCTACCCATCTTGAAGATAAGTTACTCACTTTCTATGCAAATTATCAATCCTGTGCAGTTTATTCCTCTAGAACTTTCTGGAAATGGGTCGGAAGGCTTTGGGCATCTCTGATGGTGTTGATCCCTTCTTACGGTCCATTCCCACTTCTCAGCCTCATCCCTGCACTTGTGCTGTGCTGTGTGGTGCTCATCTCCAGGAGCCAGAACAAGGACATCTGTCCCAGAAATGTGCTGTCCTGTCTTACAGCCTCTTCTCCAGCCACATCCTTTGCTTTCTCAGTGTGTTATTACCAACAATTCCTGGCTGTTATCACCAACGATCCATGGCTTGCTCCACAACTGTCTGGCTATCGGTGTTTGAGACAAGATAGCCCTCTTGTCTCCTGGGATTCTACAGGCTTTTCTGCAAAACTTTTCAGACTTTCTGCAGTTGTGATCTATTTTTGTCATGGTGTCTGTGATCAGGATGTTTAGACATAACTCAGTGTTTTTCATCTTTAAGATTGCCACAATAAAGATTACAAAATTTCTACGATCTTATTCCCAAAAGCGTATTGTACGCAACATTGTGATGTCCTTCCCTAAGCAGTCCGCAGTCCAACCAGTTCCATCAGATCCATGAGCACTAAGCTTTCAGGCTGATAAACCGGTAGAGATGATCAGTTAGCACCTTCACATAACAATCCTCAAGCAAACAAAAGCATGAAACCAGGTGTATGCAAATGTAAGCAAACAAAATAGTCGCTGTTAAATTTACAGGAGGGATGAAGATTGGGCCTGGAAGAACTGGATGTGACTTGTCTGTGCTGCAGTCCCAGGCTCTTCTTAATTCATGTCATGAAAGGACCGTGGGCATCAGGAAGACATGATCCATTCTGCTAAGAGACGTCTGACAAATCATAGCTGGGATGTCCACTGCCAAGTTGGGCCAAGTCTTTTGTTAACTTTGTAGCCTGCTTTGGTACACAGTTCCAGTGTTTATGGAAAAATGTGTTATTGCATAATTGGTAAGATGCTATTAAATCAGTTTTAAAGGTTGATGAGGATATATTACGCTTTCCCTTACACCTGATGCCCAAGTGCTTGCCATGAAAAGCTCAGCTAAACACTTGAAAGTTCCTCAGCCAAGGCTGCCAAAGGACTTTTTAGGAGGTCTGTTGTACTGTTGCAGCTTTGGGTAGATTTTCCGCTTCCAGCTGTCAGCCAAACAGAAAACTACCTGTTAGTGACCCATACTGAAAGCTACATGGGCATTTATTCCATGGAGACAGAGCAGTAAATCCTACTATGATACTACTCCTGTTTCTCTGAGGTGGTGTGTCCTAGTAGGTTGCCTTCTTCCCTGTTGTGTGTAGTGGGTTTTTAAACTGGGGAAGACGCTGCTGAACTTCATTCACTCTATGTTTCATTCATCTTAGGGACCTGTAGAGGTTTAGAGGAGATACAGGTCTCGAGGTCTTGCTCCCATGTAGACAACATCATTAGACACTGTGGTAAGTAGAGGTGCTTTCTGTAAACTGGGGATTTCGTTTCCATTCAGGGCATGAGAAGCCTGTCCAAATAAGAAATAACTAATACTGCAAAACCAGGAAAAAAGAGCAGGAGTTTAATTTTGTACCCTACAACTTGGATTCAGTCTCTTGCTCTGTACTGTGCTATCTTACATGTTTGTTGCCTCAGCATCCACATAAAAGTCTGTCATAGGTACATTTTGTTTGTGCCTAAGTAATCTCAGATCTTGCCATCGGGATTTCTATTGCAGCCCTCATGTCCAGTGTTAGGGCTGATGTATTGAACAGGTGAAATCAAAGGGTGTGCCAGGTTGCAGAGTTACTAAAAGGGTACTCCTAAAGTAAATGTCCAACTGTGTAATATACTCTCATTTGTACTCTATGGCCTTGCATGAGGACATCCAAATATCTTGTCTCTCTTTGTTTATGCTAATGCTAGATAGAAGGCACAAGAATTATGACAAGACTATAAAATTATCTGGAAATAAAGATTGAAGAAACTGGTATTTTGACTACAGGATAGACTGAGGAAGATACCAGTCTTTATTTATTTTAAAACAGGATTGTATTTCCTGGATTAAGTATGACTGGAGAAATGTATATGGCTTTTGTAGATTTTGAGTGATAGCAAATGAGACTTACACCAGAAGAAATTTGCCAAAGTGAATAGTGAGGGGATTTTGTGTTGTGGAACCTCTCGTGGGAGGCCTCTGAAGGCAGGCCAACACCTATAGGGACTGGTTTTTGTGCAGCTAGTCCTGCCTGGTGAAAGGGCAGGACAATGAAATGGTGGCTGCTTTCAAGGCAGCTTACCTGGGCCTTGATAGATGTGAGACCAAAGAAGCTTGATCTGACCAAAAGTCTTCATTGTTCATTTTGTTTCTGACATGCATTACCTATACGCATCAGCTGGCAGACCTTATCAGCTTACCTTTCCCCAGGAATTTTGCTAAATAGCAGTGTTTAAAATCTGTGGCATAACAATATGGCTACGCCTTATTTCATTATTATTTACTATAATATTCCATTTTACTGGCAAAACTCCATGTTGGTCCGATATTTTCCAAGTAGAGGACTGTTTCTCATGATTAACAGATGATTAATTGGTGGGAGAAAAGGAAAGGGGAAAGGAACATAATTGATAATATTCAGTCCATTGCTCATTGCTGGCAGGTAACTAATGGGGAACTATGGGTGTATCAGGTGTTAGTAATAGCTTGGCTAGAATATGTTTCGTGGAAACCTGTTCAGCTTCACACTGCATATGCCGTGCTTCAGAGTCAAGAATTGTTTTCTACCCTTTCCCACTTTTGCCTTCATTCTGGAAACTCATTTCTCCTTTTACCATGATGGAGATACAGCAAAACCTGAAAGTAATCCATGCTTTAAACAAGGCAGTCAAGTACTACTGAGTAAAACAACTTTTTCAAGGATAGGCTTCCCATCATTCCATGGGATGTGTTCTTGCTCTCCACAGTGGAAGGTAACATTTTTGTCCTTCCTGCCTTCTTCACCATCTAGTTGCCAGGGCTTGGTGCTGTCTGATGTGGTTGCAGTTACATGTGGGCTTTAAGGAGGGACATGGTCATCAGTTTAATGCAGGTTGACCCAAAATATGCCTCATCAGTTTGCTGGTTTATAACAGTTCATGTTTTCACCTCATTTACGGTCTTCAGCATCCAACCAACCTGACCTGAAGCTGCTCTAGTTTAATTTCTCTATTCCTTGCAGGATTTGGATGTTTTGTTCATTCCCCTCCTACTTTCTTACTGTTCTCTGTAAGGACCAAAATGAAGATCATGAAACAAATTTTGATTAATCACTTGCTTATATACTGCAATAGTTCACACCTTACCCCTGAATATCCCTTCCAGCCAACCCCTTAATGCTCTTGCATCTCACAGGCCATGCAACCGGAAGGAAGGTGGATATGTCTCTCGTTAAAAGGCTAAATTCCTCATGCAGCAGCCTGAAGAAGACAGTTTGGTACAGTTCTGCCTCCTGTCCACACAAGGAGCTAGGCATTCTGGGTCTGCCGTCTTTTCCAAAAAAAGGCCTGAAGTCCAGCAGACTTTTCCCTTAGGCTCATAACTTCCCTTAGTATTGCCTCCTGGTTTGGTAGCTGCAAGTGGAGAGCGAAGCACCAGAAGAAGCAAGGCATCAGCCAAACCTCCCAGTTAGGCAGGCTGTGTTTGTGCCTGGGAGGCTGGAGAAGAGCCCACATACAAAGGAACTGCTGCGTTCAGTTTCAGTCATGTCTGGAGAGACTGGTTTTCTCTGTCACTGAGGTTGTCAGGTACAAGTCTTTTCTTGATGAAAAACAAAGCATTGCTTTGAAAATAATCTCTGTGGTGCTAACCTTTATTTACATATAGGTATTTTGAGCCCCTGGGGTTCTTATTCTCATGGTTTCTTTCACAGCTCCCACAAGTAAAGATTGCCTCAGTATGAAAAGAAGAAGAGAAAACTCAGTAATCATATTGCAACTGCAAGAACCCTAGGAAAGAAACCAACCCTGTAAGACAGTTGATTAAAACCACAAGGACTGGCAACATGGTGCCAAAAAAGCCACTTCTCTGGAAATCCCATTGATTTCCCATTCCGAGCTGCTGGGCAAATCCTTCCCTGGTTTCAGACTTTCACTTTTGATTCACCTTGCTAGGAAGAAACAGGTTACTGATAATCATTTTTTGCAGATGTTAGATCAGTATTAGAATTAGCCACAATACCCCAGCTCTGGCAGAACTTCTCCTGTCCTACCTCCTGTTCTGCTGTGGGCTGCTGCCCTCATTGACTGCCTCAGTGGCTCACAGGAGCACTGCAGATGCTGTGGTAGATCTGGGGCAAAGGGGTGTAGGGGTTAACTGAAACATCTCATAATCCACGATTGCTGATGTCTCATTGCCAAGAATGGAAGAAGGAAGTAGGAAGATCTTTACCCTTTGAAAGAGAGAGGGAGTCAGGGGACCAGTAGCCGGCCAGGAAATCCCTAAACAACAGCCCCCAGTAAAGTATGAGGGATAGTCAGATCAGATTGTAACAGAGGCCCCTGATGATCCTTTGAGGAGTAGGAGGCAGACAAAAAGCAAGGCCAGGATCAAGTTGCAAGCTGGGCATTGGCCCTCAGCATTGGTGAACCAATGGAGGGGAGCTGCAGCAAAAGCAAGAGGTGTCCCGCTGTTCCCTCAGCACTGCAGAGCAACTTCACTATACACTGGAGAGGAAAGCCTATCCTTGGCCAGGGTTGAGATACAGGTGGCAGCTGCCCTGCAGTGAGGCAGTGAGTTGGTGGGGTTGTCCTCACCCTGTGCTCCTTCATATTGCTGCAGGCCTTTCAAATTTTTTGAGGACCAGCTGGCTTCTCAGGGTGTCTGTTGATTCTTTGAACTGCAGATAGAGTGACCAGAGCCCATCAGGAATGAACTGCACAACCCTTTTCAGAGAAGCTTAACATGAGCGTGCTTCTTTTCTTCTGTTCTGTTTGCTTCAGCCAGTCACTACCCTGTGACTCCTGGGTAGTGTTGATCTTGATAAAGATGATGGCAACTAAGTACAGACTGCATGACCCAAGCTGTCCCTGATGTTATGGGAAGATTCAGGAATAGCCCCAGGACAGGTGGGGTCCTCTGGATATTACACCTGTACACAGATGTCTCACCTGGCTCCTTGTAGGTATCTGCCATATTCTTTTTCAGTCTGTGCTTTCCGTACATTTTCCTGAAATACTTACGCTTTGTTGGAAGGGATGTGTCCTTCAATCTTCATTAGGGTACTGCCCTAGAGCAAGCCACTTCTCCACATAGCATGTGAAAAATCACAACAGGAGGACCCTAAAGGGTTAAATTTTACCAAGTACCAAAATTTAGCTAAAATAAAATAATCCAAATGGGAAAAGGGAATCAACTTGGGGATTAGTCATTACTGAGTAGGATTTACAGAGGAGTAAAAGTAGCGTAAAAATGTAAACTAGCTTTGCATCCACCCACCATACCATGTTTGCTTGCTGAGAAACACCAAGCAAGAATGAGTAGGCACATCATCTGATATACTGCAGCTAAGGTCCATGGGTCAAAATAATCTAGCAAAAGAATGACATCTCAGACAGCAGGTGTACATGCCTGAGCTGGAAAAGGCCTACTTACAAATACAGAGCACACTGGGCAGTGGCCACCAAGCAGTACCACAGCCTTTGCCCAGAGCTCTGTCTGGAGATCTTGGTACTGCTCATTGGCCATTTCCTGAGAAAGGGATGGTTGCAATCAAAAATATTTTCCAGCCAAAGCTGTACTCTAATCCTTCTTGTTGGCACCAGAAAGATCATGTACTTGCCAATGGAAAGTACTATAGCAATGAGGTTGTGGACAGATGTGCTCCCCCATGGATGACTCTTTTCCCTCAGATATGACCTTTTGCAGTAAGGAACACAGATTAAACCCCCTGTGCCCTAATTGCATTTTCCTGATCTTCTCTGAAAGCCCATTCCCACTAAGCCACAGTTCCTTCCCAACAAAAGGCAGCTTTGCACATTGCCAGTGCACAAGGTTTGACACTGTGCACAAGAATGATGATTCATTTGGCAATTTTGAGGAGGGATTTCATTCCTCATTGTTCAAAGACCTTTTACTTTCTGGGCAAATATAGTCTGATAAAGAGATTTTAGTATCTTGGCTGCTCATGGTCTATCCTGTGTCTCTTCCCATAGTCTTAAGAAGTGCCTCTCCTTTTCTTCTGACAGCTAAATCAAACCAATCTGGCACCCTGCTTACAGCCCCAGCTTTGGGAGTCACATGAGCATGGAAAAGTCCTGGTTTACATTAACTCTCCTTCACAACAAGTCTCATATTTCCTGAAAAAAATTCAGTATCAGAGACCCCATGCTTACTGCCTTATATGCCAAAAAAAGGAACATGAAGAAACCAGCTGTTGAACTCACATTTTGCTAGGTTTTATATTTCTGAAGCAAGGTTATGCTTTTGTTCAATTAGCTTTTTAAGGTATGGTTTGTCAGCCCTAGTGCTTCTCTTTTCCCCCTTCCTTCCTACTACTGCCCGTAAGTCTGTTTCTTCTCCCTTTTGTCTTGCTTCCTTCCAAGCTGTGTTTTCCCCTCCCCTTTGCATGACTGGGGAAGTTTCTGCTTTCTTACTTCTATACTATATCTACCTGCATGTTTAGTGTGACACTTCTTCGTGGGAGGTGATGGAAGGATAAGGGAGGTCCTTCCACCTAAGACCTCAACGTTGGTGCTGCAAAAGTAAAAACCATAAGCTCTAGAAAATGTGTGAAGTTTTAGATACATATTCCCCCTAATTTAAAAAATATAATTATGCCAAGCCATCTGTTGCTAATGTAAAAAAAGATGTAAATAGATGATACATAGTGTACGGAGTGTCACATGAGTGCTCCATCTGCTACGGGGAAAGTCACCGCTCCCCAGCAACAACACTGGGTGCTGAAGTGCAATCCAGCATTTGGAGCAGCCTTAGGCTTTCCAAAGGCTGACCCAAAAGAAAAACAACTCAAACAAGAGTGGATTGGTAGATCTCTGTATATCAGTCTTTCATCTCTGTTTTTCTGACAAGTAGCAATAGTGGCTTCATGAAGGACAAGGTAAATTATACCTTTACATTCTTATTTCAGATTCTTTGAAAGCTCAGGGATCATGCTCTCCTAACTCCTCTTTCCAAGGTTTACCTGACAGACAGGAGTCTAATAAGCTGTGTCTCTCTACTTAACAACATCACAATGTGCCCACAAATGTCAGAGTAATTGGGCAATGAATTAGCAGATGAAATGCAGCTCTGATGAACATGAAGTAGTGGGCATGGGGCAACAGCAATGATTTCCATGGATGTTTACTGATGAACTCCATGTCAGCTTTTGCCACTCAGGAAGAGACCCAAGAGCTGCTGTGGATGTTTTGATGTGCTCAGCAATGGTTAGAAAAGGAAATAAAAGGTTGAGAATTATGAGAGAGGTAAGAAAGGTAATGTAATCCTCTGGTGCATGTAGCCAGAGAATTCTCACTCTTCTTCACTGTGAGCCCTCCACCTAGTTCTGGTCTCCCCATCTCAAGATGGGTGCAGTGACAGGACAGGGCAGACTCCAGAAAGCTGGAAGTAGAGCATAGTTCTTAGCCTGGACACAGCAAAGGTACTAGGATCCTTAACCTGCTAAGCAGAGAAGGTGTAGTAGAGATCTTTAAAAAACAGGACTCTGATGGGAGATGTGACAGGAAAACCTCTATTCACCTCTTCTGATGCCACCAGGAGTGGGTTACACCGCAGGGAGTTAGCAGAGAAGTTTCAAAATTCAGAAAAAGGATGAGCTGCTTCACAAAATGCACAGTGTTACCCTCTGCTGACAGTACTGGTGATGTTAAGAGTTTGTTCCCCAAAGCTTCTAAACAAACCTGTGGCATGGAACCTATGGCAGTTCCATAAGAACTGAAAAGCATGGAAGCCCCAGAATAACCTTCCCCTCCAAAAGTTCCCAAATGCTTGTCAGCAGTAGATGGAGGAAGATCCTTTATCATGCCATACTCTTTTCCGAGTTGCCTGCTGCTGACAGCCAGGGAGCTGTGTCAATGGCTCCACTGTCTCACAGGCCTTG
The DNA here is from genome assembly GCF_001522545.3 of Parus major. Classification (NCBI taxonomy): domain Eukaryota; kingdom Metazoa; phylum Chordata; class Aves; order Passeriformes; family Paridae; genus Parus; species Parus major. The sequence goes on from NC_031799.1 coordinate 43,971,240, forward strand.
AAAAAACAGTTTTGCAGAACCTCATACTATGTTTCCAGCTTGCAACAGTTTTGGGACAAAAAGGGAGTGCAAAACAACCCTGTAGGAAGCACTGATAGGTTGAGAAAACAATCTTCATTCCCAGAGTACCATCAGCCCTTCATTTCCAAGTTTCTCTTGAATGGGTGTGAGGTAGATGCCTTTGAAGGGCAGGCTTTTTCCCTGTGGGCACAGCCCCTACGTGAAGCTCAGAGATGGAGAGGATGGCAATAACACAAAGACCAGGGCAGGTCATGGTGGTTGGCCCCTACACTGGGCCCACCTACCCTGTGGTCTCCCCCTGCCCACAGCAGTTACAGAAGGAAGGAAACAATATCCAATTCAGAGATACAAGGTGATTCCTCAGGGTCATAATTCAGCATTCCTCTTTCTTTCCAGGTGTTGGAGTGTATCATCCAACACCTCTTCGTTTCCAAGGAGGCCAGGAGGCTTCACTTGAAGGGTAGAGTAGTACATGAGCAGTTTTTCACCTCTGAACATGAAGGTGATGTCTGACTCAACAAGGATTTTCACAGCAAAAAGATGAGTGGAAGAAACCTGAAAAGAAACCATCCAGAGTCTTCTGGGAGAGGGACAGTGGGGTGAAAGGAGATGCCCTTGTGATCTCTGCCTTGCCAGAAGCCCGGACTTCTTGCTCCAATGATGCTGGGGAAGACACAGTTACATCAAAACACCCACCAGCTTCTGGGGCCAAGGCAGCTGTTACCACCAGGGTGAAGCCTCCCCTATGCTACCACATCTGTCTGAGAAAGCAGGATACACATGGGGTTTGTAAACAGCAAAACCAGGTACAAAAAAAAATGGTGTCACCAACTTGACACCAACCCAAACATCTGTCTGGTCCAGACAAAGCCCGAGTTTTGCTATTGCTCAGAATAAAGCATCACAAAAAATATTTTCTGCCTTTTAAAATCTGATTCCTTGAACATTAAGGGGCTCTAATTCTGCCTTTGGTGGGAAGGGCATGACCTGCTCTTGCATCTTGCTCTTGCATCCTTATCCGGTAACAAAGGTTCCCAACTGAGTGGATAATGAAAAACCTGATGCCACAGATCCAGCAGAAGGTAAATGCAGTTTGTTTGACCATGCAAACTGTGAGGTTTGGAAGTTCAAGATGGAATCAGGAGCTGGTGCCAGCTGTGTTTGCCTCCCCACCCCAATCTCTTCAGCCAAAGCTCAGCTTCTTCTGTAGATGTGGAGCAAGAGAGACACCAGAGGAGAGCCTTTAACCTCCCTGTCCCTGCCTGGAAAGCTGCTTCTCAGAGGTACAAGCCAGCAGATGAGAGGCAGGTGAGCTCAATGCACAGAGGGCATTTAGGCACGTGCAGACTGGCTGTAACAGGCCCCCTCTTGTTTTTCATCTTTTACAACTTCTTGAGAGGCCTGAATGGCCCTGATTTTGCATTTATGTCCTTTACTGGTGAGCAAACAAGCAGGGCCTTGTCTCCACCAGACTCCTCCACCCTTTGTTGGCTGCCTTTCAGTTATCTGCCTTAGTGCATTGCAGGCAAATATTTGCTCTGTGGTCTCAGACACTACCTCACTCCTGTTTGCCCAGGTTCTCACTTCAGTGCCTTGAACATTGTGCTTACTCCACCCACACCCTGGGGTGACCGAGTCACAAGGACACAACTTTGTGTGCACTGCTGTCCTTTGTGTCCTCCTTCTCTGGCACTGGCAAACAAACAGGTCAGAGATGTCCAGGCTGCCAAACCCACCTGCAGTCTTTACAAAGCGTGTCCTTGCTTGGGGGTGTACCAGCCATAGTCAATCCACCAGTAAGCACCAGCAGGCGAACAGAGGGGAAAGATACCGTGCCTGCTTGTTGTGAACCTCTGTAAATGCTAAGCTCCTTTGTTTAAGTTTGCAGTGACTACCATCTGCTGCAAGCCCAGATGTGTGGAGGCTTGAAGTTTCATTTTTTTCATCTGCAGGTGCCTTGCAAGCAGTGCAGTCACTCAGAAGGGCTACATTTAATTATGTGTGTAGTCTTCTTCCATTGGACTGTGCTCCCATAAGGACACACAAGCTACATAAAACTATTAGATGTGGCCAAGGGGAGTGCTGTGCATGAAACAAACTGGAAGGCTACCTAGGTCTCCTTGTGTAGACAAAATTGTCCAGTTAAGGCAGGTGCAGGTTCATCCTTCTGGTGATTCTCTCAGTGGTGTGCCCAGTTTGGCTAGGTACCACATACTCCCCCTGGGAAAGCCCTGACTTAGACCTTAAGGAGCAAGAACAAAATGGAGCTCCCTGTTGTGTTATGTTCTCTTTACTTAGTTTTTTTCACCTCTCCTAAGCTCAAAGCCAGAAAAGCTAAAAAGTGTTGCCAGACCCTTTGTGTTAGAAAAAAATGGGGCAAAGATCCCTGAAGTACTCTCTATGTGTCCTGATAGCAAAGATTCTGCATCTGGAGAAGTTTAGGCAGAACTAAAACCAGTGCTAATCTAGATCATGAGGAGTGTTAAGAGTGAAGCAGCAGCTTTGCAGATGGCTCACATGGCTTTAATTTGGGAGGTACCAGGGAAGAGCCACACACCAAAAGGTCAGGCAGCAGTTGTTGTACCAGTTGTAAGCCAGATGGACCCATTCTGCTGTGGGATGCCTTCTCCAGGGAGGTGCTGCTGCTGCTGCTGCAGGGGCATGGAGCAGTCAGAAGCAGTACAAAATTGTATCTATAAATGCACCAGCCCAGCTGCCAGCACCACAGTGACCAGCTCTAACAGCCATGGATCGATGCAAGAAGGAGGGATTTGCCTTCCTGGACCTTCTTGCAAGGCTGGTGTGTACAGAGAGGAGTCAAAGTGTGTGGTTTTAATAAAGAAACACCAGCATAAAATTTGACAAATTCTTCTGTTCAAGCAATTTGTCTTTCTTTTTAGCCAGAATAATCACTTCACACCAAGTCAACAGAGAAAAACAGAGAGTGTCTCCTGGTACTGGCTGTTGAAGCTCAAGTAGCAATGCTAATTTTAAAAGTAGAAGGGAAAGGGAGTGAGGTCAGGAGGCAATTGCCCATTGATCCCAGCTGCATGGCACTAGGCAGACACTCCCCTGGGCCTCACTTTGCAAGTCTGTCATTTCCAGAAATGACAATGAGTCACATTTGCCCCATGTCTCATTTAAAGAAACTGAAAGAATTAACTGGTAAGGAACTGGGAAAAGCTTGTTGTGAGTCATGATGTCAGAGCCACAGCTGCATAGGCACAGGAAAGCCCACATGGCTGTTCCCAAACTGCAGCCCAGGGGCAAAAATGTCCCTTAAAATCTCCAGAATCTGTAATCAGTGAGAATCCAGCGTTTTCAGAAAGGCAAGAGGTGATCCAAGGGAGATACTGAGGGTTCAAGATGTTCAGTGGCATAATGAGATGTCCAGTCATTTGTACAGCTGGTTTTGACTGGGTTTGTCTTCACCCACGGTGTGTGCTCTCAGGTGGCCTGGAAACAGGCTTCAGAATAGTCATTAAGAAAACACTGTCCAACACCCACATTCGCACTGTAACAGAGACATTATAGGTGAGAAGGGAGAGTTGTTAATTTCCTGGGTTCAACCAAGCTGGCCAGCATGAGTTAAATCTCCATTGCTCCTCAAAAGGTTACAGTGATGAGAGAAAGATACTGGAATACATTCCTTCCCAGTCAGCTCTTACTTAATCTGAAGTGTAAATGCTGGAGAGCCTTGGCCTGTGGCAAAACAGCAGAGGTAATCTGGCACCTCTGCTGTGCTTTCTCAATTACCTTCAAGTTTTGGGTTTTCTAAAGCATGTTTTGGAGAATAGCAACAAGTCTCCCCATGCTGGTGTTTTGCCCCAAAGTATTTACATTAGTCTCAATTTTGTGTAATTTTCTGTCTGGGATTTTTCCTTCATTTTCTCCCCTATTTAAGCCTGCTAAACACAGAACCAAAAAGAAGGGAGATCCAAGACCTCCCTAGAACCAAGGGGCAAATCCACAAAGACAGATTTTAAGGCAACATTTTTGCTGTGGCTTTATTACCGTAGCTCTGCCTGGCCCAGGGAAGCAAGGCTGTGCTGAACCTGCAGGTTCATGACACTCACCTTAGGCAAAGGCTCCCTCCTTTCTACAGCTGCAGTTCTCAGTCAGTTTATTAGTTCACTGAACTGAGACCTCCTGCTTTTGTACATTGACAGGTGAAACTGTGGAGGATAACATGGTATGCAGTCTCTGTCCTCTCTTCAGGAGGGGGGTATTCGGTTTGCTGCACAGCAAAGTGCCTACACACACCTGGACAGGAAAGGCAAAGAGAGGGAGGGGAGCTGGGAAGGCTGCCAGCTGCAGCCTGAGGGAGCAGATGGAGATGCAGTTGTTGGGGTTAGAGAAATGCAGTGAGTGGGAGGCACCAAAGGAAAGCTCAGCCATAGAGAAAGGATGGAAACGGTGGAAAGGAAGAAAAAGTTCTCTTTGCAACTGTCTATAAGCATCAGGAATTCCAGAGCACTGGGAGGCTGTATTTGGTTTACATGGCAAGGTTCTGGTAATGGGGGCACTACAGAGATGGCTTCTGTGAGGAGCTACCAGAAACCTCTCTCATGTCTGACAGAGGCAATGCCAGAGGGTTCCAGAATGGACCTGCCACTGGCCAAGGCCAAGCCACTCAGAAATTGTAGTAATGACCCTGTGATAATATCTTAAAACAGGAAAAAAAGTTATTGCAAAGAATTAACTGTGGCCAGAGAAAAGAGCAGCAAGAATATGTGAGAGGAACAACTATGCAGACACTGACAGAGGAGAGGAAGGAGGTGCTCCAGGTGCCAGGACTGAGATTCCCCAAGCTGGAACAAGTGGGTGCCTGAGAGGAGGCTGTGACCCTGTGGGAGGCTGCTGCTGGAGCAAGAGGCTGGCAGAGACTGGTGGACCCATGGAGAGAAGATCCTACACTGGAGCAGGTTTCTAGTAGGATTTGTGACCCTGTGGAGGACCCACAGTAGAGCAGGGGAAGGACTCCTCTCCCTGAGGAGAAAGCAGCAGCAGAAATAACATGTGATGCACTCACCATAACCCCCACTCCCCATCTCCTACTGCACCACTTGTGGCAGGAGGTAGAGAATTGGGAAAAAAAGTTTAGCTTGGGAAAGTAGTAGGGGTAGGGAGAAGGTGTTTTTAGGATTTGTTTTACATATTATTGTCCTCTGATTTTGAATGGTAGAAAATTCAGGTGAACTATGTCTTGCCTGTGATGGCAAGCAGTGAGTGATCTCTCTCTTGTTAGATCCTGAGCCTTTCCTTATGTTTTGTCTCCCCTGTCCATTTGTGGGGGGAAGTGATAGAGCAGCTTTGGTGGGCACCTGGCATCCAGTCAGGGCCAACCCACCACAGAGGTCCAGCTGTTTGATGAGGAATAGAGTAAGACAGGGGCATGGCTATTCCACTGGAGAGTGCAGGCCATGGGTAGCTGGAAACCTCCTTCAGGGCTAAGATACACTTAAGGCCTCTCAAGCAGATGTAATAGTTGCAGTCACAAACCCATTTCATATTCCTTTCAGGTGGGCCCTGGATGGCAGACAGAGGTGATGACTGAGCTGTGTGATATTCTGCTCCCTATGGAAATTTGACTTGTTCTACTAAGTCCAAAGGAAAAAACTTGTTTGATTAAAGGAAATAGCACACAAAAAATGACCAAGAAAATAAGCAAAGGATGAACATTCGACCCCATACGTATCTACCTCAGCTAGTGTGGTGTTCAGAGCTGCTGCTGTGTTGGAGGTTACATGATGCTGTGGCTACAGGTGCAGAGGTGCTGCCAGGTCAGAGCAGAGCAGGAGCCCTTTTAACTCAAAAGTATGGCTCAGAGAATGGCTGACTCCAGGTGCCTCCAGAGATTACTAAAAGCCACAAGGTGATGGTCAGAAATCACATGCTCTGGTTGCCCTATATGTCTTCTCCTGCAGCTCCTGGTCTGGGTAGCTGGATACCTGAAGAATGAGCTTTGAGACACCCTCCAGAATTCAACCATTACAATGCAGTTATAACTATAATAAATATATATATATATATATATAATAAATAACGATTACTGTTAGCAGTCGTATCCTGGGACATGACATGTATCCAAGGTATCTGTGACCAGCCTTTGCAACTTGGAATCTCAGGAATCAGGCCTCCAGCCCTGCTCACCTTGCTGGCCACAGGCTGACACCCAACCAGCCACCTCCTTGAACTGATAAATCCATCAGTTACAGTCATTAACTCCCCCACCTGCCCTGAAGCTGGGTCTTTCTGGGGCTGACATTTGAGAGTTGTAGCAAGAAATGACAATGGCACGAATTTCAGACTTGGTAGAATGGCTCAGATGATGAAATATCTGCCCATATCTTGTAATTTATACTTCCTGACCCAATTTACAGTTGGTGTGGGGGAAACCCAATGCAACTTGCATGTCATATCTTCCACTTTGCTACGTCACACCGGAGAAAAGGAAAACATAGAAATTACTTTAATGCAGCCAGCTACAGATGAAACAGAAAGTAACCAGTTCACATCAGGACAAGTGAGAGAAGTTCACAGCTTTTGTGTGTCACCTGCTATTTGACTTCGGGTAACTTATGCATCTGCCAGATCTACCTGAAGGACCTATGCCAGAACCGCAGTCACACTGACTGAAGGGAAAGAAATAATAGGCCGCTGAGAACAGCAATGGGCCTTTGCCTCCCTTAATCTGGAAGATGTGCAGGGCCCAGGAAAAACATTTTGAGTTTGCTGCTCTGTGTTAGAACTGTGGTTTTGTGCAAGGGCCATGTCTGTTTTACTTCTGCCAGGAACTCCAAGAGAGGGAGAAGAAAGGGAACAGAGAGGGAGAAGAAAGGGAACATTCTCAGAAGAAAAAAGAAAACCTGAACACAATCCTGCAGGTTATTCAACCACTGCAAAGCACCCACTTTTATTCCACACCCTCTGGATAATTAAGCACAATCAGTCTCAACTATCTCCTTCCAGAGCACTTCTGAAGGCACTATTCTGAGACACTCAGAGCTAGAGGCACAAAAAGCTTAGAGAGAACAAGTAGACTAGTCCCTATACCACATATTCAAAACACTTTTCCTATGCTCCTAAGTTCAAATTGACATAGAAAATTAAGAATACCCTCCAACATCTATGAAATCATTAAAGGCACACACCATTTTGTTGTTCTACTTCCCCTCTGCAATTCATCTGGAAAGCATGAAGTTTATTGCAACAGTGCTACAGAGCTTCCCATGAAGAAATCCGTCTTTATTGGAAATCTGCAAGAAATGGTCTGACTAGCATGTGTGAAACACAGCCTGAAGCCATGCACAACATGGAGATTAAAAAGCATTAAACAACTCCCAGAGCACTGAAGAAGGCACGGTTCACATTTAGAAGTCACAGTAATCCTACACCGAACAGGTCATAAACCTAAGTGCCAACATACAACAGCTCCAACAAGTGTGCTTGCAGCTTCCTTCCCCTCCCCCAGCTCTGTCGTGCCTCCGAAATACTAGCATTCGTTATCTTAAACCAGAGAAAAATCATTCCCTCTTACTGTTTCTTCAGTGCCAGACCCGGAACCCACGCACTCTAGAGAAAAGACGGGGTCCAGCTGCGTGTGAGCACAGCCGCGCTCCTCAGCTCCCACTTCAGCTCGGCATCCTCGCAGCCTTCTCGGTGGGGCTTGGCACTCACTCCGCCCAGCGACACCGCTTTGAAAGGATGCATCCGGAAGGCAGGGCTGCCTTCCCAGAGCACGGGAGCTGTCAGCTGGGACTTCGGAAGTGTTTCCAGCACATGCCGATGTTTACCGAGTAGCTCTCCTTCGGGAATCTGTCAAGATGTATCAATGTGCATTAAGAACATTGATCATAAGAAAGAAAAATAAACGCCTTAACTCAGCAGATTTGCTCCAGATGTGGTTCAGAACAGTTCTATTTGCAAAAACGTTTTACTGTGACTCGTTCTGTTGAACCACAGAAGTCAAAATATGGGTAACTGGAGACCCATCCCACAGCGCTGATGACTCTAGTCAGCTTTTCTTAGCAAGGGCCTGAAATCTGATAGCAGAGCTGGCTGCAACTGCACTCATATAGACAGGGAATATGTCTATAGATAGAGATATAGATAGAGATATAGATACAGATATAGAGATATAGAGATATAGAGATATAGAGATACAGAGATACAGAGATGATAGATAGATAGATAGATAGATAGATAGATAGATAGATAGATAGATAGATAGATAGATAGATAGATAGATAGATAGATAGGGAAGTTATCCCAAAGAACAACATTTTTACAAGAAGTTTGTCCCTCCTTGCACTTCAGTGTGTTGACACAATCGAAGGAATCAGTGTATCAAGCACGATTTAAAAGTACTTTTTAAAAGCCCATATCTCTATGCCTTAAGCCGACTTTTAAATTTCTTGCTGAAATAATAAAAAACACAGCCAAAAATATGAATATAAAGCAATTTTAATTTTCCTCTAGATATTTATATCAAAGAAATAATACTCATGTCCAAGTACTGTACATACAATATCTTCCTTATAAACTCTGTAGTTTAAAACACATGTACAAAATTGCACATTGCAGTTTGCAAAAAATCATAAATACATTTTTGCATGTAAACAATTCCAGCACAAGGATCAATGTTATACATTCCAAAATGTCTAAGTGTCTGCTCACAAACGAAAACAAACAAAAACCCCACTGTGATCTCCATAAAGGTCCTAATGTTACAAATCAATCATTAACAGATTTCTAACTGATGTACTACACACAGGGATACATAAATGAGCACAAGGCAAGTCGCCTTTTAGTCATAAGTACTTAAGACAGAGGCTTGGAATACAATCCTGCTGCCATTTAAACCCACGGTATCCATCCCACAGTATTTAGTGGTAGCAGCATTGAGTTAATTTTTCCAAGATTGCCAATTGCAGTATGCCTTACTTTCAATTCTCAAACAAGTTGGCTACCACTGAACAGTAGGAATTTTATAATTATTGTAAACACAGTTATCACTGTTGTATATTCAGTAAGTTACAGTATTCTCCTAAACACATCACTAAATTAAGAAAATGTTTTACATTTAATCAAGTGCAAGATGCCCACTAGTATTGTCCACTTTGTCTCAGAAATAAGTATTTTGAATATAATACAATTAGTAAAAGTACTGTAAAAAATTACAATGGACATAATCCTCAGTTGTATATTATTAAGCCCTGTAGCTTGTTTACATTTTAAAAAATCACCACATCAGAAAAAAGGTCTCAGAAGTGTCCTTTAAAATCTCTCCTGACCAAATCCAGCAAATGAGTAGCTACTGAATTTTGTTTCACTACTATCTCCGTCTGTGTGCAATGCCCTTGCCAGCATACCTGTTTAAAGACTTCACAAAATCAATATCCATACAGAGTTATTTCTTTTGTTGTCTGGTTTGGGTTGCTTTTGTGTTTTTTGTATTTCTTTGGGTTTTTGTTAGGGTTTTTTTTTTTTTTTTTGGTTGGGATTTTTCAATCTGTTCACATGCTGCAATTTTATAAAATTCTACCAAAAGCAGAAATTTTTGAAGGGTTTCTCAGAGGCTTCCTCTGTGCCAGCTAATTAGTAAGGCAGAATAAGAAGGTACATAAATAAGAAGGTACACATAAACCCAACTTAAAAAAACCCAAGAAAGGATGTAGGCAGACACCCACCCACCAATTAGTTGCATGTAAGCTGCTGGAAGAGCAAAGCCCAATTTGAACTTCTTGGCTTCCACCTTTCATTTCGAAGAGCTACCCTGAAGGAGAAAGTTTCAGTGCCACGCCTGAAGGTCTGCAAAGAACCAGCATGGATTAAAGAATTTAGGAAGCAGCAGTTTGCTCACACTTCTTGGGACAAAAAGAGAGCTTGGGGATGCTGGCGGTGACACAGCAGGGAGGGGATTCTTGCCCTTTACAGGAAATCCTTTTTTCTGTTAATCAGCATGTGGCATGAATCCCAGTAAGGCCCACAGAACGTGCGTGATACCACCAGCAGCCCCAGCCCATGACATTACAAGGTATTGTGATTACAGTAATGCAGATCATGGAGAATTTTCTGCATCACAGAAGCTCAGCAAGAACCAGAAACCACCAAGAGTTTTCAAAGTTGGGTCCCATTGCCCAAGAGCTCTCCTTTAGCTGATGTGAGTTGGTTACTCCATTGAACTGATAGAAAGACATACTGCACTAAGGGTGACAAACTTCATCTTTCCCAGTCTGCACCCACCTGGAGCTACTCCTTTCTAAGGGGATCTCTCTTGAGTCATACAAGGCTAGCCATCACAAACACCACACAATGAGGGCACACGTGTGGTCCCCCAAACCTCAGATTGATATTTCACTATAGGCAGAAACTGCAGGAGCAACAGGCCAACTTTAGATGAGCCACTACAGGAAAGAGAAACTGCCCTGGAAGAATGTGCTACAACTCCACAGATGGAAAAACACAGAAAGCTAAAGAGCTACTTCACCAAAAGACTTAGTGATACAGACCCAGCTGCCTTTCCTGGTAAGATGCTGCACAGGGAGTCTAAGAATTACCTTCAGATATCATAAACTAGAGGTAATCTAACAGATTCTGAGTTTTAAGGCCAAGGAGGCTCAGGGCCATTCACAGGTACTGCAACCTCTTAATCTCTTCACCCTTCTCCCCCTTCTCCCCCTTTGACCTTAAGAAGCCAGTGTATACCTATTCCTGATTAGAAAGAGTGTGAGTGGCAAAAATCAGTGGCTACATTTTGGCGTGCAAGAGGCCTATGCAGACTTGCCTATCATTTTCTATTTAAAAGTCAGGAATTGCACAATACTATATTGCAACACTTACTCCCTTCCCTTTGTCCTGTACAAAGTAGCAAAGCACAACCAAAGCAAAATCACTGTTGGGAGTGTTTAGATTAATGGCTCACATGTCAGAACTGCACTAAGCCTCTCTGTAATTAACACCACTTTGCAATAAAGCAAAACAATTCTCCAATATATACTTGTGTTGGGCTTTTTGTTTCAGGTTTGGTTTTGATTCTGTGGGTTTTTGGTTTGGTTTAGGTTTTTTTCTTGGAGGGGTGGGTGGGAGAGTTAATGAAGCCTGAATATTTAATCTGTTACATGAGGAAGAATGCTCAAGGGGCTCGCAAGAACTTGTTTTGCTGCACGTTGAGCAACACCACATGGCAAAGCCTTGAAATTAGAGCAAATGCTTGAAGTTACGAAGGGCGTAGCTGCCTTTTGGAGCTCGTCCTTCATGGGCTGCATTTTATTAGAGAGCAGACCTTTGCATCACTAGTCAGCACGCAGATCTGGGCTTTACTTGATGACATTTCAGTACGGTGGTTGCCATGGCTTTAAATAAATAAGAGTAAGTGTGAAATCACTAGTCATCAGGTCAAACAGGGAGGGGCACAGTTTCTAAAGAAGAGACATTTAGAAGACAATTAAGCAGCAATAACAAAACAAAGTTAAAAAGCATTCTGAACAGCAGACTTAATTATCTGCCACTTAAACATACAACAGACATTACCATTAAATACTGTTTCAGAAATAAATATTACTTTTTCCTGGTATTCTACTTCTTTTTTTTTTTTTTTTTTTTACATGCTGATGCTGATAACTTTGACTTTCACCTTTAACTATTTAGCAGTGGGGAAAGGAATGAAGATGTAAATTTTATTAGACACAATTGGCCTGCTGAGAAAGTGGTATCATACCACGTGGACAAACTGGCTTGTATACTGGCAGTGATTTCACTTATAGGGTGCACACAAAGACAGTAAAAAATCGCAAGGGTCTACCATACCACTTGAGTAACTGGCACATAATGGTTTGGATTGATAAAAACACTTTGGCAGCATTTTAGGAATCCCTATTCTGAAGGTGTTATCTAGCAGACCATAAATAGGTGTCCTAGCTACTTATGGCCATAACTTACGTGACATTAGATGTCACAAGAACATTTAACTCCCTAATAGTATTTCCTCACTATTTCTGTCACCCTGTCATGAAGGATGTTAAAAGACAGAATGCTAAAAGTTAGAAAAATCAAAAAATTCAAACTCTGGCTCTACTTGTGAAGAACAGCAAGTTATATATCAGTATCTCCTACTGCTCTCTTTCCATAGCTGTTACTAGGGAAAAAGGAGACTATCCAAAATACACTCTCTGGAACAGAACACTAACTTTATTTGACACTTCTCCATTGCTTGTGTCCTGTTACAAGAAAATCTGAAGATTTATGAAACAGAAGTGTGGGAAAGATTGTCAAGTTCAATATGTTATCTTCCAAATTACTCAGCATGTACCAGAAGACTATCTTTAGTTAGTCAGTTAGTTAGTTAGTTTAAAACTGTTAGTTCTTAAAGGTCAATTTTCCATATGAGGCAGAAGGGACACATCCCTTGGGGCAGCAGGAAGCTCTCTGAAGAGGACAAGAAAATGGTATCAACCACTTCCTCAGAATTAAAGCTACTGGTCATGATTTTTCACCTGTTCAGTCCATTGTTTAAGAACAGGGATGCAGTGAGAACCCTGACTCTTAACAGTATCAGCTTTCTTCATCTATGACAGAAGTAATACCACAGTTGTATAACCATTGATTGCAATTGAACAGTTGCAAGACATGCTTCAAGGTACTTAATAGAAAGGTTTTTAAATTTAGTCAAATAAATTTTGAGGTAAAACAGGACCCAACCTAAAAAGGTAATTTGACTTGCAAAACCAAAACACAGACTGCAACCATAGAGTTGGTTTTTTTTGCTCCTTTTAGTGTGGGATGGGAGTCTGTTACTGATCTCCATCAAGAAAGCTCTCCAGACTGCATGGACTCTATTCAGGTGACTTACAATTCCACTCATACTTGGTTCTTAACTAGTAAGTAACAGTAGTAGTAAATCTTATCAGCAGTGTGCTAAATAACAGAATCTAGCAGTGTATTAGTGCACAGTGAACTGGTCATATCTATTATCTCCATGTCAGCAAGGCTTCAAACCCAGCCATCACTTCACTTCAAAGCATTCCTACAGAAATGGTCGGTCTTTAGCCAGAACATTTACTCCTTAAACTATTGCAGACCCTGTTTGTTATTAGTACTAGAAATTGAGAGCAAAGCTCAATTTACAGCTAGCTATGCTATGGATAGAGAGACTTTTTGAAAGCAGACAAAAAAGCAAACATCATGTAGATAACTATTTAAGGTGACTCCTTTAAAACATTATTTATGATAATCATTTCACCCTATAGTAAACTACTACACATGAACTGCAGCACTTCAGATAACATTAAGGCTAAATGTGACTTCAAAATAAGTTCTTTTTTCATGTTAATTGAGCATTGCAAAGCTTGTCAGTCCTCCAATTTGACTGGAAATCTAAAAAATCACCTTGTGATCACACACAGAAATGCAGCTTAGTCTTCTTCTGGAAGAACTTGACCACAACAAAAGCATATGAAAAACCCCATTGTGTACTGCTGCAGCTAAGAAAATCACAGTTCCTTCCTTTGGCCATCCCCTTCTCTGTGCATGCTGGTGTCTACTCACAACATCTCAACATGCATTTGCAGGTATCTGTGCCTCAGAAGAATTAGTTCATAAAGGCTGGATTTGCTGTTTCTTCCGTCAGTCCTCACTGACCTGAGAGGATAGTGCCCAAGAAAGACTCCAGCACAAGAATTTGTGTCCCCTGCAGACACAAGATCGAGATTCACAGTTTTTACATCAGTAACACACTTTTGTCAAGACTACTCAGCTGAAAGTTGCATTTCAATACACAGCACAGGTGTGAAGACACAGATCCTAGACTGGTTTCCTTCCTCCCCACCACTGTTTCCCCACTGGGACCCTTCAAAGACAACTAGAGCAAGGCATTCTGATTGACCTGTATGAAGCCAACTGTTTCAACATCCAAGCAGAGATCCGGTTTGTGACTATGTTGATGCAGAAAATAAGCCTTCAGGTATGCAACAACTTAGGAAAAAGTGCTCCCAGATTAAAACAAACAGCAAGGATCAATGCTCATAGCAAGGCAACCGGATGGCTCCTTGGAAAGCTGCTTTTTTATGATTTATGTGTATACATTTCTAGACTCTTTTAGAAACACACAAACAACAGCAGGCTCTCGGCTGTGCCCTCACTGTTGCAGCATTTCTCAGAAAGCTACATTTAGCTTGTCACACATGACCAGTTCATGGGGAAGTTGCTTCTGTCCCACCTCCAAGCTACTGAGTCGTTACGAAGAGAGAAGTTTCACAGCACAAACAGCTGCAAGACACTTCATAGGACAAAAAGAGACAGATCTCTGAAATACTGGAGAGGAGTAATTATGAATTACTAAAACCTCTTGTCCCATAATGTACCATAAAGGCCTGAGTCTCCATACATTCAGATTTAATTCAGCATCTTCATAGTAAAGTTGCACTATGTGCAACAAGATAAACAAGTTTCTTACAAACTTTAGATTCTGCACTTTGTCACAGGAACAGTTATCATTCTTCATCAGATACACTAAACCCTGATGAAACTCTACAACAAGTAACCGTGGTGTGAGAAGGATGAGAGAACATTTGCAGAATTACTACGCACTGTGGAAGCTTCTGCCCAAGATTTTTTTCTGCTGATACAGGTCTTGCCAAATACTGAAAGAGGGGAATCCCTGACAGCTTTACTGTCCACCTCTGCTGGAAGATGAGCAGTTACTATAGAGAGTACTGATCAAAAGTAGTGACCAACAAGCATCAAAACAGGCTAAGAACTCTTCAATACTCATTCTTACAGTAAAACTCTGAACAAAAACCTGGAAAAATTAAAGTGATTTTGTACAAATCAAATACGTACACAGATATGTCATACTTCAATTTGTCTACTTGCTAAACATAGACACTTGGACAATCAAGTAAGGAAAGAGCAAAATTATCCAGGAGCAGATACAGCTGCATGTATGAATAAATGAAAATGTAACTCATTGCTTTTCCTTTTTTAACTTGCGCTCCAGAAGCGAGACACATAAAATGCATCAAAGAATGACTTATGTTACAAATAGATGGGTTTTCTGCTCTTCCATATTCATCTCAGATACAAAAAAATTTTCTCTAAGAACCTACTGGATTCAAATATTTAAGACTCCAGTTATGGTAGCCAAGACAACTATCTCCAGCACAACTAGTAATTCAGACCTGGCACTCACCTGTACTTCAGACGCTATCAAACAATACTGTTAAGTATTTTGGGAAGCATCAATGACTTATATACCTGATTACAAATTAGTTGCCAAATAAATTTCCACTTTAACATTTGCAAAGTGCAGAATGCCTCAGGCCTTAACCTGGGCAGGCCACTCCTTTGTCAAAGGTGAAACAGAGAGTCAATCAGATATTTAAAGGAATGAAGGATGCCTCATGACTCCTTCTTCTGTAAAGACATAAATACAAACCAAGATAACAGAGAACTGTCGTAGAGCCACCCTTGATCTTGAACACTGCACAGCAGTCAGCAGTGACTACTGACATACAGTGAAGAGTCCAGATGTGTTGAGATATTTACCTTTTGGAAGACCATCAAAGTCTTAGAACAGAAAACATGACCATCACCACCAGAATTGCTCCTCACCATGATCAGGACTTACCATGTCCAAACACCCATGTTTCTCAAAGTATACAAAATAATTGCTTTCAGAAGGGCTCTCTAAGCATACCAAACAGGCTCGACCTGGAATCACTTTAAAAGTTTTGAGAACAACTCACCAGCTACCTGGACCTGTCTGGAGACCCTGTGATTCTGACAGACTTCACTACACTGGGGACCAAGCCAATCAACTTTCTTAGCAATGCCATCAGTCAAGTCAGTGTTTTCAGTGGCTTCCTTGCACTCACATCAAGCAGGGGCAGATCTGATGGGGGCTCCACCCTCTGCCCAAGGAAGGAGTGAACAAGTCTTCTCTTAGTGAAAACATTCCCTCTCCTATTTTTCAAGACAGGAAAGAACTGGCAACAATTCAAATAAATCAAAGCCATATATGAATCAAACTCTTTTGCTGTAGCACCTAAATAAGAAGGCACTTCACATCTAAACCCAGATACCGGTTCAAGCACATTCAAAAATTGCTGAGCAAAAAACAAGATGTGCACAGGAGCAAGCATCCAGCAACCAAAACAGACAAAGGAGGAGACTATTTAGTCTCCAGAGCATATTACACCTAGGGCAAAGAAACAAGGAGGGATGTTTACTTATCATGGGTTCACATCTGGAATAAAAACCAGATTGGAAGGATATGAGGGTAGCCTGCACATCAAGTCACACAGTGTGAGTCTTGGCAAGGATTAGCAAATAGTGTGCACAAGTATAACAGAGCATGGTAGTTTTGAAGGATGAAGAAAAATGCTAAAAAGCACTGAGCTAACAGTGAACATAACTGTTTTATTTTGGGGTTTTAATATTTTTGTTTGCTTTTTTGGGGTTTCATTTTTGAGGGTTTTTTGATTTTTTGTTTTTGTTTTTTTTTTTTTTCCTTACAGTAACACAAAGCCAGCTTGCTTGGATTTACTGAAAAGGAGCTATATGGATGCAAATAATATAAACAGTCTGAAAAAAATTCTACCCAGTATCTATCTTTTAACGTCTCACAGTGACCAAAGTTTTGGGCAGAAAACCAAAACCTAAAAGACATTTAACAACAAACTGAAGAAAAAAGGCAGACAAAATAGAGAAGCCATATTCAAAGATTTAGGAACACTGCAGGGCTAAAAGTCAGAGTATTGATACATTTTAGAAGACAGGAACAATCAAGTCTGACAGCTGCAGCAGGTAAGTACTCCTGAGTCTTTTTATATTGGTTTAAAGTGTTAGGTGCTTACGCTTTCCACTCAAGTATCTGCAAAAAATGCAGCAACCTCTAGCAGAACCAGTTCAAGCGGGGAAAAAAAATCCAACCACCCCAACACTATTCTCAAGTTTTGGTCATGTCAGTGTTAGATTCTGTTTCTTAGCCTAAATGCTAGATAAAAAAAAAATGCATTTATGAAGGTAACCAATCACTCTACAGAAAACACCTTTATTTTGGACAACTCCACTACCAGAACAGCAGCATCTGGCAGAGAACTGTAGCTGCCAGCCTCATTAGTAATCTCTCATCAGTCACCAGGGTAAGAGAGCTGGCCTGTTACCACTTCTACCACTGAATAGTTGTCAGCTAGAACAGAAAGCAGGCTATCAAAGAAGTTACCACATGAGGTCTTAGAGATGCTGGGGGTGAGACTGCTCTTGCAGAAAGTTCAAACTCAAGTGAGGTAATGTGGGGTGGTTTTAAGCTTTAACATTACCATGCTGAAAAGGGGGGGTTATTATAACCCTGCTAGACTACAGCCCACTAGAGCCTTGCCTCTGTCTGAGAAGGGGAAGTGCAGTGATTTCTCGTGCCTAATGGATCCCCCACGTTGCTTGGATATTGCTAATTTATTATGACCAGAAATTATGAAGTAAGTAAAGACGAAGTATTGCACAGCTGCATTTATCATTGTCCTGTGTTCTACCTCAAGATCTTTACTCACCCCTACACTCATTTACAAGGACAAGGACCAAAGAAGAGGTGCTCACCATGTAATTTCTTATGATTTTTTCCAGAATTCCTTAAAAAAAACCTCACCTCAATCACATATAAATTTACTGTGCAGATGCAGTAAAGCATCTCACATCTACCAGGCAGCATTGCCTCTCACTAGGGAAAAGTGTTAAGTGTGGGGGAAAAGAAGTTTTTCATCAGTTTCTCCAGACTTGCAGCATCTTTGCAGATGGGTGATGACTACCAAAGTAAAAACCATGTTTTTCACCCAGTTATTATATAACAAGCAGTGCTACAGATTGTATGCAGTATGGTTCAGAATGCCCCTAAGAAGTCTTTAAACCTAAAAGACCAAAATATTTTCTTATCTGCTTATAGTATTTCTAACAGCAGAATGTACTGTTACAGGCAAACACTTCAACCATCAAAAAAGGCTCTGGTGACATGATCGAACAGTTATACAATGATTAATATGGCTTCTACCTAATTTGCATATGCATTAAGAAAAGAAATACCCTCGGAGCCATCTCAGCTACAGTATCAGTGTAACTACACACTCTCATATAATTTCATACATGTGCCCAGGAACAACTATGCACTAAAAAGAAAAGGTCATACACTTGATTTCTGCAGCTCAACTTTCTGAACAGATAGCACTCACATATCCCCAGTAAAAGCATGAAAAACCGTGAGTCTATCCCATTCTTATTGGATTTCAAATCATCAGCTGTAGCCTTCAGGAGAGGTAAGAGATGTTTACCCGCTCCTGAGTGGCTTTAACAGATCTGAGCAATTGCTGTACACATAGAGACGTCTATGCCGTCTTGGCTCCTCGTATGATTACCCCTTTTCACCAGCTGGCACAGACACTTATCCCCATGAAAGATTTGCCTCTGAGTTCAAGCAGAGTTTTTAGCACAGTTTCAAGGAAGGAAGAGGGCCCCACACTGCAGCTGGATCTGCTCAGGAGAAGCCCTGCCTTCCCCCAGCGGCAGGGCCGGCCCGCGGCCTCCGCACGCAGGGGCTCCTGGTGAGGTGACCGTCACACTCCGACAGACCCTTCCCACCGCACCATGCCACAGGGCTCGGCAGCGCTGCGCTAGCGGCTATGCTCAAAACACACAGGTGCAGCAGAAGCGTGGAAGGCAGTGGCACCGAGCAAGGGACCTAAAGCTTTCAAAAACTTATTGAGGATTATGTCTAATCAGAAGAAATAATTCCTTTGCTATACTCTTCTACTAGTAAATTCTCGACAAAGAAATAAATCACACCAATTCTTCCCAACCAGTAAAACACTTCACATTCTAGCATCGACTCTTTCTGTCTCTAGAGTATTGCAGAAAGTTTTTTTAGAACAAAGTAGACCAAGAAGCAAGATATACAGATTTCTACTAAAAAATAAATCTAATTCTCCATAATATTTCTGTGATTTATTCAAACAGAATACAATGGAATTACCACCTTTACAGCTAACCCACCCCAAATCTGAGCCCTTTCCTGTATAGCACTGAATTGTCACTATACCATGGAAAGAGCACACACTACTGGAATGTACACAGTGAAGGAAAAAAAAACCAAAAAAAAAGTAAAGCTCTTTTTGCCAAAGTAACCATTTTCTCTACTAACGTGTTATCTAGAAAAATAAGGTCTAGGCAACGTCCAAAAAGTGTTCAAGTTTCAATAAATAACTATCAATGCCCCAAGTTCGCACTGGCACAAGAAATATGGAGCATACAGGTTTAGAAAACTATTTTCCTATGACTGAGTCAGCAATGCATTTCAATCTGCTTAAGATTTACAACAAAAATCATTTCCCTCCAGGGTTCGATTTGAAAATCAAAGCCATGTAAGTGCAAGAGCACCCACACAGCTGTCTTAACTCTCAATGGCAAATTAAAGCTCTAGAGAAAGACAGTATTTTAAAAAAGGTTCTTTATCAATACCAAGAAAATATACATAGCCATATTATGTTTTAAATATATATATACACGCACATCTTTTCAAAAGGTACGATTCTGGCTATTTTTTTTTTTTTTTAAGTTTGAAAAGCTTATCCATTGCTATACAGTTCAGTAAGGTGTATTAGGAAACACACGTTTTATATCCCCCATGAAAATAAAGTTGAATCTTTCTGTAAACAGTAATTTTCTTATTTTCGGAAATCTCGACAGACCTCAAGTACTTCACTGAAAAATTAACAACCACCTGCCCCAGAACCACCCACGGAGACCCTCGCTGCTGAATGCGACATCGACAGAACTCGGGAAACGCTTAGCAACACCCGGCTCCCGCAAAAAAACACCTTCTCCGGGCGTAAATAAATAATAATAATAATTAATAATAAAAATAATAATAATAATAGCAGAAGGGCGGCGGCAGGCGCGCACCTTGCCCCGCGGTGCCCCCGGGCGGGCCGGGGCCGGGGCCGGCGGGGTGTCCCTCCTCAGCAGGCGCTGGTCTCCGGCGCGGCGGCGGCCGCCTCGGGGGGAGTCTCCCGCGGCTGGGCGGCGGCGTGAGGAGGAGGAGGAGGAGGATGCCCGGCGGCGTTGATGTGGCAGCCAGAGGAGAGGTGGCTGCGGACGCGACCCTGCAGCTGGGTGACCTGGGCGCGGAGGAGGTTGGCGGTGGCGGCCAGCTCGGCGTTCTGCCCCTTGAGCGCTTTCACCTTCTCCTCCAGCCGGGCGATGCGCTCCAGCTTCCGCCGGCGGCACTTGGAGGCGGCGATGCGGTTTCGCAGCCGCTTGCGCTCTGCCTTCAGCCGCTCCTGGCTCTCCGCGTCCAGCGGCGACAGCGAAGGCGGCGTCGGCGCGCTGCTGCCGCCCTCCCCGCCCGCCGACGGCGGCACTTCGGGCACCGTCTGCGGCTCCTCCAGGGACCGCGCCGGCGGCAGCCGCCCGCTCCCCAGACCCGCCGCCCCGAAGGCCAGGCCCGGCGGCGGCGGGGCGGAGGCGGAGGGGTAGGCGCTGCCCGAGGGGCTCAGCGGCCCCGCGGGGTTGAAGCCGCTCAAGTTGGTGTAGACGGCCGGAGGGTCGGCGGCGGCAGCGGCGGGGGCTCCTGGTGGCCCCGGGCGGGCGGTGCAGCAGGGTCCCGGCGCGGAGAGCGGCGGCGGCGCCGCCAGGAGCTGGTTCTGCTTGTGCAGGTCGGCCAGGGCCTTGACGAAGCCGTCGGCGAAACCCTCCTGTTCCTGCGTCACCGGCTGCC